>NC_143018.1:136230637-136530637 GCF_055824585.1 Amblyomma mixtum | reverse complement strand
TCTATTGCACCGAGAAGGGGACATGAAAACTGATCTATAAGTCACTCCATATCGGACTCAGAGTCACTGTCGCTGGATGCGGCACTACGCGCAGCAGCATGGATTGAAGTTGTGTCCACAGCTAGGTTCGCACATACACGAGCTTTCGAATGCGTTCTCCTGAAAGCCAGTTGCGAATCCTTGTTCGCACGTTTCCGAAACGTGACCAGTTTCGTTCGCAGCTGGCGGCTGATTGTGGCATCTGCAGCAGTCGGCAAGCCAGTGAGTTAGCGGCTGGTTGGTGCAAAGGCCTTGCCACCAGGTAGATGGGGCCACGTGCTTCGCTGATTCCCAGACCCCTCTCCTGGATCAAATTCCTGCAGATGTCCTGTACTCCGCTGCGTTGGAAATCAAGAAGCTAGGCATGTATTTGGCTAAAAACGCTTACGTGCACAGCAGCCTATCTTACTTATGCCGTGTGTGTCACGCTGTAAAATTTCCAGCCATTTTGTTCTACTTCAGCCATGAGTTCAAGCATTAGTGTGTTTTTAAGTCAAACCTGGATCTTATATGTGACCTGGCCTTCAACCCGCGTACTCGCAGCACGAACACTTTAAAAGCACTACCTGGCACCGGCGATAACGACTGCTCTCCAAGCGGTCAACGATGCACACTGTAATGGTTATCAAAGGAAAAACAAAAACCTAAGCGAAAGCAAGCAATCATAAGACCTTGAAATTGCTGTGTTAAATTTTCGATGTTTCTTTCCATTTTTTCTCGTCTGAAAAAAAACAAAAAGAAGTTTTTTTTCCAAAATTGCAGTGTTTTTTTCAGGCCTTCACATCTCTACACGCGACACATTGAAACTACAACCGAAACACCTACCCTTGACACAGGCCTAGCCCACCTCTGGGAGGCTTATCACAGTGTCCTGGTACGCTGGAAATGCAACAAACACAACAGTACTCATAAAAAGCGGCTGGCCGGGCTGCAGACACAAATCCAATAGCCCTGTCAAGAGCTCTGCCGGTCCAACTGGGGACACATATATGTGACGGCATCGCCGGAAACCTGTCCAGCAAACGCGCATGGCAACTCCTCCGACACCTCATTGACCTCACAAGCACCAAATCAGCAACACAGCACCACGTGACACGCCTCACACATGAACACATTGACAATCCCGACACCCTTCTAGACACACTTCAAACCATGCACGGCGCACCCACACCTCTACCACACTACACAGGACAAGCAAATCCCACACTCGACACCGATATCACGGAGACGGAAGTCAGAGCGGCCCTCCTGATTCTCCGCGCCAACTCCGCACCTGGTGCAGACCAGATCACAAACTCGATGCTCCGTAATCTGGATGACCAATCGATCACCCACATTACGAAATACTTCAACCAGTGCTGGAGGGAGGGTAACATCCCGCAGTCCTGGCGCCACGCGAAGGTAATATTCATACCTAAACCCAACAAACCACTTACACTTCAAAACCTTCGCCCGGTTTCGCTACCGTCATGCCTCGGGAAGCTCCTCGAGCATGTTGTGTTAGCGAGACTCACAAGTCACGTGGCGCACAACAATCTTTACCCGCATACCATGGTGGGATTTCGCCCCCATCTATCCGCACAGGACGCCATGCTGCAACTCACACACAACATTTTCGACCCGCTTCTTCCAGGTCACACACCAAGACAGTCTTAGCTTTGCATCTCTCCAAAGCTTATTATCGCAGTGAACATCAGGCGATCATGACTGCTCTATCCCCATTGAATGTGGGTGCGCTCACGTATGCCTACATCTAAGCATTCCTGACTGACCGCACGGCTGAGATACACTTCGGCCCTCTGTCTTCCCCCTCCTACACGCTTCAGAGTATCGGCACCCCTCAAGGGTCCGTCCTTCCCCCTTTCTCTTTAACATTACCCTCATCCCCCTTGCCCGAAAACTAGCAACTATTCCCCACCTGAAGCACACTCTTTATGCCGACGATATCACCCTGTGGACCACTCAGGGCAGTGACGGCAACATAGCGAGCACCTTACAGGAAGCAGCCACCCTCACCCAAAATTACGCACGGACCATCAGACTGTCTTGCTCCCCAGAGAAGTCCGAACTGCTCCTCATCCGTCCTAAGAGCCACCGCTGTCCCCGCTCCCCCATTGGCATTGAACTGAATGGTGACCCGTTACCTGAGGTTGGCACCTTCCGTGTATTGGGCCTGCACATCCAGAACGATGGCAAAAACACCACTACCCTCAAGAAACTCAAGCAGGTTTTAGGCGCGATATCGCACCTCATCCCCAGTGTTTCGGAACGTCATAGATGCATGAAGGAGCGCGACCTATGTCGCCTCATTCATGCCTTTGTCCTCAGCCGTGTGCTGTACACTACCCCATACCTACAGCTATCAAAACATGACATAAACGCTTTGGATGCTTTGATTCGCAAGGCATTCAAAGTAGCACTTCATCTTCCCCTCAACACACCCACAGAAAGATAACTAGGCCTGGGCCTCCACAACACGATCGGAGAACTGGTGGAGGCCCACCGACATGTCCAATACATCAGGCTCACACAAACTTCCACAGGTCAGTATATCTTGGACTACCTCGGAATCAGAATACCGGCCAACGACCCAACCCTCCTCGCCATCCCACGACCACCTTCACCGGGAGCTTCTCATTAGGCCGCTCCCGAGGAATATGCACCCGTCCCACCATAAGCAGCGCCGCAGGACCCGTGCGAAGGCACTCTATCGAGCGTACGGCTCCGAGCCGGAGGCCGTATGAGTGGACGCTGCCTGCACGGGTGACGAAGCGATAGCAGCTGTGGCGGACTCTTCATCCACCCACCTCACACTACCTCTCCCTTCAGACACGTACCCAGAGGCTGCAGAGGAAGCCGCCATTGCACTTGCTATCACCCACACGGAAGCCCGGTACAATTTAAGTGATTCTAAAACTGCGATACTAAATTTTGCTCGCGGCCGAGTTCATGTCCCTGCTTTTGGCATACTGGACAAGCCCGATGCACCCCCGCCCCGCCATGTGGAGCTGATATGGTTGCCTGCGCACTCCGGGAATCCCGGTAACGAGGCTGCCAACCTTTTAGCCCGAGGTTCTTTAAACCGTGCTCAGATGGCCTCGGATCGGGGATTCACGAAAGAGCGCATGCACACATTCAGTGAGCTGACCCAGGCATACAGAGCCTCACGCCAGCACTACCCCCCGCCCCACCCCTCCCTAGATAACAAACACGCAACACTCTGGCGTAGACTACAGACACACTCTCCCTTCACCCCTTAACCTATCCCACTATCATCCATCTTTTCCCACTCCCACATGTGCCCTATACCCAGAACCCTTCGCTTCTTCCCTCCACATCCTTTCCCTCTGCCCGGCGGACCCTTCCCCGCGGGACCTAGAGAACCTCAAGATCTGGGAGGACTGGGAGACCCTGCTGCGCTCAGAGGACTCGGCCGTGCAGACCATCGCCACCAGCCGGGCTGCCAGTGTTATGGACCTTAGGAACATAAACGCTTGAGTGCAGTGGGGTCATGCGGGGACCCTGGGGCGTGCCCCGAAATCCTCTTCTAATGAAGTTTTTTCTCTCCCTCTTTCTCTCTCGCGAAGAGACGCCGTCGAGCTGCTGAACGACGGCGGCGGCGTGTCTCTACCGGATTGTCAGCAGACAACACTGCTTTCGCTCCGTATATCCGGACCTAGCTGAGCTAAGCCACTGCCAATACCACGCCAGGTGTCGCCTCTTGTCGGTACCGCAGGCTACCCTTCACGGTCGGGGGTCGGTCATGTGACTACTGACGTCATACCACAGGGAGAGATGGGGCACCAAGTCGGCTCTTCAGCGCGCCGCAGCTAGAACTTCGCGGCCTATCGACGACCTGCGAACGGCAGGAAGCGGTTGACGTCATAGAAGTTGCAAGAGCTTGCAGGCCTTGCTGCGGTGATGGATGTGTGTTGCAGCGTGTGGTATGACGTCATCTACAGACATCCAGGCGCTATCAGGAGTAGAAAAGTAGCGCCTGCTCGCCGGTTCTTCGCTACAGCTATGGAAGACTTCGGACGCGAGTCAAGATTCTTGGATGGATGGATGGAAACAACTTTATTACACACACAAAAAAAACACCTCCAGGGTGGTCCCCTACTGGTCCAGGAGTCCACGGGCTTGTGCTTCACGTAAAGCCCGATCCACTAGCCATTTCTGGCCGGCGGGCTGAGCGGGCCGTAAAGCAGCCTCCCAGGAAGAATGAGTGGGATTGGGGATGAGGAGTACGGCCTTTGGGGAAGGACATTCCCAAAGGTAGAGGAAAAGTGTGGATTTGGGCACGCCAAAGGTGTTACAATCAGGAGGAAAGGTGGGGTGAAAGCATGAGAGACGGTGGGGTGAAATAAAGCAGCCTGTCTGTAATTGCCGCCATGTGGCGCTGGATAAGGGCGACAAGGTACTGCGGGGTGGTGGCAGTTTCATGCGGCTGAATTTGTAAAAGGTGGTGATTTGGTGATATGTAGAGAGGACCGATGGGGCTTCTTGAGCAGGGTTGGGTGCCTGATCCTCCGGGGTCCGGGAGGAGAGTTCTCGGGCCAGCGCATGAAAGCGCTCAGTACCGGGGATCGAGGCATGTCCAGGGACCCATGACAGAGTAACCGTTCGGTCGAGAGAGGTGGCCGTGGTAAGAATACGGTGTGTTGCCGGAGTCGCCACGCCCTTTAGGTAGTGGCGGTAAGCGGCCTGTGAATCTGTGCAAATTTCGGTTATGTTTTTGTCAATGATGGAGTGGGCCAGAGCAAGTGCGATGGCGGCTCCTTCCGCCTCTGCAGGGGAATTAGTTCGGATAGTTGCGGCGGCCCCCACTGTGCCGTCTTCATAGGCTGCGACTACCGTAAAATAACCTGGTTTAGAATTTTGTGCCGCGTCGACATAAAGGATATCGGAGCGGTTGCTGCATGTTTTGGTGTAATAGCTCGCTCGTGCCTGCCGCCTACTGTGATGGAGACTAGCACTCATATTGCGCGAATGGGGCTTCTGATATATGTGATCCTGCGTGCGCAGAGAAATCATGTAAGGTGTAGGACTTGTTGGGGTGGGAATTGGTGGATTGAGACGTAGTTGTCGCAGTAGGCATTGTCCTGTTTCCGTGCGACTCAGGCGGACTAATTGGTTGGTGCGTTGAGCCTATATTAATTCGATCACTGTATTGTGGGTACCAGTGGCCAGGAGACGTTTCGTGCTAACCGTCCGTGGAAGACGTAAGGCAGAGGTGGTGGTGGTGAAAACATTTATTTCGAATGAACAGGAGGTATGTTTGGATCAGCCCGCAAGGGACCGATCCTTATCAATGCTAACCTTATCACTATGCTCGAATCTGTCCAGAACCGTGCTGTCAGATTTATTTGGTCTGACTACTCTTATCACACTAGCGTTTCTGCATTAAAATCCCAGCTCAGTCTTCCCACACTAGCCTGCCGTCGCAAAATCGCCCGTCTTTCCTTGTATCACAAATTTTTTCACACCTTTAACCACGATGCCCCCCGTATCACACGCGCTCATCGGATATCCCGTAACTCCCACCCAAACGCTGTCTACCCCGAGAAATCTCGTACTGTAACATATCAGCAGTCTTTCTTCCTCAGAACAGCCAACGACTGGAATGGCCTTCCATTCGAGGTGGCGACCATCATCAATCCAGTCCTTTTCAAATCCGCCATCGAAGATCATCTGTGTCCAAAATAATTGAATTTTGTCAGCCCACCCCTCATGTAATGTCCTTCTGGACCTTTGAGGAATAATGAATAAATAAATAAATAAATAGATCCTTACAAACACTAGGTGGATGTCCCTAGTATGGGACCCCAGTGGCGGTTGCCGCCGCCCGGGCGCGCCCGACTAAGGCTTGTTGGGCCTGTAAGTCGTGGCAGCCGAGCAGGGTCGCCTCCCAGTCCTCCCGGGTTGGGTTGGGGATGGGGGGTATAGCGGGGTTGGAAGGGCAGGTCCACACCATGTGATAGGTGTCAGAAGACACCGCACTACAGTGTGGGCAGCTGCCGCTAAAGGAGGGGTCAAAATGTTTTAGCGCTGCCGGGCACAGCAATGTATTGGTGAGAAGGCGGAGAAGGAGCCGCTCATCCGCCTTCTTCAGGCCTTTACATGGGCTAGGGTAAAGGCGATGACAATTTTGATAATATGTTGTAATATCTTTGAATGTATAGATCGGATTAAAATCGGGTTCCTGATCGGATGGGGAGGAGAAAACAGCCCGGTGAGAGAGCGCGCGGGAGGCTGCGTCTGCTGCCTCGTTTCCTGCCAACCCCTGATGAGCAGGGGCCCATATGAGGTAACGGTGTGCGGGGTCCGTATCCCGTATGCAATTTTGGTATATTCGATAGGCTAGGAAGGGAGTGCAGCCTTGTTCGACGTTCCGACAGGCCCCTCGCGAGTCGGTGATTATGTATTTTGAATTGGAATGCGAGGCCGCGAGAGCAATCGCGACCTCTTCTGCTTGTGTTGCACTGCGGGCTCTGAAAGTTAGGCCGTTAACTGTGTTGCTGTTGTGAACTACCGCGGCCGTGTGCCATCCCCCGTGGTGAGGGCCGGAGGCGTCCACGTAGTATACACCTGTTTTGTTGCCATAATATCGGGCTAGCGCTTCCGCTCGTGCCAGGCGCCAGCCATTATGGTGTTCATGTGACATGTTTGCTGGAAGAGGCCGCACGTGGAGGGCACGTCTCCACAGTTCCGGGATGCGAAACCTGTCTTCCATTGGAGGGGTGTGTTGGATATGGAGTCGAGCAAGAAGACGGCGACCCGACTCCGTTAGCGACAAGCGCGTGTACTGCTTTGTAAGGTGCGCCTCCCGGAGCTCCCGGAAAGTATTCACCACCCCAAGAGCCATAAGCCGGCTGTTTGAAGTAGTGATGGGGAGGTCAAGGGCACGTTTAACAATTTTGCGAAGGATGACCTCAAGGGCGTCCTCCTCTTGTTTCCGTAGGTGGAGATAAGGAGTCGAATAGAGAATTCGACTAGTTACGAAGGCGTTTGCCAGCCGCAAGGCATCCTTACTTCGTAACCCTCCGCGTTTGTTGGAAACCCGGCGGACCATGCGGCCCACCTGGTCCCCCACCTTACGGAGTTTGGCCAATGTAGTGTCTGGCCGCCTGTGTTTGTGGATGTAGAGTCCGAGTACCCGTATCTCATCACTTTCGCGTATGGGACCACTCTGAAGAGAGAGAGATATTTTAGTTGTGCACTTCTGTGAGGGGCGGAGGTGCACAAATTCCGATTTTTGAGGGGAACATTGAAGACCGCAGCGGCGGGCGTAGCGGTCTACTATCGTCGCCGCTGTTTGCAGGCTGGTTTCAATGTCTCCTGTGCTGCCCTGCGTGGCCCACAGAGTGATGTCATCGGCGTACAGGGCGTGCTGCACGCCGGCGACACCACTCAGCTGGGCCGGCAGGTGCATCATGGCCAGATTGAAGAGCAGCGGGGAAAGTACCGCGCCTTGAGGGGTTCCCCGCGTGCCGAGTAGGTAAGGATCATGGTCTCTATCTTGAATTCGAATGTAGGATTGACGATCCATTAAAAATTGGCTTATGTATTGGAATGTGTTGAGGCCACAGTCGGTATGACTTAGGTTAGTGAGTATGATCTCATGTGTTACATTGTCAAATGCCCCTTTAAGATCCAAGGCAAGTACTACCCGGTCATTATGGGGGCATTCGAGGGGGTCAAGGACTTCCCGATTGAGTTGCAGGAGGACATCCTGTGCGGATCTGTGTCGGCGGAATCCGAAAATGGTGCTCGCAAAGACCTGTTTGTGTTCAAGATATGTAGATAACCGATCTCGCACCATCGTCTCCATTAGTTTGCCCACACATGAGGTGAGAGAGATGGGGCGGAGGTTATCTGTGTCAATTGGTTTGCCATCTTTAGGAATAAAAGTGACCAAAGCCGTTTTCCATTCGATTGGCAGGGGGGTGTCCCCGCGCCAAATCGCATTGACGTATTCCAGGATGGACTGGTATGCCAAGTCGGGCAGGTTCGTCAAAAGCTTGACGGGTGACCTTATCCCGTCCTGGCGCAGTGCCCCGTTTCATTTCGGCGAGAGCCGCCCGCAGATCATGGAGCTGGAAAGGTTCATCCAGCTCCGTGTTCTCTCTGCCTGCATAAGAGTACGCAGATCCATGGGGGTCTTAGGCTGTACACAGATACTGGTCCCGAAGTTTCTGTGCCAGTTGAGTCGTGTTGCCAGGAAGAGCGTGCATGGCTCGCTGCAAATGTTTTTGTGTTTCGGTTCGTGTTTGGGTTGGGTCGATTAGGGCTCGAAAGAGACGCCACGTGTTTCGGCTGGACATTTGTCGCGCGGCCGTGTTGCATCTATCTACCCAGTTGGAGTCGACGAGTTGGGCCGCCTACTCTGCCGCTTTCTGGGTAAGCTCGGCAATTCGAGCTTTAAGCTTTCTATTGTGTTTCTGGCGTCGCCAACGGCGGACGAGGCTGCGACGGGCTTCCCAGAGGTGTAGAAGGTGGTTATCCACGTCCTTGACCGCCTCTCAGAGCTGGATGTGTTTTTCATGCGAGGAAAGGTGTGCCAGCAGCTGTTGGGACCATGCTGTGTAGCCTTGTGCGGAAATAGGTGTATTATCAAGTGAGTTAAAATTTTGCCTGAATTTCGTCCAATCTGGGATATGGGCTTGTGTTCTGGGACGCTTGAGGGGGCGTGTGCGTAGTGTAGTGTTAATGATGCAGTGGTCGCTACCGAGGGTCTCCTCGGTGTTGAGCCAGTCTGCGTGTCGTATGTTGCGAGTGAAGGTTAAGTCCGGACACGTCTCCCGTGTCACGGAATTTCCTAGCCGGGTTGCGTGGACAGGGTCCGTGTGGAGGGTGAGGCCCAACGTGGAAGCAAGCTCCGCCAGCTTACGCCCGCGCGACTCCTCCTTGCGATACCCCCACTGCTGATTGGGAGCGTTAAAGTCGCCCACAATCAGCATGGGATCGCGGCCCGCTACTCTTAGCGCGCGGCTAAAGAGGTCTGCAAAAGTCACTCGCTTTAGTTTGGGAGAGCAGTACACGTTGAGTATATGCAACGGTGGGTCCCTGCGGAACTGGTAGGAGGGTCACCATTACATAAGAGTACTCTAGTTGGAGGTCGAGATCCACTAGGTTGGCTTGTAGTCTTTGTGAACGAGAAGACAAGACGCGGGATCCTGTTGGAACGTCGTGTAATTTGAAATTGTGGCGCCCAGGCCTGGCTCTTGGAGGGCAACCACGGCTGGTAAGGACTGGAAAGTTTCAAGGTAGAGGCGGAAATTGGCCCGCTTAGTGCGGTCCTTAAAGCATCTGCAGTTCCACTGTGTTATTGAAGTTGACATGGCCGAATTGGAGATGGCGCAACTCCTTTGATTAAGGTGTCTCGCCATGATTTAAAATTTTGGGAGGGGGGAGGAGGAGGGATTGGCTGCCTCAGAGCCAGCTACTTGCGCCATCAAGGGGGTGATGACGGAAGGAGCGGGGCAGCTGTCCTCATTGTCCGAATCAATAATCAGACGGTTGAATTTTGAAGGGCGGGATACGTCCCTAATGGGACCCGTCCGACGGAGGAGGCGGGGGTTGTCCGAGATGTGTTTTGAGACCACCGCGGGGACGGCAGATTTGACCTTTTTCAAGATCTTGTCCATGGCGGTCTCGATCATATATCGCAATTTAGAGGTTAAGCGCTCCTCCATCGCAGAGATGGCTGTCACGAGGGCAGGCGAGATCTCCGCGTCGCTCTCCATTGCGTTCGAGTTCTGCGGGCTCGGTGCGGCGGACGCCAATTTTGACTCTAAATTTTGAATTTTGTTGAGCAAAAGCTCATTCTGTGCCCGGAGCACGTCTATCTGTTTTTTGTATTCCGCGTCGAGTGCGGAGACGGTTACGGGGGAGGGTGAGGGATGGGAGGAAGAGGAGGCGATCTCAGCCCAGCTGCTCACCTGTTTGTCGTGTTGAGGCGCTGATGCCCGGGCGTCGGCAGCGCCAATTGTCTTGAGGGCCGGGAAGTGGCAAGTGTCTCTGCCGCTGGGCGGTGGAGGCGCCGTCTTCTTCCCGGGCGCTGCCTTCACCGACGGTGAAGAACCTGACGATGTCTTGTGGTCGGTGCCGTGAGCACCACGCGGCGTTTCGCCACCGGCACCTGGTTTTGGATGACTTGGCTGCTTGCCAGGTCGCTGGTTTTTTGGCACCTCTGGGCGTTTAGCCTTGGGGCCATGCACCTTGAGCTGCCGGAATTTTCCCGTGCAGTCGCGGGAGTTGGTAGCGTGGGCTTTCCCACAGACTGCACAGGACAGAGTACATTCATGCGGCGCCTCGACTCCGTCGACGGTCGGCGCCGTTTGGCCACACAGGCCGCACTTTTCATCCGGGCAGGGGCAGGTGTCTGCTCGGTGACCCACAGTGCCGCACCGCACGCAGGCCGGAATGGTTCTCTTGTACGCACGCACAAGGGTCACCTCGGAGTTGTAATGCACATATCGCGGCACCACTTTTCCCACGAAGGTGAGCGACGCGACGTCGGATTTGCCAAGCTTGCGGATATCGGCGAGCTCTCCAGCACGCCACTGGATCTTGTTTTGGAGGGACTCACTGGTCTCGTGCTTGGCCACGGTGATGACGCCGTTGCACACGTCTCCAGTCAGTTTCAACTGGCCGTATATGGAGAGCTGGCCCTTCGGTGATGTTAGTTGAAAATCCCGCAGAAGCTTGTCCGCGACGTGCGGCTCTCTGGTGCCTGCGACGATCAAGTTTTGCTCCCATGTGGGGAGCAGGCTGAGGGATGCTGCCGCCTTGGCGCCCAGGTAGGCCGCGAACGCTGCTCCCAGCTCGCCATGTTGGTATACATCCCTGAGAGCGACGGTCACCCGGGGCTTCAGGATGATGACGATGTCTTCTGGATGAAGACGCGGCAGTGGCTTTGGTTTCCAAGAGGGTCCGGTCTTAGACTGGGCCCCTCCGTGAAGCGCTGCAGCGCGCGAAGCAGCGTCGTGCCGTGTTGAGCGGCCTGCTGACGTGGCGTCCGCTTTCTTGGAGGCGGCGTCCCGCTTGCGGGAGCGGCGTTCCACTAATTTGAAGAGCCTCGGTTTCTCGATGGGCGCAGAATCCGGACTCTCAGGCGTTGGAGCTGAAGGAACCTCGGACCAGGCCATGGCGTACGGGTCGTAGCCGCGTTGTACTTTTTGGGCAGCCATCTTGACACGGGTGGGCGACTCACTCACGGCCGAGCGTCGGTGTAGGCGTTAGGCCTAGCGCCGTCGCCACGAAACGCAAGTGAGGATCGGCCCTAAAATGCGTAAATGTTGCCCAACCTGTGTGTGAGTGGTATCCACAGGTAGCTGTCGACTTCGCGAAGACAGACGCGGCTGTGTTGACGGGGTTCCGGCCGAGGCACCGTGGCTCCAGCCAAATGTTGGCGGAGATGATGCGCTGTACGTCCACTCGCTCCGCGCGCTCACAGCGCCCTCCCAGGCAGAGGTGACAGCGGTGACAGCCCTGCGTATTAGGATGTCTGCCTGTTGTCTTTGCCGCTGAGTGAGTATGTGGTATGGAAGGTGGTATGTAATGCGGCTAATGATTAGTGCACTTGTCATATTGAGGGTCTCGCGTTCAGACAGCCCATGATTGCGTGCTGCCACCCGCCTGATAAGTGCAGCGACCTGTTTGGTCTTTCTCTGCAAGAGCTGAAGGGTGACGATTGCATCGAGTGTGTTGTTAATTAGAAGGCCGACAATCTTCACCTGAGGCACAATGGGCACTGGATTCCCGTAGATGTTCAGTTCAATCGGGGGGTCACTGGGGAGGGGTTTCAGCTGCAGGAGTTCCGATTTATTTGGAGAGCAACGGAGGCCTGTGTTTGCTTAATGAGTGGTGGTGATCTCTATGGCAGATTGCAGGATATCCTGGACTGTTCCAAAGTATCCTTCCGTTGTCCAGAGGGTTATATCATCTGCGTATATGGCTGTGTGGAGCCCTGGGACAGCAGCAAGGGCCTTTGCCAGGGGCGCTAGGGCAATGTTAAAGAGTAAAGGTGATTGAACCGCCCCTTGTGGGGTTGCCCGGTTAGGCAGGGGGAAAGGCTGGGAGGCAATATCCCCAAGGTGGAGGTCTGCCGTGCGCCCCTGAAGGAAGGCCCGAATATATCGCCATATGCGGGTGCCACACCCCGTGATGGCTAATGTCGTGAGGATATGGTCATGGCTTATTGTGTCGAAAGCCTTATGGATATCCAGGGCCAGTATGGCTCGCGTAGAGGCTGTACAACGCTTAGTGCAAAAGAGGGACTCTTTAAGCGCGAGAAGAACGTCTTGCGCCGAGATGTTTGGGCGGAAGCCGAATTGAACGTTTGAGAGAAAGCCTGTTGTTTCTAGGAACGGTTGCAGGCGATTGAGAATGACATGCCCCAAGAGCTTGCCGACACAGCTCGTTAAGGAGATGGGGCGCAAATTTTGAAGAGTGAGGGCTTTGCCCGGTTTGGGTATAAATCGCATGCTGGCATGGGTCCAGGCTGATGGGAGCGTCCCAGCTTGCCAGTGGTTATTAAAGAGCTCCGTGAGTTCCTGGAGGGAGACATCGTCCACATTGAGTAGTGCCTTGTACGTTATGCCATCCGGCCCCGGCGCCGTAGAGCGGCGAATACTAAAGAGTGCTCGGCGGACTTCGTTTATGGTGATGTTGGCATCAAGTTCTGGGTTAGGTGGAGGTAGATTGGGTGGATCTGCCGAATGAAGAGATGTGGGTATATGTGTCCCGTACTTGGCCAATTACGTCGGTGCCCTTTTGGAGCTCTAGTTGTATTAGACGTTGTGTGTTTACTTGTGTCTGAGATTTAGTGGTTGTTGGATCCCAGAGAGCGCGTAGGAGGGACCACGTGCGTTTAGTGCTTAATGTACCCTTGAGGTCGTTACAAAAGGTAGCCCAGTTTGCGCGGGCTAGCGTGTTCACGTATTCTTCTGCCTCGCGAGTGAGAGCGGCTATGCGGAGTCTCAATTTACGATTGTGTCGCTGGCGACACCAGCGCCTGTCGCTGGCGACACCAAGTCCCTGTCAGGCCTCCCATAGATAAGCCAGATGCGGATACACCTGCGGTACCTTAGGGGTATTTTTAATGCTTTTGCTGTTCGCCTGGATGGCCTTCACCAGAAGGTCTGTCCAGTCAGTGACAGTGCGGGGTTCTGTAGAATAAGTTGCCAAATATGAGCGCAATTTATCCCAGTCAGTGAGAAGCTGCGAACGAGGGTTGAAAATCTTGGAATCATAAGAAATAATAGTGGAGACTGGAAAGTGGTCACTTGCAAGGCTATCCTGGAGCACCGTGTGAGATTTAACGATTATGTTCGGTGTGGCCCATGTGAGATCGGGTGTGGTGTCGCGGGTGACGCTTGTGCCAATGCGAGTGGGTACGGTGCGGTTTGTGATGAGGCTAAGGTTGTAATCAGCCATTGCGGTAGAAATCCGGTTACCTTTCGGAGTATCCGAGTTGTATCCCAAGTGCGTGTGACGTGCATTAAAATCACCCACCGCAAGAAGGTTTGAGGAGCGGAAGGAGCCCAGGATACCCGGAATAACTCTGCCTTTATCTTTAGGATTGCTGTATATGTTAATAATAGTGAGGCCATATGTGTGTCCTGGTGAGCTGAGCTCTATCGCGGTATATTGAGTGCCCTTGCTGTCGGTCGTGTTTGTCGGTGTGCGGTCTAGTACCGGCATGGATGCGAGTGTCAGGATTGCCGTACGTGGTGTAAGGGTTGCCGTGTGATAACCGCGGATATGAATGCAATTTGTTTCCGTCTCTTGCAGAGCGATGACATGGGGTGGATTTCGAGAGTTTGCTATATATGCGGCTAGTTGTGCTTGTTTTCGGCGTATGCTGCGGCAGTTCCATTGCCATATAATTGTTTCTGCTATTCTATTGGACTCGTGTCGCCGCCGACGTTTTCGCGTGTTATTGTTCTGCGCCATGTTGCTGGTCTGGAGAGAGTGGATGAGGACAGGCAGCGGGTTCAACTGCGCGCTGCTTGCGAGGCAATTCCTGATGCGGTACATGTACGAAGAGCTTGTTGATGCCGGCTTCATGTTTTTCCAAGCGTGTGTTAATCGTAGCTTCTATCCGGTCAGCCATGGACTGTATCAACTGTGCCTGGGCTAGTATGAGCTGTTGCTGCATCGCTCCGAGTTGTTCAGCAACTATAGTATTTATTATGGTCGTGATTTCTGAGCGAAATTCAGCGGAACGTATGTACTGTTTAACCGCCTCTTGAGGTGTAATAGGGGAGTCAGGGTTTCGAAAAGAGGTAGGAATGGAGGCTGCTTGGACGGACAACTCACCGCTTTTAGCAGAGCCGGCTTCTTTCTCGGGTGTAGCGTTGCGGAGTGACTGCGTCTCCTGGGTCTCCTGGATATGGGATGCGCAATCACTGGCTTTGGAGGTACAGGTCCGTGGCTCGGTGGCGTCTGTCTCGGTACCACTGGGCACCCGAAGGGGTTGAAGTTGTGCGAAATCGCGTTGTAAAGTTTTATATCCGGCGTTCCGGGTGTCCACACTGCGCTTTTCCGTGTGGTCTTTGCTATCTTGGTTGTCCGACGGTTCTGAGGTCTCGGTCTCCACGGCCTGCTCCAAAGGCGTCTGGGCAGCCGTGGTAGCCACTGGGTTTTCCTTTCTCAGTGGTGGGAGGGGTGGCCATTGTTCTGTGCTTTGGTTCCAAGCTTTCTTTGGATGGATGGCTAGTGCCTTGCTTGGACCGTTTTTCTGATTCTCTTTCGTGGGAAGTGTTGTGCTGTTGCTACATCCTTGAAGTTCTCCCGGCCGGTCGGCTTGGGTTTGGTTCAATTTGGGCCGATGCTCATTCCTGGGTCGATCCTCAGTCTTGTGCTCCTGCTCAGTCTTGTTCTTCTTTTCGCATTCTTTTGCTTCTGCTCAGGCTTTTGGTTCTGCATTTGGCTCTGTGCAGCAATGTCTTTATAATGATGACGTCAGATTACGGCTTCATCAGCTTTGCTTGTCTTTTTCCCTCTTGTGGTGTAGTTCTTTTGTCTTGCCGGGCAATTCGTGTCAATGGTGGAGTGGTCCGATGTGTCGCAGGCGATGCAGAACTTCTTGCAATCGATATGTCCTGGTGGAGGATTGCGTACTCCGCAATTGTAGCATCTTTTCTCCTGCGGAGTGGGACAAATGTCAGCACGGTGCCCTATTTTCAGGCAGCATCCGCAAACCTGCATCACTGGTCGGAATGGTTTGCATCTGTATTCGATGCCGCTGAGGTAGACAAACCGTGGCACTGCTTTGCCTTCAAAGGTATATAGACATGCCCCCTTGGTGCCGAAAAGCCTCGCTTGAATGATGTTGATTTGTTGGAGATATGTTTCCGTGCAGTTTAGTAATTCCTCTTCTGAAGGTATCGGTAAGGCGCCGGTAATGATGCCTTTACATGAGTTATCTGGTGAGGCTGCATAAGCGCTCATTGAATATTCCTTTCCTCCTAGATTGATTGCTTGGATGTTGCATATCTGTTCAGTGAGGTCCGGATCTGGGGTGCTCAGAATAGCGATGTTTGCTCTGGCTTGATCCTGACTCTGGCCTCGTGAGTCAATTGGCGGCTGAGCTTGAATTGCAAAGCAGCAAGAAGTGACCTACCGGAGTTGTTATGCAGCGTCACTCCTCCACGCAGACGTATTACCACCTTGTAGTCATCATGCGGCAGCCTCGGTAATTTGATGGGGCGTGCGGGTCGTGATCTTTCGGCTGGTGTGTGTGCTTCTGCCTCCGTTACAGGTTTGAATAGTTTTTTGCTTGCGTCGACCATCCTGACCCATGGCGTCGCCTTTGGGTAGGCTTCAGTCCTGCCTTGTTCCGTCCCGTGCGGTAGGCCCCCTCCGTTGTGTCGGTGGTAGAAGTTCCGGGCATGGCGTCCTGGGTATCCATGTCGGCAAGTTCGTGGACTCCCTCCGTTGCCGTGGACAGCGAGCATGACCCGCTGTGGCTGGATGGGAAGGCAGCAGCGTCGGCCATATGAAGCGTTGACGTGGAACGCCGCTCCGCCGCGCGCCGAGTCGGCGTTAACGTGGAACGCGCTCCGTCGTGTGCCGCCAAGAGGGGTTAGGCTTAGTGCAGCGACTCCGCTTCGGAGATCTTCGTGAGGTGCTTGTGCAAAATACAGCGTACTCACGGACAAAGGAGTTCTCGTAAAGGTCGCTTGGGTGTTCACGAAAGCCTGAGGTAGGAATTTAGGGCGCTATGAAGGGTAATTGGGAAAATAAAGGCGAAAGTTCACAGCGCCCATGTGAAGCGCGTCCGCTCCGCTCGGCTCCTCTATCAAGTGCTCAAGATTCTTGTGTTGCCGTTCAACCTTATGGAGGCTATGGATATCGATAGAGAGAGAGAAAACTTTATTTACAGAGGAATTCGGGGCACGCCCCAGGGTCCCCGCACGACCCCACTGCACTCAAGTGTTTATGTTCCAAAGGTCCATAACACTGGCAGCACGGCCGGTGGCGATGGTCTGCATGGCCGGGTCCTCCGAGCGCAGCAGGGTCTCCCAGTCCTCCCAGGTCTTGAGGTTCTCTATGTCCCGCGGGGGAGGGTCCGCCGGGCAGAGGGAAATGATGTGGAGGGAAGAGGCGACGGGTTCTGGGCATAGAGTGCATGCCGTAGTGGGGAAGGAGGGATGATAATGGGCTAGGGTAAGGGGTGAAGGGAGTGTGTGTGTCTGTAGTCTGCGCCAGAGTGTTGCGTGTTTGTTATCTAGGGAGGGGTGGGGCGGGGGGTAGAGCTAGCGTAAGGCTCTGTGCGCCTGGGTCAGCTCACTGAATGAGTGCATGCGCTCCTTCGTGAATCCCATATCGAAGATCCTACATGTTACACCACTTGCTTTCCCAATTACCTAGGCTTAACCAAAGCTAAGCCCCAGCAATTTTTTCCCAGCACGGCACCTCTTTCTTATTTCAATCCCACCTTCCTCCCATCCCTCACGGTGCGGTTTAAATGTCCACCTAGAAGAGAGAAAAATTTACTGTCATTCCCGCTCCTAGAAAATCACTACTTTTTTCTTCAGTCCCCGCGTGCGCCGAAGGGACGACAGCGGATGTGCAGTGTGCGCATTCATAGTGGAGACAATCTATAATTTTTAATTTTGAATGGGCATTTCAATGATTTAAGCTTTTTCAATGAATGTATGATGTAAAAACCTGGCGCAACCTGTTGAGTCCAAGGTAAGCAAGTGCTTTGGATCAAGTGGCTCTTATATGCGCGGCAAGAATAACGGTACTCTTGCAAGGTAACCAGTGTCCTAAGTGCCGCCTTGCATCGTGGTGTGAAGTCATTGTAGATTGACACAACCGGCCCAATAGACACCGCAGTGTACGTGTGAGGACCGTCGACCACGCCATGTTTGAGTGTGTAGTGGTATAGGGAAAGAAAAAATAAGAGAGGACACTCGGCAGAAACTGGCCTCAGGAAGTACGTCACGACTACGCAGCGTCTAGTATTCTCACCGAACAACAGAGGACGCGAACGTTGTTTTTGTTGTTGTTGCGACTGATGGAAGAATGAAAAGAAAATTGCACGGGCCTGCCAACTGGCTCCAGCCGAGCCACCACCGCTGCCACGTGCAGATAGAGCAGAGTTGAAAGATAAGAGGAAAGAGCGAGAGAAAGAAGAGAGAGGATATGTAAGCAGGGCTTTCAACTTTTGGCTTTGTCTCATACGTATTATTTCAATCGGCGTAGGTGTTAATTCAAGACCCCCTCAAGAAAGCATGCTTTTTGGTCAGTGACAGTCATAAGCTTGCTGCGGACCCCACAATTTTTATTCTTTAAAGTGTGACTATATTAACTGCCTCTGGTACAAAAATCTTGTGGTACCAAAAATAAGAATATTTTTCAGGCAATTACGCTTACGCTAGGTGCATTATCGCCATTGCAGGATGACAGCATGGGTGCAGTACACTGGAAGAGACGACCTTCTGAAAAAGCCGGCCAACCTACTGTACGCCACATACAGGGTTTACAATGACCATTTCACTGCAAACGATTTCATGGAATCTCGCCACACGAAGCTCACAAAGCTGGCCGTGCCTAGTGTCTACCGTGACTACATGTGCTTTCTCTTCTCTGTTAATAGTTACAGATTTGCCTATATTAAGAAATGGGGTTATATTTCTATCCAATATTTCTGTACCATGCTGACCTCGGTTTCTGTGCAGCCTTTATGTGCTCATTTTTTTTGTAGCCCTGGATTAAACAGTTTTCTCGACACTCCGTCTGTTTATTAAATACTGCATGTTGAACTACCACTTGCTCCGAACAGAAGACAAGCCCGTCAGACAGAAAGAGCCCTTATTGATTTATGAATGCAAAGGTGCTTGTTTTATAGGTCTGTTGTCTGTACAACTTACGCTCAAATAATTTCGGTACGACGCAATTGGCACAAGGGATTAAGCGCGGCATTCTGTCCGCATCCGGCTACAGCCAAACGTAGGTAACGCGCAGGCAATTCTAAATTTGCGCCAGTGAAGCCGAAACAAGAAGTGAGTGCCAGTTCCTTTCACCAACCGCTAGGTGCGCAAGGATCGATTGGGTGGTGCGTAAGCAATTCGAAATTCGCGCTAGTGACACCGAAACAAGAAGTCTGGGCCTGTTGCTCTCACCAACCGCTGGGTGCGCTACAATCGATTGGGCCGCTGGGGTCTATGGGAGTGTCCTCTCTTATTCGCTCTTTCTCTATGGTAGTGGCAAGAACGTTTTGGCGACTTATGTGGCGGAAGGTTTTTGTTTCTCTCGACGCCCGCACCAGGCCGCGCGCTACTCATGTGCGGCTATTACTGTGTATAGGCGCTTTTGTTTTGTGACCCCAGAGAGGCGCCGCTTCCATACCGGGTCGGCTCCAGCGGGCCATGTTCCCGATGTTGCTGCGAATGCGATCACGCCTGTTCCAGCAGGTGTGCTTGGACAGGGTGACGCTGGCCGAAGAACAGTTCCTGCGACGCTGGAGCACCCGCTTCATCGACGCAAGCAGGGGCCGTGTGACGGTGCGGCTCCTGCCATACTAAGTGTTGCGCGCCAGTGTAGTGCGCGATGTTTGTGCGCGGAATTGGTGCGCGGTCTTCCACCGGCGTGATTCCCCCGCGCGTTTGGACCCTCCTGAACATTTTACTTTGGACACTTTGGTTTTCGGACACTTGCGTTGCTTGTCAGTGTATGTATGTGTGTTGCATCGGGTGACATCGGTCGCCGTAATGAGTTTTTCGGTTTTGTAGAGGGTCGGCTGTCCCTTGTATGCTCCAAGGTGCAAATAAACTTCTCTTCTCACATCTGTAAGCTATCTGCTCACTGCTCTGGACATTGTGCTGTATGTATATCGTGGTCCATGACTAGCTTACTGGCAGTAAATAGCGGATAATTTCGTGTTGTACGATATTCTGACGTCTGTGTGGACACTGTTCAATGTTCTATGCTTTCGTCGCTCCTGCGTCTCGTTGCTGCTCATTCTCGTTGTCAATGTCGGATAAACTTTTTATAACCACAAATCCTGTTTTCAACAGCACCTTTTGTGGAAAAGGCCGAATAGTGCAATCTGCCAAAGTAACCTCGTTGTCAAAACCAGCTGAGGGCCGCCTGAAACCTTGCGTGGTTTCAACTTCCGGAGCCCTTCACTACGGCGTCCCGATAGCCTGAGTCGCTTTGGGATGTTAAACCCCCATAAACCAAACCATAATGCAGATATCAAAATATTAGCAAGTTTGCTCTCAAGATGTACTGAATCCATCCTACCCTCCCTCTTCTCAATATATCATGTTCACTCCACGTGTGGTAGAAAAATTCGGTCACAATCTTCGGTTATTTAGGTTATTGTGGGATACACCATTCGGAGCAACGCCACCAGGTTACTCATTTCTCCTGTTCATTTGAAGGCATTCGAGCCGCCGCGGTGGCTCAGTGGTTATGGCGCTCGGCTGCTGGCCCGGAAGACGCGGGTTCAATCCCGGCCACGGCGGCTGAATTTCGACGGAGGCAAAATTCTAGAGGCCCGTGTACTGTGCGATGTCAGTGCACCTTAAAGAACCCGAGGTAGTCGGAATTTCCGGAGCCTTTCACTACGGAGTCCCTCATACCCTGAGTCTCTTTGGGACGTTAAAGCCCAATAAACCAAAAACCATTTCCTCTTGCCATCCTCTCTCCAGGCCAGGCCAGGCCTCTCTCCAGCAGCAGCAGCAGCAGCAGCGCTATGCGTGTTTGCGAAACAACACGCAAACACGCATAGCGCACTGTACGCGTCCGGTGCGTGGAATCCAACATGGCGCTGCGAGGGGGAAATGGCAGCGCGGGGTAGTAAAAAGGGTTCCCTCACGTTGTAAGCGGAGGCGCGCGGACATCAACGCACCCTAGGTTTAGTAAGGCCCCTCCGTCCCCCAATGAACTTTTAGATTTAGGTCGTTTATAGTGCCAACCTCGACATTTTTGCAACTGTGACTTTTTTGTGCACTTGTACTATGCAGGTGGCGCTAAGTACTAGATTTATCGCACGTGGATATCCTAATTATATTGTTTATATTTTGCGCACCTACAAGTTGGTTATTTCTACAAGAAGATAAAATGAATGAGAGCCTGAGATTTTAAGCTACATTCAACAGAAAAAAAAGCAAGCGTTAAAACATTTCAACCGTGCTTAATTTATTGCAGGGACAAGCTTGCGCCTTTCATAACCACTGCGAGTAAAGTACCTGAAATCAGCCTGACTGTGCACATTCCCCGAAAGACGTTGAGTAAAGGCGACGCTTAGCCATGTATTGCGAAGTATTTTGTGTTCACCTATTCCAGAAAAAAAGAAATGCTGACATTGATCAAGAAAACTAAACGAAGCAGATCATTGATATTTTCCGGAAAATCACCTCAGGGCAGTGTGTAGCCTAAACTTTGTTGCAGAATAGATTTTCCTGTTTTATACATTTTTCTAAGGCTGTGGATAATAATCTAAGCAATGAACACATTTATAAATCCTTAAACATGTCCAATCTTATATCAAACAATCTTGAACGATTTTTCTCAAGCTTCAAGAGGTTTTGCACAACTTTGCAATTCTTGAGTCAAGCTCAGCTCAAAAGCGGTTGTTCAACTTTTCGATTTCCTTTAGCTAAAATGCAGCAGCTCTTGATAAACCAAACGCATCTTTTCAAAGCACAGAAAACACTCTTTTTGAAGAGATTCGAAAAATATTTATTTATAATCCAAACGAGCAGCGGGTAAATATCACCAAGAATCTTCAGTGACAAAGGTGACCTCCGAATGAACTTGCACTCCTGATTACAAACCCATCAAGCTCCTCTCATTCTTGACGAACAGAATGCTAGAGGCGCGTGTTCTGTGTGATGTCAGTGCACATTAAAGGGAGACTGAAGCACTTTTTTTGAAAATCAGGTTGGCAGTGGCATCCTATAGTTTTTCATGCCGTATGCTCGAATATCGCGTCCAAATAAGGCAAAAACAAGCGCGAATTGGCTTTTTTAGCAGAAATATGGGGCCTGTGCCGCGGGGCACACCGTCGCCCGGGATTGGTCAAGAGAGCTCGTGACAGAGAGCTCGGATGCAAATCCGGCGCTGCGTTGAGTGCAGATCGCAGCTTTCCGTGGTGTTGTAAAAGCGAATATGATCGCTATTTTTTTACTGACCTCCAAAGAAAAGGATACTACAGTTTTTTCATTCCACGTATCACCTAAAAGACACAAGCAAAAAATTCTATACCTGACACAAGCATACGCCAGCGTGAAAGATGCGTACCCCTATTGAAAAATCCGGTATCGCGGCAAACCGGATTTTACCGGAACATATCGGTTTCATACCGGTCCGGTATCACTCTCATACCGGCGAGACCCGTCCGGTTTGATCGCTATACCGGTTCATACCGGTCCGGTATTGATCCCAAACCGGACAGACCGCTCCGGTACGGAGCTCATACCGGACAGTCCATTCCCGGTTCGAAGCTCAAACCGGACAGACCAGTCCGGTACGGAGCTCAAACCGGACAGGCTAGTCCGGTACGGAGCTCAAACCGGACATACCAGCCTGTATTCAGAGCGATATGTGCTGCGGTTTTGGTGGTTGGTCTGCAGATTGACTGTTGTACGCCAGCAGATATTTTTAAGGGGAAGGGGGGGGGGGGGGGGTAAGCGTGCGCATAAGTGCGATAATCAACACATACACGGTTTTGTTGAAAGGGTTAGGAAAAGAAAAGGGCTAAGCGTGGCAAAACATGCAGTTTATGTATGAAAGGCGGGGGCTGCATGAAGGTGAATGGAGCGCAACCGCCATATTGGCTTCCCGTGCAGCACCCTGACAAAGCCAGGGCTGCTGTGTGCGGGCAAACAGCTAGTATACATCCGCCAGCAGTCTTCGTAAGTCCTGCGCAGATTACTCTGGGTTTCACAGTGCAGAACTTCACGACTGGCTGATAAACATGGCGAGCCTCCGGTGACTGCGCCAGAGGCTCCAAAAGGTTTGTTACTGTCGCGTTCATTGCAGCAGCTTTCTTAATGTTCGCTAGCGGCAGTCTGTAGCGACGCATCGGTGAAGAAATAAAATTCTTGGTTTTCGTGCAGGAATTCTTTGCACTTCTTCTTCATCAAGTGATAGTCCATTGATAACGCGACTTGTCCAAGCGCCATCGCGAGTGGCCCCACCCTTCACTCCATCAGGAAGACATACTAATCACGAGTCGCCCAGAACATTTCTATCGACGAAGAAAAGGTTAATTCAACGGAGCCGGCAGCTTGGGTGTTCCCTTAAGGGCGACGCTTCGTGCTAGCTAAAAGATACAGCGCTCGAGAGAACAAAATAAAAACAAAAACCACCTGTAGAAACGTTACACGAGTAACCCGCCTCTTCGCAATTTTTTTAAAGCTTTTTTTTTTCTCTCATCACTGCCTTCTCTGCTTTTCCTGGGTCTGAGAATTCTCAAGGCCTGCGCGCTTTCCTTTCCCCCCGCTCTGACGTCAGCCACTTTGGCCGTTGACCCCTCCGCATTCCTCCGACACTGAGACGTCTCCTTTCTTCCCTCAACCAGTTCTGCACCCTTCCGTAGTCGTGTAGCCGGACATGTCAGCGTGCGCTGCTGCGTTTTATTGCTGTTGCGTTCGTGAGTGCTGGCTAGGAAATTGCTTGTCATCGTGATACCTAAATCTTTGCGTGTCGTGACCTGCTGTTGAAGCAATGGGTCGCTGCTGCGTGCCCAACTGTAGAGTAAACTATGACAACGGACCAAAAGTGCTTGTGTTTTCGTTCCCAAAAGACTCACGTAGGATTACGTGGGAGCGTGCTGTTCGCCGCAACGACGTCGACATACGGACTGTGCGAGATTCTAAGGTACTGTACGTTGTGTCTGCGCATCGAAGCAATCGTTGAAGTCTAATAATTTATCACGGTGCTAAAATATGGACAAGTTGCGGTTCTAAAATTCATGGGACGCGATGTTTGCCCTAGACTGCTGGTATCTGTAAATATATCTTTTTCTCTTATGTACCAGGCAGTGTTCTTGTGTGGTTGAAAGATACAAATTTTCAAGTTCAGGGCGGGCGTTCATGTCGTGGTTAAATAAATATGCCTATGAATATCATCTAATTTTGCAGAGAGCATACGTACACTAACGAGATATATTCTTGCATCTTGATTCAACGTTTCGACTATATTTAGTGTGCGTAGTGTTTTGGCTAAAGAATGCTCAATATATTTAGGTAATTGAAGCGATTCTATGCATTTGCGCAATGAATAAAGTAATAATGGCCGTAAGTTGCATGTCACAGTTCTCAATGCATTATGTTGTGTGTCAGTGCCCAATTAAATGATAAGCTGGGGGCATTATGTACTACCAATCATATTTACTTTTCAGCAGGTGCTTTTGACTACTTCATTGGCCAGCACCCTGTAGAGACCCCAGCGCCGGTAGATCGTCGCAAAGAGTTAAATTATTACCTCAGTGAGCTGGTTCAAGACATGCGAAAAAAGTAAACATCTTTTGGAGTTTTTGATGCATTATAATACTCACCAAGCTACCAATACTTGGTAAAAGCTGGGAGCAAATCACACAATTGCACATCGACTGCAATACGAGTCGCTGATAATCGCAGATTACCAGTTTCTGAGGCTCTGTATATTGCAGCATTTGGCATGTACACTTATGGCCCCAGTTTTTGGGCAGATTTAGTCCAAGTGGGATATATTTGAAGCATTTTATTCCTGCATTTGTCCTGTGATACAGGGCCCTCCTGTATAATACGGGCCTAGCCTGTAGAATACAGGACTGTCCTGTATGCCGGTATGAATTTTAAACCGGAACCGCATACCGGGTTATTGTACAGGATTTGCGATACCGGATTACCTGAGTATCCTGTACAAAACAGGAGAGTCCTGTATTATACAGGACTGTCCTGTTTTATACAGGATATTCCGGTAATCCGGTATCGCAAATCCTGTACAATATCCCGGTATGCGGTTCCGGTTTAAAATTCATACCGGATTTTTCAGTAGGGACAGACCACGCGTAAAAGGGGCCAGTACAATCACGACTCGAATTCTTGGAAAGGAAGGGGTGCGAACAATACTCAAGTCAATTACCACCACCGGACGCCTTCTGGCTCGCCCGAAAGAGCGTCATCCAAAAGAAAAGGCCCAAAGCGCTGTGTACAAAAATCCTGTTCTCAGTACCTGGCGTTGTAGGTTGGGGCAAGAAAGTATTTCAAGGAAACGATGAAGCAGCACAAAGTTGATGTTAAAATGAGCGAAGCGCAGTGGCCAAGCACTGCGAGGCATGTGACCACAGGATAGTCACGAAATCATTGTGCGCTGGAAACCAAGCCAAATACGCGCACAAGGCTGCTGCTTCATTCGTGGGGCGTTCAGCAGATGCCAGAAAATATTAATCGCTGCCTTGGAAACGTTCGCCCTTCCTAGATTTGCAGTTTAGGTTCAGTGAAGTAGTGGCGAACATATGTGCGTTTAAAAGCCAAGCTAGCTGCAACTCGCCCGCTGCCACAACTTGATGAAGACACCGATTAAGGTTACGAAACATGGTGCTTTTTTTGCAAAAACTTGGTTGGTATTCATTGCTCTTTTAAAATTTGCATCCGAAATCAGAACGTCGAACGCTTTCATTTTAATCGCTTAGCTAGGATTAAACGAGATGCCGCATATGAAGAGCTTCGATGCTTGCTTGCTTGGACACGTCGAACCGAGTATAAAATCGCTAACCGAGCCTTGCTGAGCACGCCTCGGGTGGTCTGGCCGCACCTAAGCTGAGGAGAGCAACACATGCTTGAGCCTCTATCAGGTTTCTGCATGGGCTAAGTGAGCATGTTTCTACCTTTAGAAGAGGCGCTTTTCCGGAATGGTGACACGCCTCTCATGCGCAAGAGAATCGAAGGAACTGTGTCTTGGTTCAGCCGTGCCTTTTCGACGGAAATCTACAGAGATCACATTAGGGACCAGAAAGACTCTTTTGAATAGATTCCAAAAATATTTGTAAACCAAACGAGCAGCGCGTAAATATCCCCAAGAATCTTCACCGACAAAGTCAACCCCCGCATGAACTTGCACTCCTGTTTGCAGACCCTTCAAATACCTGTTATTCTTCACGTACGCGTAAAAACGAAAGGCTTACTAAAAACAGTCCGGCCTACGACCCCACACAATGCAAGAGGCAGCTGCCCCGATGCCCACACTCGAATAACATCAACGGGATATGAATAAAAGTCCCGGGGTACAGGCACGCCCATAGTCCAGCGTTCGGCGGCAGTGGCGAATCGAAGGCAGCAACCTCCAGGCCTAGACGCACCGGCGCATGCCTCAGCTGAATGTCCAGGACGGAGGCGCGGGTGGTTTGCAAGCTTCAGCCGGGACGAGATCCTGTGCACAGGGGGTCAAAGACTGGACGTCCACGACTTGCCTCAGCGCCATTAGGGGTGTTGCGCCCCTTGCTGCTGCTTAAGCGCTGCCAGCCGTCGCCTCAGCGCTTGCTGCCGCTGTACCTGGCGCTTTTTCTCCCTAACGTTGCGGCCGAATTCGATGGCCAGCTCTGTCGCGTATTCTGCCGCCTCGTTCAAGATGGCCATCTTTGACACCTTCTTGTTGTCGGCCAGCGTCGGCATCTTTACACGCAGCTTCTCGAAGGCGACGCGCAGGTCGTCGCGACGCTTCCGTTCCATCGTGTTGTGCTCGTTGCGCTTGGCGCTCGGCGGCAGCTGGGAAAGCGAGGGGTGGGGGCCGCCGCGCCGGCCCGACTGCGGCGACGAGCTCGAAAAGAATGACGACGACGAGGACCGCCTGCCCTGTGGTGGTGCCGGTGACGCTTGCGCTTGTCGCCGGCCACCACGCTGGCAGTGGTGGACGCCGGCTCTGCTCCGCGCTGCCGCTCCCGGAGAAGCATCTGGTGGCCGGTCAGTGCCTTGTGTGACGGCACGCGGCCGCTGGACGTCGTCGGGGACACGACGGCCGGCGGCGCAGACGCACTGCTCAGGTTGTCGATGACGCTGGGTGGTCGGCAGCGAGTGGCCGTCGTGGACCCGTTGGCCGGCAGGGCAAGAACGGTGGGTGCAGCGCCGTTCTGTCTGCCCCCATGGTGGCCCTCGTCGGACACGTTGACGACGTCGATCTCCTCCGTGTGGTCCTCATCGTTATCGCCTGGCTGCTGCTGGTCGTCGGCAATTATCTGTTGAGGTTCCTCCTCGTCTGCACAGAAAAAAAATTAAAAGCAGCGGGTCAGAGATGCGCCGCGACAACGCGATCATGTGGGAGGCATAACTACGACAAGAAAGCAAGCATAAACTTTCGACACAGCTCGGGACGAAGGACGGGCACGTCGAGCACTAGAGGATCGCGGAGCAGGGCACTGCAAGGAAGTTATTTTAACGCTATATGGGTAAGCTTATCTCAAGGAAAGCAATAACTACAGTATTGAACAGACAGTAAGAAATGAACAAAGGAGATGAGTGCAAGCGCAGTGTCACCGGCCACATATCACGCGCGACGGGGAGAACTCGAAGCACAACATCACACAGGAATGACAGTCACCTAATTCCGTAGCAGGGCAGTCCGAGTCTTCGCCCGGGGAGTATGGCGGCGAAAACGGCAAAGGATATTCTTGCAGCTTTGAGCTCCCCTTGAGCTCCGTGGCCTTGAGCCTGTTGGTCACGTGGTGCGGAGCAGCTGCCGCTGCCGGCGGCGCAGCGCGGCGCTCCAGCGAAACCGAGGTGCAACAGCTGTGCTCTTGCGCCGGGTTGAGAGGGTTGGGGGTGAGTGGGGGGGGGGGAGAGGTGGCGCAGCTGTATAAGTTGGCAGCTCGGCGGAGCTCTCGCGTAACTCCTGGTTCAACCAGAGCTAAACCGCAGCTAATTTTCATCCCTCCGCACCCTTAAGCCCAAACAACGAAAAACGAATTCCTCATGGCAAGGCGACAAAGACCCGCCTCCCTGCATTTCGTCTGCTGAATTTTCAAAACAAGTTGTCCCCGTCACGGCAGTTGGTTTAGATGGCAAGCAAAAATAACCTCACCCTATACCGGCCACTCTACCATGGTATCGTCTTATTGTTCGTTAACCTGCTGTGCATCCCTGCCGCAGACGCGGTTCGTCTGGTAGCGCCAGATTGCAAAATGCAGTCTTGCAAGCACTATGGAGGCAATCAGGATGGAAAGCTAATAGATGGCGATCAGGAGCTGGGCTCTTAGCAGAAAGGGTAGCTGGCCCCGAGATTCTCATAAACGGTGCAATAAAACCGCTATCTCGAGTAGCCGGGACAGTTAAAGCAAGGCGCGCATTACAAAAACCGTCTACAAGACGTTTTCTGTGGATTACAAAAACACAAAGACGACTGAAACCCCAGTCAAGCACCCAAAGAGAGGGGGGGGGGGGGGAACGCGCGCGCCCGCGAGAGTGTCGCGGCACCCAAAGCACCCGAAGCAGACAGACAGACAGACTGACGAGAGAGAGCGAAAGAGAAGAGATGCATCACAGCCAACAACATTAAATGGCTGGGGCTGAACGTAGGCTGAACTCAGTTATACGAGTGAAAGCTCTGTTAAGTATGGTCTCCACTGTCTGAAATCAAGTGTGAAGGTCAAGTTCAAAGGTCAGGTACCCAATGGTGATAGCCATATGATGACGTGGTGATATTTCGGTTTGACCTTGTGAAGCACTGAAGGTCATTGTCTTATCCGCATCGAAATCGCATGTTGTATACCCCAAGGAGCAGAGTTCTCGCTATAGAACAAGCCGCAGCAGTCGAAAGTGGAAGCGTGCGGAGGCTATGGGAGGGGAGAAAAAGATGGATGCCCAAAACCCTGAGGATCCCAACTCGGATTGAACGGCCTTGGCGCCGAAAATCACTCTCGCGCGCCATCTTGGCGGGAACGCAGGGACTTGCACCACCCAAGCGGGCATTTCGCGCAAGGCGCGGCCTCCGCCAACTTCTTTCTATACACATCATCTTCAAAAGGCATGCGCCGGTCGAGGACAAAACAACATCAAATTCGTAGAAGCGGCCTAAAACACCTTGCCATACGTGCAAGTAAGACGTTGTCCGTGCATCCTCCCGCTAACCCATGCAGCGACGTCGGAATAGGAAGAAGCAGACTTAAAGGTGCACTGAAGAGGAATCTGAACTCTTCTTTTTGCCGCGGGAACACGTTCCCAGCATTCTTAGAAACTTCAATTTATGGCCCTGTGCGACCGATTTCCCTAATTCAAATGGGATTAACGTCCGTCTCCCACCTTTTTTTTTAATTCCCCACATACGGTGGGAGCCGTCGACCGACGCATGGAGCGCCTTTCAGGCAGTCGCATGGCGACTTTGCTTTCGCTTTTATTTTCTTTCCTTTTGGTTTCCGTAAATAAATAGGTCTAGTCAGAGACTACAAAGCTACAAGTTAGGCCCACGGAAATAAAAATACGCGTGGACTCTTTGCTTCCGCCGATCACCACATATCACTCCGCCTAGGACTGGGTGAAAGGTTGGTCGACTCCTCCCACTGTTTGCGGGGAGTAAAAAAAAAAACGGGAGCCCGACGTTTATTTGATTTAAATTCGGGAAATCGGCTGCACAGGGTAATAATTCGAAGTTTCCAAGAACGCTCCTAACGTGTAGACCGAGTTCCAGCGGTAAAAATACGAGTTCAGATTGCTCTCCAGTGAAAGGATGCACTCGCATCTGCTGCTGCTTTTTTCTTCCAGAAGGAACACTTTTTTGAGACAGAGCCAGCTTAGCCTCGTTTCCGGGAACCCGACAGCGACGGGTCGAGTCGGCGGATCAAGCTGAGCAAGGTCAGCCCAACTCGACGACTGCTTTACATGAACTCGATACGAGCGAGTCGACTCTCGTGACGCGCCCTGGGAGGCGCGACCGCGTGGGTTGTAAACTGGCTCCCGCTTCTCTTCTTATCCCTGCCAAGTATGTTTTCCGAACATGGTAAAATTACTTTTGAAAAGTAGTTAAATTACATTACTAATTACTTTCTTAGAAGTCTCACAAAACCAATTGAGCTACATTTCAAGTCTCTGCTCTCAAAAAGTGATTACGTTACATTGCAATTACTTGCCGAAAGTAATGAAAATTACTTTTTAGTTTCGGCGCAAAAAAGTTGCGCATTGGAAACATTTCCTACAAAAGTTTCACATTTCTTTGTTTGCATCGCCACTGAGATTGAAAGTGGGTGTCGGAAATTTAGCCCCTCTCTGAAGAAAGGTAGCCCTAGTCCATAGAACAGCAGCTTTGCTGACGTGGATGAGGTCAACTAACTCGCAAAATTTGTATCATAGCTTGCATGACTCTTCAATCAGCAGTGCCCCTTTCAATGCGTACTAGGGCTACATCCTCCTGGTTTTTAATAATTTTTGTCCGCGCGCTCTATTCTTCGCCAACGCGCCCACTCGACATTCTTGATCGTAATAATCATCAAGTTCAATCAGCCGTATATATACACAGCCGAAGCACTGGTTCCAGCGCGCGATTCCTCCATGGCTACCTGCGTACGTCAAGCAACGCTTCGCGCTTTTTATTTTTTTATCAGCTGAAGAGCGAGACACGTGGTTTAGCGCAACTGCGAAGCCGAGGAACACCGCCGGCTGCGTGTGCCGCAGCTGCGACGAGGCAAAGCAGGTCACGTGGTATGACGTCACAGCCACAGCCCGGCTCGACCGCTTCAAGATCGTTTTTAGGAGCGACGTTACCCTAAAGGTGCACTGAAGAACTCGTATGTTTACCGCCAGAACTCGATCTACAAGTTCCGAGCGTTCTTAGAAACTGCCAAATATTGCCCTGCACGGCCGATTTTCTTAATCTGAATCCGATTAAACTTCCGGCTACCGCCTTTTTTTTTTTAATTCCGCGCAGACGGAGGAAGAGTCGACCAACCTTTCAACCAGTCCAGTGGCGTCTTACCGCTGTGCCATCGGCGGGGTGTTACGTAGTGATCCGCGAAAGCAAATAGTCCACGCGTATTTTTATTTATGTGGGCCTAATTTGCAGATATGTAGCCTCTGACCATATCTATTTCACGGAAACTTAAGAAACAAAATAAAAGCGAAAGCAAAGCCGCCGCGCGACTGCCTGAGAGGCTCTCCATGCGTTGGTCGACTCCTCCCACCGTCATGCAGGGAATTAAAAAAAAAACGCGGCAGCCATACGTTAATCCGATTTAAATTAGTGAAATCGGCCGCAAAGCACAGTAATTCGAATCTTCTATGAATTCTCGGAATGTGTAGCTCGAGTTCCCGCGGCAAAAAGAAGAGTTCAGATTCCTCTTCAGTGCACCTTTAAGGTTTTTCATGGGAGTAGTAGAGCGGAATGAGAAATGCGTGAAACACCGCTCTCAGTGAGCATAGTACGGCTGGCGAATAGGACTCTGGAAGCTCGATGTGAAAGTAGAAACAATGGAGACAATCCCCAGGTTGAGGGTAAAACACGAGAACAAGATGCGACTGATGATCATGAGGTCTTTAGATTCCGGATGCTGCTACCTCTTATCAGTGACTTAGACCTCATTCTTCGGGTTTAGTTTGGTCCCCTTGTTTCCATCACCTCCCGACCTCCTAGCTGCCACCTGTCCATGCCAGTACTAGCCCCATCCACGTGGCTGGCGCTGGAATGTCCGCCAATGTGGCTTCCGATGGCTGTGTCAACCACTTTTGCTTCCAATTGACCAAGCTGTTCTTGAAGTTTCAACTTCTTAGCCCTCTCTACGTGCAGATCTCTTTCTAGAACGTCCATACTTAACACTAGTTTGGTGTTCGCATCTTCAGCCCTATCCAGGCGTGTGCCCATACGCAACATTTGCACATAAAATCCGCGCCTTCGGCCTCCTCTACCGATTCGAACCCCGTCCTTCAAATTCAGCCGCACCTAAAACTCCTTGCAGTTAACATTCGGTTGCTAGACTATCTTAGCAGTACGCTCTTATTGCTACCACAAAATGATCCGATATCTACGAGCTCAGAAAAGTTAGTTAGTTATATGGTGTTTTATGGCGCATAAGCAACTATGGCTATCATGCGCCAAACACAAGGTTAGATGATGGTGTGTTGCTGGGCGAGTTGGTTGGGGTACATCTTGAGAACAAACAGCGCTTACAGACAAAGGACCAGAACAGTTGTGTGTCCTTCTTGTTCTGGTCCTTTGTCTGTAAGCGCTGTTTGTTCTCTTTAGATGATGTTATGTTTAGTGTATAGAGGTTACATTATAATAGATTTAAAACATTGGCTTTCTTTAGAAACTTACAAACAAGTGAAAACTCGACAAGTGTTTGTTTGCCTAAAAACAATGCGGGATGAAATGAATGTGCTCATTGTAAAATATCGTAAAAAAATTTTTTCTAAGTTCTTCGAGATGCGAACAAGAAATTAAAATGTGATTTACTGTGAGCTCCTGACCACACATTTCACACACAGGTTTGTCTTTTTTTGTTAATAAGAAGTTATGGGTGATGTGTGTGTGACCTATGCGTAAACGACATAAAATTGCTTCGATAAAACGCTCTGTATGGCGGCATGATGACCCATTCTTTTAAAATGGGCTTTATAGTATGCAGCTTGTTGTTTCCTTCATTTTCCCAAGAAGCTTGCCACTTGGCTCTTAGTTTGCTATGTACTAACTTCATGTAATCCCTAGGAGGCAAATTCACATGTTTTATTTGCATGGTTCCGGTCTGTGCAGCACACAAGTCGGCTCTGTCATTGTCCCTAATGCCAACGTGACTGGGAACCCAGCAGAATTTTATAACATTTTTTGTGTTGTGACCTTTACTATATTGTGTATGATGCTTCCAATCAGTGGCTCCGTGGCAGTTTTGGAGTTTAATGCTGCAAGGCCGCTCAGTGAATCTGTATAAATGATGCTGTTTTTGATGTTTTCATTTGTTATTTTCTCTACCGGAACACAAATGGCATAACACTCAGCGGTGAAAACTTTAGCACATGCGGGCAGTCGTACTGCATTTTTACTTTTTCCTTGTATCACTGCGCTTCCTACAAGAGGATGAGTTTTTGACCCATCAGTATAATATGCAGTATGTAGAGCGGTTTATTGGCACCTTCAAGCGCCGGCGACGAAGACCCTGGCGCAAGAAGTCTAAGAACAAGCGAGGCGAGGGACCGGCACACAAGCGGCAGTTCTCCAGCACGAGCCTCCTACGGGCGGCGCTAGCGCTTCGTCGTCGTTGGTGGCGGTGCTGTATCATCTTCTTCATTCTAACTGCCCCGGCGGAAAGAGGGAGCCATCCTGGCGACTCAAGGCGAGGAGACGACGAGAGGGCTGTAATAAGGCTTCAAGCGGCTGACATGAACGACGTCGCGACCACGGCGGCGATGGTCCAAAGAAGGTGTCACTGGTTCGATGATATAGTTGACAGGTGACGTACGCTCTAAGATACGGTACGGACCAATGTGCTTGGCCGAAAATTTGGACGCAGCCGGAACAGAGAGCCAGACCAATGATCCAGTAGAGAAGTGTGCAGCAGGCGTGTCTTGATCGGACTCATGTTTGCGGAGTCCTTGACGTTCGGCTGTGAAGGGGCGAGCCAACTGGCGGCACTGCTCAGCATGGCGGGTAATGTCAGAAAGGGAAGTATATTGCCACCTAGCATTGCCAGGTGGCGCATAGCTGCTGACGACGACGAAGAAGGGCTCGCGCCGTGTGGAGTCTGTCGCCCTTGCTGCCCCAGCTTGCGTGGCCTTGTCTGTCTTCGCACTTGTTATTAAATCCCCCCTTCGTCAACAAGTACGTTACAGTTTGGTGGAGTGTGCCGGGTACCCGTGAGCCCATGCAAGAGACCCCTTCAGGCAGCCGTCGGGCCAGCCCTGTACCACTCGACACCCCGGTACACCGCTTCAGTCGGAGGATCCAGGGACTGCCTTCGGAGGTAGGACTAGTAGAGAGCGGCGCCATGGAGACAGCCGCTCCTTCTCCTCTGCAAACTGCCGCTGCCGCGCCATCTCACTACACCCTGCAGACTCCGCGGATTCCCAAAACGTTCCGTGGGGAACTTTTTGAGGATGTGGAGGACTGGCTCCTTCATTTTGAGCGCGTAGCTGCGTTTAACCAATGGGACGACGCAGCCAAACTCCGGAACGTTTACTTCAGCCTCGAGGATGGTGCTCGCACCTGGTTTGAGAACCGAGAGGACGTTTTAATCTCGTGGCATGAGTTCCGTCGTCGGCTGCTGGAGGCCTACAGAAGCGCTGATCGTCGTGAACGAGCTGAGCGTGCACTACAATCTCGCATCCAGCTGCCGAACGAAAGTGTCCAGATGTACGTCGAGGACATGACGCGCCTTTTCAGAAGAGCTGACCCGGCCATGCCGGAAGACAAGAAACTCCGACATTTGATGCGTGGCGTCAAAGAGCAGCTTTTCGCAGGCCTCGTGCGCAGCCCACCATCGACCGTTGCTGCATTCCTTACAGAGGCCACAACGATGGAAAAGGTGCTGCAACAACGTTCTGCGACCTACGACCGGCCCGTGCATGCTGCTGCTGTCACCGCATCGTTTGCTACCTCCGGGAGCCACCCTGACGATCTGCGTGAACTGATTCGCACCATCGTGCGTGAAGAGGTCCTGAAATTTTGCAGCCCTTCGCAGCCAGCGCTAGGTTCGATTTCCGCTCTTGTTCGCGAGGAAGTGCAACAGGCGTTCAGGGCTCCTGCTGTCGAAACACCTCCTCTACCAGGAGAATGCCACCGCCCCACCTATGCTGAAATTGCGAGGCGCCCGGCTGCGGTTTCGCCACCACCGTTCCCGGTAACGCCTCCTGAGCCGCGGTCCTCAGTGCCACCAGTGCAGTATTTCGAGGATCGCCGAGCGCCCTTGCGGAAGGCCGATGTTTGGCGCACACCTGATAACCGGCCACTCTGCTTTCACTGCGGAGAACCAGGACATCTCTACCGTAACTGCTCTTATCGACGTCTCGGTCTGCAGGGCTTTCGAGCCGATTCACCCAGACCCCGGTTTGGCCATCGGCCCCCTGCCATTGAAGATTTCCTAGCGGAACAGCGAATTTCAGCCCGCACGCCGCATCAGCCGCGCTCATCGTCTCCGAGGCGCTCTTCCCCGAACCCCCACAGCTCCTCGCGAGCACCACAGGGTCGCTCGCCCAGCCCTCGTCGGGAAAACTGAGACCGGCGACCTTCGGGGGCGAGGTCGCTGGGAGTCGCTGCGCTGAAGACCTCCCGTCGCCGCCGCTACGTTCCGACCGTGAACAGATGGCACCGTCATCCGACCTAGACAGCCCCGTTTCTTTGGACATGCCTGTTCTTCTCGACGGTCACAGAGTCAGTGCATTAGTGGACACCGGTGCCGACTATTCAATTATCAGTGATAAATTGGCGACTCTTCTGAAAAAAGTGCTTACTCCATGTTCTGTGGTGCATCTTCGTACAGCCGGTGGTCATCTCGTTACCCCAAAGGGCATTTGCACGGCTCGCGTTCAGATTCATGGATCTACGTTCGTCATCAGTTGTGTAGTTCTGTGCAATTGCTCCCGCGATCTCATTATTGGCATTGACTTTCTGCGGGAGTATGGTGCTGTGATCGACCTCCGCCACCGAATCATCAGCTTTTCGACCAGTCAAGCCACCCACCTCGCCGACTCTTGCCACCGCAGTGCCGCCCTTCGTGTTTCTGCTGACAGTGTCACGTTGCCGCCACGGAGCAGTGTTTTGGTTGAAGTCGCCTGCAACGACTTGCATGACGCAGAAGCAGTCGCCGAGGCTAACTGTTGACTCCTGCTTACTCAAGGCATCTGTGCCGCTCGCAGTCTACTAACGCTTCGTAGTGGCCGGTCTGCGGTGCTGGTCACAAATTTTTCTAATGAATACCGACATCTTTTTGCAGGAACCGCTATTGCTTCTGCCGAACCTTTTATCGACACTCCTGTTTGTTTTGCTTCCGCGGCAGCCGGCACTGACGAGCCCTCCCTTGAAAACGTCGACATAAACTGACACCTGCCTCGGGAACAACGACTGGCTTTGGAGCTTCTGCTGAAGGAATACAAGCCGTGCTTCGCTTCTTCCTCGAGGGTTCGTCAAACACCCATCACGCAGCACCGCATCATCACCTATGACGACGCTCGCCCTATACGACAGCAGCCTTATCGTGTTTCTGCTAAAGAACGGGCGGTTATCCAAACTCAGGTTCAGGAAATGCTTGACGATGGCGTTGTTCAACCTTCCCAAAGCCCGTGGTCTTCACCTGTAGTCCTTGTTAAGAAGAAGGACGGCACTCTCCGGTTTTGTGTCGACTATCGCAAACTGAAAAGTGTGACCAAAAAGGACGCCTACCCGTTGCCGCGCATTGACGACTCGCTGGATAGATTACGGCGCGCTAAGTACTTCTCATCCATTGACTTAAAGAGCGGCTATTGGCAAATTGAAGTAGACGAACGGGACCGCGAAAAAACCGCTTTTGTGACTCCAGATGGCCTCTATGAATTCAAAGTGCTTCCTTTCGGTTTGTGCTCCGCCCCGGCTACGTTTCAAAGGATGATGGACACCGTCCTCACAGGCCTCAAATGGCAAAGCTGTCTTGTCTACTTGGACGACGTCGTCGTTTTTTCAGAAACGTTTGATCAACATCTCCAGCGCCTGCGGGCTGTCCTCGACGCTCTCCGCTCGGCTGACCTTACCCTGAAGCCCCAGAAGTGTCATTTCGGTTACGAAGAGCTCAAATTTCTGGGTCACGTTGTGAGCGCTGAGGGAGTGCGGCCGGACCCCGAAAAGACTGCCGCCGTCGCGCGCTTTCCCGTTCCAACCGACAAGAAAGCTGTCCAGCGCTTCCTGGGTCTCTGTGCGTATTATCGCCGCTTTATTGCGGACTTTTCCACGATTGCCGAGCCGTTGACGCGTCTCACCAAAAATACCACCTCTTTTGTCTGGACCTCTGAGCAACAGACCGCTTTCTCTACGCTCCGCCAGCGCCTTCAAACATCTCCCGTTCTTGCGCACTTCGACGAAGATGCCGATACCGAGGTTCACACCGACGCCAGTAACATCGGTCTTGGAGCTGTCCTTGTTCAACACCAAGAGGGCCTTGAGAGGGTTATCGCCTATGCTAGCCGTAGTCTCTCCCGCGCCGAGAGCAATTACTCCACGTCTGAAAAAGAATGTCTTGCGGTCGTGTGGGCCACCATGAAGTTTCGCCCTTATCTATACGGCCGCCCATTCAAAGTCGTAACCGATCACCACTGCCTTTGCTGGCTGGCAAATTTGCGAGACCAATCTGGACGCCTGGCACGCTGGAGCTTACGGCTCCAGGAATTTGACATCACTATTGTCTACAAGTCCGGCCGCAGACACGAAGATGCCGACACACTGTCGCGTGCACCAGTTGATCCTGGCGACGCAGCGCCCGATGACGACAGCGGATTCCTTGGTACGCTCACCGCCTCCGACCTACTGTCCCGGCAGAGGGCGGACTCGGAACTTCGCCCTCTCATTGACGGCCTTGAAGGTAGCGATACGGCTATACCTCGCCACTTCTCTCGACGTCTTGGCTCCTTCTGTTTGCGGCAAGGCCTCTTGTACAAGAAGAACTCGAGAGGCAACGATAGACCTTACCTTCTGGCCATTCCAGCCGATCTCCGAGCTGACGTTCTTTTCTCCTGCCACGATGAGCCCACATCTGGCCACTTGGGCTTTTCACGTACGCTCGCCAGAGTGCGGAACATGTACTACTGGCCTGGACTTTCTGATGATGTCAAACGCTACGTTAAAAGCTGCCGAGAATGCCAGCGCCGGAAAACGCCACCACTTAAGCCGGCGGGTTTTCTCAAGCCCGTTACAGCCCCTCGCGCTCCGTTCGACCAGATCGGTATGGACCTCCTCGGCCCTTTCCCTTTGTGGCAGGCCGGCAATAAGTGGATCATAGTTGCTACCGACTATTTGACTCGCTACGCCGAGACCAAGGCGATCCCTCGTGGCACAGCTTCCGAAGTCGCGGAGTTTTTCATGCACAACATCGTCTTGCGACACGGCGCCCCATCGCACGTCATTACAGACAGGGGGACGGCGTTTACAGCGCAGCTAATAGACCACATCTTTCGGCTGAGCTGCACAACGCACCGCAAGACCACAGCCTACCATCCGCAGAGCAATGGCTTGACCGAAAGATTGAACAGGACCCTTTCGGACATGTTGTCCATGTACGTAGATGTCCAGCACAAAACTTGGGATAAGGTCCTGCCGTATGTCACCTTCGCCTATAACACCGCCCTGCAGGAAACTACGCGCTTTACACCGTTCCGCCTTGTGTACGGACGTGAAGTTCAGAGCATGCTTGATGCCATGCTCCCGTGCCCAGAGGATGACCAACTCGACCCAGACGCCCAACAATTTTCCCAGCGTGCTGAAGAAGCCCGTCAGCTGGCCCGCGTGCACATCGGGCAACAGCAGAGCACCGACGCGCGCCGTTACAACCTTCGCCACCGACAGGTTGACTACAAACCCGGTGACCAAGTCTGGGTATGGACTCCTGTCCGTCGCCAAGGCTTGTGCGAGAAACTGCTCTGCCGCTATTTTGGCCCTTACAGAGTGATCCGGCGTGTGAGTGACGTAAACTATGAAGTGGTTCCGGACGGTGTTGCGCAACCCCGACGCCGACAGCCCAGCTCTGACATTGTGCACGTTGTACGGCTTAAACCGTACTATACTCGGTGACGCAGGCGTGTTGATGTCTTGGAACGGTTCACTTGCGGAACTTTGCTCGTTTTTTGTTTATTTTTTTGTTACGTCGACAGCGTTTTTTTTTTTCATAAGGGGGGGAGTAATGCCACCTAGCATTGCCAGGTGGCGCATAGCTGCTGACGACGACGAAGAAGGGCTCGCGCCGTGTGGAGTCTGTCGCCCTTGCTGCCCCAGCTTGCGTGGCCTTGTCTGTCTTCGCACTTGTTATTAAATCCCCCCTTCGTCAACAAGTACGTTACATTATTCTGAGCTGTCGGGGTTGTAGGGAAGGATGGTGTCCAGGAGGCAGGAAGGCTCGCGCCCGAATAAAAGAAAGAAAGGGGAAAAGCCGGTGGTTGCCTGAGATGCGGTGTTATATGCATAGGTCACGAACGGAAGGACTTGATCCCAATTAGTGCGGTCGGAGCTAATGTACATGGCGATCATGTCCCCAAGAGTTCGGTTGAATCGTTCGGTGAGGCCGTTAGTTTGAGGGTGGTAAGCAGTAGTGGTACGGTGGACTGAGTGGCACGCATCGAGAAGCTCGCGAACAACTTCAGACAAGAAAACACGGCCGCGGTCACTGAGAAGTTCTCGCGGAGCGCCGTGACGAAGGACAAAGTGATGAAGAAGGAAGAGGGCGACGTCGCGAGCAGTAGCCGCAGGTAGGGCAGCGGTCTCAGCATACCGAGTGAGGTGGTCCACGGCAACTATAATCCATCGATTCCCGGCGGTCGTGAAGGGGAGCGGCCCATATAGGTCGATGCCCACACGATCGAAAGGGCGAGCCGGGCACGGTAATGGCTGTAACGGGGCAGTCGAGGGTCGAGGTGGCGACTTCCGCTGCTGACAGGCTGTGCAGGAGCGAACGTAGCGACGAACGAAGTTGTACATGCCTCGCCAGTAGTACCTCTGCCGTAGTCGCTCGTAGGTTTTTAGTGATCCAGCGTGAGCGCTATGAGCGTCGGCATGGTAGTGCGCACAGATCTCAGACCGAAGGTGTCGGGGAATCACGAGGAGCCACTTTCGGCCGTCCGGTCGATAGTTGCGGCGGTACAGGAGATCGTCGCGGATGGCAAAATGGGAAGCTTGGCAACGAAGAGCTCGAGGGGAGGAGGACGTAGAGTGTGCACGAAGGACATCGAGCAGGGACGAAATCCATGGATCCTGGCGTTGTTGATTGGGCATGTCCATAGTAGTGAGCGCTGCGAGTAGGGAATCAGGTAAGGGGGAAGAGGGTGCAGGAGAGGGCAGTGGCGAGCGTGACAAGGCGTCGGCGTCGGAGTGCTTGCGGCCCGACCGGTAGACTACGGTAATATCGAATTCCTGAAGACGGAGCGCCCAGCGGCCAAGGCGTCCTGAGGGATCTTTGAGGGAGGCCAACCAGCACAAGGCGTGGTGATCAGTAACGACGGTGAACGGGCGGCCATATAAGTATGGGCGGAATTTCGTGAGAGCCCACACTACGGCCAGACACTCCTTTTCAGTCACGGTGTAGTTCGACTCCGCTTTGGTCAGAGCACGGCTACCGTAAGCAACAACGTATTCAGAAAATTCGGGCTTGCGCTGGGCCAGGACAGCACCGAGGCCGATTCCGCTTGCGTCGGTGTGCACCTCAGTAGGAGCAGTGGGGTCATAGTGCCGAAGAATAGGGGGCGAAGTAAGAAGGCGACGGAGAGTAGCGAAAGCTTCATCGCAGGCAGAGTCCCACGTAGACAGGTCGGCGGGACCATTGAGGAGTTTCGTAAGGGGCGCGACGATAGAGGCGAAATTAGGGACAAAGCGCCGAAAATAGGAGCAGAGGCCCACAAATCGGCGCAGCTGTTTCGTAGAGGTCGGTTTAGGGAAGTCAGCCACAGCACGGAGTTTGTCAGGATCAGGTAGGACGCCATCTTTGGATACGAGGTGGCCGAGTATTGTCAGTTGCCGGGCGCCAAAGTGACACTTCTTGAGGTTAAGTTGAAGGCCAGCACGGGTGAGGCAGCTCAATATCTGGCGCAAGCGCTGGAGATGCGTCGGAAAATCGGGCGAAAACACAACAACATCATCTAAATAGCAAAGACAAATGTTCCACTTGAGGCCGCGCAAGATGTTGTCCATCATTCGTTCGAACGTGGCGGGAGCGTTACACAGACCGAAAGGCATTACGGTGAATTCGTATAGGCCGTCAGGGGTAACGAATGCCGTTTTAGGACGGTCGGACGCAGACATCGGGACTTGCCAATAGCCGGAACGAAGGTCCAGAGATGAGAAGAACTCGGCGCCTTGCAAGCAGTCAAGGGCGTCGTCAATTCGGGGTAGCGGGTAGACGTCTTTGCGCGTAATTTTGTTGAGCCGGCGATAGTCCACGCAAAACCGTATCGAGCCATCCTTCTTTTTCACCAGGACAACTGGGGATGACCAAGGACTGGCAGATGGTTGAATAATGCCGCGTTGTATCATGTCGTCCACTTGCTCAGCGATGAGGCGGCGCTCGGGAAGGGACACACGGTAGGGGCGCTGGCGGAGAGGAGTATGTGTACCAGTTTCAATGTGGTGCTCGACAGTGGTCGCACGGCCCAAAGAAGAGGACTGGTGGTCAAACGATGAGCGAAACTGATTAAGCAGAACAAGAAGCTGCGCGTGTTGAGCTGTGTCGAGGGCGGGATCAATAGAGCGGTCGAAAATGTCCGAAGGCAGTGGGTGATCGGGAGGAGCGCCACGTGGGGTGAGGGCAGCGAGGTCGAGACTGGAGGAGGGCGCATCGGTGTCCAAGGAAGAGATGAAGTCAGCGGTTTCAAAATGGCCAAGGCACTCGCCACGAAGCAGGGGAAACGCAGAGAATGAGGTGTTGGAGACGAGGATTGCGGCAGCACCGTGGTGAATGTCGATAACGGCGAAGGGAAGAGAGAGACGTCGGCGAGAGGCAAGGAGGGTGGAAGGCTTGAAGAGAACGGTGGCGTCAGAAACAGAAGCGGCGCACACAGGGACGAACACAGCACTCTCAGGGGGAATATCGGTGTCCTCGGCAACAACAAGCTTATCATCACAGCTAATCGGAGGTGCGTCGAAAAGTGTATCACAGAGCGGAGAAAAGACGACATGCGCACGGGCACAGTCATGACGGCGCTATGGCGGGATAGAAAGTCCCAGCCAAGGATTACGTCATGGGAGCTTGCACGGAGGACTAAAAATTCGACAACGTATAAAACATCGGCGATGACGACGCGGGCAGTGCAAGCGGCAGAAGGATGAACGGGCTCGGCGCTAGCTGTACGGAGGGAGAGTCCAGAAGATGGGGTCGTAACTTTTCGAAGCGAACGGCAGAAGTTTTCGTTAATCACAGAAACGGTAGCCCCAGTGTCCACAAGCGCAAGTGTCGGTACGCCGTCCACAAACACGTCAAAAAGATTTGGCGGTGAAAGGCGAGGACTTGAACAGGGCGATGATAGCGCAGTTCGTGCCCCAGGAACTGCGGCTGCTAGCTTTCCGAATCGGCGGTGACGGTGCGACGCCTCATGGGCGACAAGGAGCGGCGGCGAGGGGACGGCGATCGGTGGGAAACGTAGGGTTGACGACCATGAGCGCGATCAGGTGAGGTGCCCCGATGGGGTGGTTCGAAAGATGGGCGAAAGGTGCGATCCGTAGCGGGGTAATCCGGCATGGGGTGTAGAGGCGCAGGCAGAGTACGTCGACAGAGGCGCGCGACGTGGCCGGGACGACCGCAGGCGTAGCAGATAGGTTTGTTGTCAGGTGTGCGCCAAGGATTGTAGGCAACGGGCGCGAAACGGTGCCGGGGAGCAGCAGGCGCAGACACCGCAGGAGGAGCGTATGCATAGGCCTGCGGCGGCGGTGGTCTTCTGACAACGTCGGCATATGTGAGAGGCACGGGTGCGGGCGCAGGCGGCACTGTTACTGCAGGATCGTAGCTCAACGGGGCGGCAACAGGAGTGGGCTGGATTGGGAAGAGACCGGCCTGGGGAGCCAAGGGTGCCGGTTGCCGAAGACTAGGAAGTGCATCGGAGACCTCCCGCGTGATGGCGTGCCGGATCTCAGGACTGAGGACGGGCGGTGACGGGTGTTGATGCGATAGGAGCGAGAGTTGCCTGGCTACCTCGTCCCGCACGAAGTCTTTGATGGTAGCGAGTAATTCATTGTGGATGCCCAGGCCGGAGATGGAGTCGGCAGGTGGGGGAGAGTGACGAGTGCAAAGGCGTTGTTTGCGCAACTCATCGAAACCTTGGCACAGGGTGTACACCGAGGCAACGGTGGTGGGACTCTTCGCCAACAACATCTGAAAGGCGTCGTCGTCGATGCCTTTCAGGATGTGCTTGATCTTCTCAGCCTCGGTCATAGCCGGGTCAACACGCTTGCAAAGGTCTACTACATCCTCAATGTAGCTCGTGAAAGTCTCATTGGGGTGCTGAACTCGGACACGCAGGCTTTGCTCAGCGCGCAGCTTCCGCACGGCGGGACGACCGAAAACCTCCGCGAGGGTGGTCTTTAGAACGTGGTTTCGGAACCACAGGTTAGCGACGTCGCTCAGGTAGAATATCACATTTGTGAGCTTGACGCGGTCGTCCCAGTTGTTATGGCGGCTCACCCGTTCATACGACTCCAGCCAATCTTCCACATCTTGATCGCTGTGGCCGCTGAAAACAGCGGGGTCCCGCTGCCGGACGGCACCGGAACAGATGACTGGCTCCGGCGGGGGGGCTGGCTGTTGACTGGGGGGCTGCTGACCGGCCTTAGACATCGGGATGGTGCGACTGCGAAGGTCCACGGTGATGGGAAAAGGTGACCGCAGCAACCTCCACCAAATGTAGAGCGGTTTATTGGCACCTTCAAGCGCCGGCGACGAAGACCCTGGCGCAAGAAGTCTAAGAACAAGCGAGGCGAGGGACCGGCACACAAGCGGCAGTTCTCCAGCACGAGCCTCCTACGGGCGGCGCTAGCGCTTCGTCGTCGTTGGTGGCGGTGCTGTATCATCTTCTTCATTCCAAGTATAATTTCTGTTTTTTTTTCTTGTAGTGCTAAATATTCTTGTATTATGTGGTCGTGTGGCGTACAAGTTTTCCTGAGGCGTGTTTGTGTAACGTCACACACTGAGGGGAGAGTGTACCTACGAGCTCAGAAAAAGAAAACCAATTAGAAACACGTGCCCGAATAAAGTTCTGCCTAACGCAAATGCCGATCGCCTAGAAAAGGAGTAACTACTTTTGTAAAAAACTTTACTCACATATGAGCGCTGGAAATGTATAGCTGCCGGCTAGAATAGACCCGGACGTATTAGGTCACTGACCTAAATCTGTTCTTTAGCCTCCACTTGCCCTAAGTAGCCTTATTAAAAACACCTCACCTTCGAAATATTAAAAGGAAGAACTCATCTATCTCACACAGTCATGTCGCTCTTGCAGTCGTCAACCCGTCCGGTTCCGGTCACAAAGCGACAAGATTTGTGTTCATTGTAGCGCCACCCTGGACATTGTTCTCGATTGTGACCTTTTTTTGTGCGCTTGTACTATGTAGGTGGCGCTACGTACCAGATTTATGGCACATAGGTATGTTATTTCTAACATTATTTCTATTTTGCGGACTGCGTAGTTCATAAGGTTAAAAGAATTAGAGGCTGAGATTTTTAATGTACATGCACCAGAAAAAAACAAGCGTTAGGACATTTTAACCGTGCTCTAAATATTGCACAGAAAGCTTCCACCCTTTGTAAGCACTACGAAAAAAGTAGCTGAAATCAGCCTTACCGTGCGTATTCCCCGAAAGACTACGAGCAAAGGCTGATCCTCATCAATGCTGATTTCCTGAGCATTCCAAAAAAACAACGGTAACTTTGTTCAGGAAATAACTTTTAAACGAAATAAAGTAGATTAATGATATTTCCAGAAGAGAGAAAAATTGCATGATCTCGAAGCGTGCAAAAATTCACCTCAGTGCGGTGCATATCTTAAACGTTATTGCAGAATAGTTTTTCCTCTTTCATACATTTTTCAAAGACGCGTGGCTAATGCACTAAGCTAGGCACACATTTCTAAATCTTTAAACCTGCTCATTACTATCTCAAATCAAAGCACTTCGAAAGATTTTTCTCTAGATGCAACAGGTTTTTTCTAACTTCGCATTTCCTGAAACAAGGTAAACCAAATGCATCTTTTGAAGGCAGAGAAAATAGCCTTTTGAAGAGATTCGAACCATATTTGTTTATAAACGAAATGAGAAGCGTGTTAATATAACCAAGAATGTTCACCGACAATGTCGGCCCCTGCATGGAGTCGTGTGCGCAAACCCTTCACATTCCTCTCATTCTTGACGAACGCGTGACAACAAACGGCTTACTAAAATACAGTCGGGCCTACGACCCCACACACTGCAAGAGGCAGCTGCCCCGATGCCCACACTCGCATAACATCTACGAGATGTGCACAGCAGTCCAACTTTTGAGAAATAGGCACGTCCACAGTCCACCGGTCGGCGGCAGTGGCTAATTGAAGGCAGCCACCTCGAAGACTAGAAGGAGCGGCACATGCTGAATGTCCAGGACAGAGGCGTGGGCTTCGGCGGTTTGCAGACTCCTGCTCATCACGAGATGAGGTGTACGGGGAGTCGAAGACTGAACGTCCACGACTTGCCTCAGCACCTGTAGTGGTGTCGTGCCATTTGTTGCTGTTTTATTTATTTATTCAATACGGCCAGCCGCCTTTTGGTGGCCAAGGCAGGAGTGGAGATACAACTGCACAGTGCTTTGTCAACAGCAAACAACCAAAAAAAGCAAAAAAAGAACGCCTGCAGGTAGGCAACAAAATTTCTGCCGAACAACTCACACAATAGACGAGTAACAAACACTTTACATTAAAATACAAAACATTAAGCAAAAAGGGCAACACTCCAGAATCGAACCAAATACCGTAACTTGACCGGCTGGGGTTGATTGGAGATAAAAATGTTTCGGCTGACGTTAAGGTCACCAGTTTGCGAGGCGATGCATTACAATCAGCTATCGTTCTTGGAAAGAACCACTGCTTTTATGCAGTGGTTCTGCATTTCGGAACTACAATTTATTTATCGTGTTTGTGCGGAGTTTGTCGTGTTTTGTTATACTGCATACAAGTGTGAACGTCTAATCTGGTGTGATTATTGCCGATATCGAATAACATTTTCAAGCGATGCATTTTGCGACGAGATTCCAAGGTGGGCAAACCGGAACGGCTACGAAGATCAGATATCGATGCATGCCTTCCGTAGGCGTTGAAAATGAAGCATAGCGCTCTTCCTTGGACACGCTCTAAACTTTTAGCATCCGTTTTGTGTGCGGGTCCCACACTACGTCAGCATATTCGAGCAGTGCGGCCAGCCGTCACCTGAGCGCTTCCTGGCGCTTTTTCTCCCTGATGTTGCGGCCGAATTGGATGGCCAGCTGGGTCGCGTATTCCGCCGCCTCAATCAAGACGGTCACCCTGGCCGCCTTCGTTTTGTCGGCTAGCGTCGGCACCTTTACACGCAGCTTCTCGAAGGCGACGCGCAGGTCGTCGCGACGCTTGCGCTCTATGGTGTTGTGCACGTTGCGCTCGGCGGAAGCTGGGACAGCAATCAGTGGTGGCCGCCGCGCTGGCCCGACTGCAACGATGAGCTCGACAAGGAGGACGACAACGAGAAGTCTTCGTCTCGCCGTGAGCTCTGCGGAGGACGCGCAGCCGACCCATGGTGGTGTCGCGGGTGCGTGCGATTGCCGTCGACAACCATGCTGGGAGGGGTGGACGCCGGCTCTACTCCACGTCGCCGGCTCCGGCGCTGCGTCTGGTGACCGGTCAGCGCCTTGTGCGGCGGCGTCACAACGCGGCCGCTGGACGTCGTCCGGGACATGACGACCGGCGACACAGGCGCACTGATCAAGTCGCCGAGGACGCTGGGTGATCGGCAGCCAATGGCGGACACGGACCCGGTTGGCCGGCAGGGAAAGGACAGCGGGTGCAGCGCTGTTGTGTCAGTTCCTGTGGTGGCCCTCGTCGGACACGGTGACCACGTCGATTTCCTTTTCGTCGTTGTCATCATTATACTCGTCGCCTGGCTGCTGTTGCTCTTCGATGACTACCTGCTGAGGATCCTCCTCGTCTGCACAGAAGAAAATGACAAAGCAGCGGGTCAGAAATGCGCCACGACAACGCCATCATGTGGGAAGTATCAACTATGAAAATAATAGAAGTATAAACCTGTCAACGACACAGCTCGGGGCGAAGGACAGCAACGGCAAACAGTTGAGGATCGAAGGGCAATACACTCCTAGGAAAAGTTCTTTAAACGCATCGACCTTATCTCAAGGAATTCATGAACTGCATATGAAGCAGACAGCAAGGAATGAAAAAATCAGACGAGTGAAAGCACAGTATCACAGGCCGCATATCACGCGCGATAGAGAGAACTCGGGGCAAAGCATCACACAGGAACTACACCCACCTAATTCTGAAGTAAATTAGTCAGTCTTCACCCACGGAGTCTGATGTCGAAAATGACAAGGGATAGCCTTCGAACTCTTCCACTTCCGTCAGTGGTAACCATAGTATGACCGACCCGCAATACAGTAGGGGTTACTGGTCGTCCTCCGCCATTACCCGCAAGCGCGACCGGAGAACGCGAACAAACGCGGTAAACAGTTGAAGCGCTGTCACGGTTGACAAGTGCAGTTTCTGGGCAGACTGTCGCGCCAGACACGATAAAGAATCTGATAACAGATGCCCGGGAGAAAAAAAAAATAAAGAGAGTGGCTATTCACCCGGCAACCGTGAGAATTGTGTTTCCGAATTTCTGACGGCACTCGCTTCTCATTGGCTACACATTGTCAAGTGGCGACTGCCCGATGCCGCATTAATGCCCGTGTGTCGATGCGCGGATAGTTGTCCCGTCTTGCATCGCACGTGTTGTGACCCGCAGCGTTTATTTCTATCGTGCGCGGTTTATCAGTGAACATGGCGAACGTGCCCGATTTCGGGCAGCCGCAAACGCGCATTGATGGCAGCGAAGTGGTTTTCGCAGTCGGCGAACGTTTTTCTTCGTTCTCGGAAAGCACTGATATATTATCAAGTGCGCTACTGATGCATCCATGGTGGCATGAAGTTTGTAAGCAGCACTAAAGGCACGCGGAAGTCATCGTAAGTACCTTGCTTTGATGCACATTATCACTTAGCATACACCTTAAGAACTGCTTTAAACAAGATTGTTGTCATCTGGTTTCTTCGATTTGCTAGGTAATTTCTGAACTGTCCCGACATCTTGAGACTGTTGCCAATTAGTGAACAATGGAAGTGAGTGGGCGAGTTGTTATTCCATGCTGACAGTGAAAGCGTTCAAAAATACAAGGACGGTAGAATAAGAGAAGCATACAAAGCGATTACTTGCAACTTCCCAGACACGCCCCCACAGACAACTGGCGCCGCGCCACACATGCCAACTGACGGTCTGACCGGTCACAGTTGGAGGGAACAGTGGGGAACCGCGGGAAGGTCATGTATGCACTTTTATTCGTTCCCGAAGCACGTGATCGGTTAATAACATCCGGGTGAGGAACAAAGTACTTGAGGGTGAAGCTACTAACACGCCCCCCCCCCCCCTTCTCGCCACCACTGTATGCGGCAGAGTAGTCACACGGGGGTGAGGGCCAAAATACTTCCCAGTAAGGCTACTGAAAGTATACCCTTCTCCCCCCCCCCCTCTCCCCACACACACCTTTGTGCCCACCCACCCTGTATCACAGGAAATGACCGCCACGAAAGAACCGCAATCCTTACTCTTCCCTGTACAGGATGGATAGAAAAATGCCCGAGCTATTGGTCCCTTAATGCAGTACAGGTGTGCGCCATCTGCCTGAACCTAGGCAGGCTAAGCAGAGGCTAGGTGGGAAGGGAAGACCAGCCCTTGTCTCCATACCTTGGGCTTTTCAGCCCTAACGATCCCACACTTCCTTTTCCACCCCGCCGTACCACCAATCAACGAAAACCGACCCCCAAGACGAGACAAAGGCTCGTCTCCTACAGATTTCCTCTGCTGCTTTGGCAATAAATGTCCTAGTCGCAGCAGTTCGTTTAGATGTTAAGCAAAAAGCACCTCACCCTACCAACGACTCGACCCCGGCATCGTCTTATTGTTCATTAATCTGCTGTGCGTACCTGCTGCAGCCGTCGGGACACCGCCTATTAGCCCGACTACACATCCACCACCCAACAGTGACGGAAGAGCGCGTACGCATCCCCGAAGTCTGGAGATACGTCGTGCTTTTGAAAGTACGGACGGCGCGAAAACAACAAAGACAAAGGAGACACGAACAAAACAGGACGGGCGCCATTTTGAAAGTACGGACGGCGCGAAAACAACAAAGACAAAGGAGACACGAACAAAACAGGACGGGCGTCTCCTTTGTCTTTGTTGTTTTCGCGCCGTCCGTACTTTCAAAATATGAACCAACTAGCCCGAATCAAAGTACTTCTTGAGCATACGTCGTGCGTCCTCTTGCAGCCAACATGACACGTGGCGACCACAGTGCCAGATGCCTTCCGCGGACGGAGGCACTGACCCGCCACTATTGAAACAAACGCGGAATCTTCTACGTGGACGCCCCCGGCCCTCACCATGGAGGGTGGTACATCACCGCAGTCGTCCACCAAACCGTGGTGGTGAACGGCCTAACGTTCCGAGCTCAAGACATAACACATGCGGAGGAGGTCGCCATTGCCCTAGCCCCAGCAGACCAGGACTCGCGAGTCACCATTACCGACTCGAGAGGGGCCTGCAAAAATATTCAGCAGGAATACATTCCTTTCGTTGCGTATCGCATCCTTAAAAATAGCAACTACCCCCCCCCCCCCCCCCTCCGTATGGGCTCCTGCTCAGATGGACCTGAAAGGTAATGAAACGGCAGATGCCGCCGCACGCGCGCTTACTCTCCGGGCAACGCCCTCAGACACTTGCGGAACGGATTCTAAACCCAATCCGGCTCTCAGTTTTCGACAATTCATTGAATTATACCAAACCGGCAACGCAATATATCAAGCCCTGTCAGGGCCTTACAAAGACGGAGGAACGCACACTCCTCCGTCTTTACACGAAAACACTGCTGTGCCCGGCAGTTTTAAAGCACTTCGATCCTGCATGGAAAGTGTCCGTACTGTGCGGATAAGTCTTCGGACATCTTCCACGTGGTCTGGACATGTCAGCCAATCCCGAGCCTCGCCCAAAAGCCAACCCCACTAGGGAGTACTGGGAGGCAGCCCTGCTCGGCTGCTCCGACCTGGTGAGCCAGAAGGCCCTGGTCGAACGCGCCCGAGCCGCAGCGGTCGCCAATGGGCTCCTGTACCGAGAAGCGCACCTAGTGGTTGTGAGAGGTGGCCCTTTCCAGGATACCTCAAACTTCTTCCCTGTTATGTAGTAATAATAAAGTTTTTCAGACAGAGCGACCTGCTGCAGGTGCGGTGAATAAAATTGGTAAATTGGTTTTTGAGGAAAGGAAATGGCGCAGACCTGTGTCACATATCTCGATGGACACCTGAACCGCGCCGTAAGGAAAGGATGGAGTGAAACAAGAGAGGGAGAAGAGGTGCCGTAGTGGAGGTCTCCGGAATACATAGTTTTCACGGACGTCATTTGTGAAGGCTTCTGGAATACGTGCTGCCATCTTCAGGTACTGAGCGGGCTAGCGGGAATGGAGTGCAGATTTACAGGGCGTTGGTTAGGCATAAACGCGCGCGCTATCCGTCCCTATTTCCGTTTCCGCACGGTGTCACCATGCCGATGTCTGCCATATTCGGCTACGCAAAGCAGGAGCAAGTCTTCTGCGCAGAAAACTAACACCGAACAAGGCTTTGGGATGCACAGTTTACCAGAGGTGATTACACGGCAGTGCGAGCGAACGAAGCTCCTTTACGAGAAGCGCCGAAGCCTTTGGCTGGCACGGATCAGCCGGAAGGACTTGAAAACCTGGACAACGTCCGCGTACGCGGTCGGCACTTTATCAGAGGTAAGAAAAAGTCAACTTTATGGGTCGACCTGCGGTTGCTTTCCGAGGTTCTTACCGTGGCAGCGTCAACTGATAACAAACTTTGATGCGGTCCTCACCGTCGCGCCTACTTCTTTGGTGTGACGATGCGGTTTGTAGTGAGATTAAACAATTTGTGTAACGGCGCGCGCATGGCCACGCCTTTGAATTTTCCAGGGAGTCCTTCAGATATAATGGACGACGCAAACCCTGACTGGGTGCCTACGCAGCACCTGGTTTACGGGCAAAGATCACCTGCTGGCATGTCCGCCCGTTTTGAACGGTCAAAGACGCGGCCCAACAAGAAAGCTCTCGCCGATGCAGCAGCTTGTCAGTCATCAGAGGGCGGATGCACCATAGAGGCGGCGCCTGCGGACAACTCTCCTAACGAAAGCGTCAGCGTTCGCCCTGAGTCGAGAGCAGGTGTGTTTGATACACAAAATACAACTTTCCGAGAAGCTCGATATTGCAATTCCTGTAACCTGCGGAGCTAATAAAGATTTTACTTCTCATATGTTACAGAGGTAGAAGTACGGACTGATTTGACTGTGCAAGACATCTGTGCTGTTGAGGATGACAACAAAAGACTTGCTGCAGAGCTGCGCGAAGCAAGGGCAGAAAAAAAACGAGCTAGAGATGACACAGTCATCATTTCGTGGCGATGATGTTAAGGTTTTGTTTTATTTCGGGACTGACTAGCTTTTCTATGCTGCTCGCAGTTTTTGAGCTAGTTGAATGGCACGTAATGCACACTGCACAAAATGGCCTAGGGAAGTTTGAGGAATTTATTGGGTTCCGCATGAAGTTCGAGTGAAATTTCCCGTGCAAGACCTTGAGTACCGTTTCAGTGTTTGATTTAACCATCAGCAGAACTTCTGACAAATGGCTGCACGCAGCTTTCTGGCGTTTGAAATTGCAAGTTAGGTGGCCTTCAAGGCAGGCGATTCAAAAGACGATGCCACAAGCGTTCTTCGAATGTTTTGGGTCAAAGGTGGCAGTCATAATAGATTGCTTTCAAATCAGAATCGAAAGGCCATCATCTCTTGAGGCAAGGACTGAGATGTGGTCCAATTACAAGGGCAGCAATGCCTCAAAATATCTAATTGGAATTAGGCCGCAAGGAGTCATATCCTTTATTTCAGAAGGCTGCGGTGGCAGGACTGGTGATAAACACATAACTGAAAAATGCGGCATTCTGGATAACTTGACACTTGATTTTGTCTTCCATTTTTACTAGGTTGCACGAAATAACTTTTTAGGCCTATTACACCACCGCTGGTTGATTTAAAGTTTTGTATAATATTTTGTACAATACAATTTTCTACACCCTGAGCATCGCGCATAATAGCCTTAGTCGCTTATGCGCCATTAAACCCAACACAACACAACTCTTTGGAACCATTATATGCGAGGAGCAAGTTGGGTCTATTCACAAATTATTCCATTGATTGACAGGTCACCTGTTGAGTAGCTCTTTTAAAAGAATGAAATGTGCTGCAGGTTATCTTCAAGGTTTCCTTTATCTCATTTGCCTGTGGCTCGTTTCTCTGTAATGTTTGCTCTCTCCGCATTAAATTTCCTCAGTTATACATGCTACAGATAACGCATTACTGTACCCAGATTGTTTTTGTTTTTTGTTTTTTTACTTGCAGGAAATGACGCCTCAAATTGCGGCCGCACAAGTACAGGGTTGAGCAGAGGTGATTTCAAAACTTATTATTTCATGAATCTTAGATGCCTGCAAAGTCTTTTAACCCATTTCTATTCACTGAGGCCATTGTTGCTGAGTATACGGACAGCCATATGCAATAAATCTGATCGCTGCTGGATCATTTTTTGTTTTGCTGATATTCTTGATCCACTTCAGTCATTTGTAGCAGTTTGGCAGCTGAAATATTTATTGCAATCAAAGATTGCCTGCTTTGGCTATTTTTACTTTCGTATTTTGTATGCTCCGCGATAATTTCTATTCTAAGAAAACCGATTCTTGTGTGTATGAAAAACTGATATGGCCACAATGCACTTTAACAGTGTATTTCCTGGACATGGTTTTAAATAAACCCCAAATAAATCCGTACCTAGGTGTGCAACACCTAGGCTACCCTAGTCATGCGCAACCTTAGTGCTAAGCTGTACTTGTCATATAGAGTGCATGCAACAGTAGCATAAAATAATGTAAATTAAAGGAATGTTGTAATTAACCTCAATAGTTATGCAGTTATAGCTCCTGTGGAAGGGCCGCATGTATCCAGTACCAGACATGGCAGAGGCAGCCAGACACGGGCACTACATCTTTTATCTGTTTGGCTGCTGTATAGCTGCTACTCGAATTCAGCATACTTTCTTCGGTGCTTTGCAATGTTTGCTTATTTTTATTTACAGTTGTTCGCAGGACATTCTTGTTTGGTTACGTGCAAGCTAATCGAGATGTCTTTTGTTTTGTATTATAGCTTAAATGCGCCTGCCGTGACGACATTCAGTCACAGTAGTTGTACAAAAATGAATGCTAGAACACCTAAACCATACCAATACATACTGTAAGACGGGGGTTTATTAAAGGCACCGGGGCCTTATTAAAGGAGCAGGGCAGCAACAGTCTGCGGTCAGCAAAAGCGAGCCCAAAGCACGCGCAGCGATGGCACTGCCGCCGCTGCAGAGAATGTTCGTCTTCGTCTTTACAATTCCCCCCGGGAGAAAAGGAGCCAGCCTGGCGACTCAGGGCGCAGGCAGGACGGCTGGGTCGTAGAATGGCTTGAGGCGCTGGACGTTAACAGTATCGCGTCCACGGCGGCGGCGATCAGAAGATAGGTTGAGAGGTTCTACAGTGTAATTAACTGGAGATGTCCGCTCCAGTACGCGGTATGGGCCATGGTACTTGGCAAGAAATTTTGATGACAAGCTCGGAGTATTCGTCGGAATCCAGAGCCACACAAGGGAGCCGTTGGCGAAGTGTGGTGCTGTTGGGCTGAGGTCGTGGCGGGATTTCTCTCTGCACTGGGCGTCAGTCGTGAGAGCACGGGCGATGCGGCGACAGTCTTCGGCGTGCCAGGCGGCTTCAGAAAGAGGTGTATACTCGGAGGCATCGGGTTGGTACGGCAGTATGGTGTCGATGGTAGCAGAAGGATGACGGCCGTAAATGAGAAAGAAAGGAGAAAACCCGGTAGTGGACTGCGTTGCGGTATTGTACGCGTAGGTTACATACGGAAGGACAAGGTCCCAGTTTGACTGATCTGAAGAGACATACATAAACAACATGTCACCGAGGGCACGACTAAAGCGCTCGGTGAGACCGTTGGTTTGCGGTTGATATGCGGAGGTGGTTCGATGAGTTATATTGCACTTGGTGAGCAGTGCTTTCACAACATCCGACAAAAAGACGCGGCCTCTGTCGCTCAGCAGTTTGCGAGGGGCGCCGTGACGAAAGATGAATCGGTTTAAAATAAACTAGGCCAGCTCTGAGGCTGTGGCGGCTGGAAAGGCTGCGGTTTCGGTATACCTTGTCAAATGGTCAACCGCGACGATAGCGCAACGGTTGCCGGCCGAAGTGTACGGGAGGGGACCGTATAAGTCAATGCCGACGCGGTCAAATGAACGTGGCGGGCAAGGTAGCGGCTGCAATTCTCCAGCAGAACGATGAGGAGGTGGCTTGCGACGTTGACAGGTAAGGCATGACCGCACGTATTTGCGGATGAATGTGCACATGCCACGCCAATAATATCGCAGTCGGATGCGATCGTAGGTCTTGAACACTCCGACATGACCACACTCCGGGTCAGCATGAAAATGGGCGCAGAATTCCGAGCGAAGGTGACGGGGAATAACTAGCAACCACTTGCGGGCGTCTGAGGTGTAGTTGCGGCGATAAAGGAGGTGATCACGTATTGAGAAATGGGAAGCATGGCGGCGAAGAGCGCGGGAAGGCGAAGCAGCCGTAGGGTTGCTGAGGAAGTCAAGAAGAGAAGAGATCCATGGGCCGGCACACCGCGAGGAAGGCATGGCGCTGATGTAAAGCATCGGTGAGGAGGCGTCGAAGGCGGAAAGGCAGGAAATATTGGCTGGAAGTGGGCAGCGAGATAGAGCATCGGCGTCTTGATGTTTGCGGCCAGTACGATACACGACGCGGATATCGTACTCCTGGAGGCGAAGGGCCCACCTCGCGAGGCGACCGGATGGATCTTTCAGAGAGGAAAGCCAGCATAGCGCATGGTGGTCGGTCACGACTTCAAACGGGCGGCCGTAGAGGTAAGGGCGGAACTTGGTAAGGGCCAAAACTATCACCAGACACTCTTTTTCAGTGACCGAGTAGCTAGATTCAGCCTTTGTTATCGTGCGGCTGGTACAGGGAACGACGTATTTCGTGAAGCCAGATTTCCGTTGTGCGAATACGGCGCCGATGCCTACCCCAGTGGCGTCAGTATGGACCTCGGTAGGTGCGTATGGGTCGAAATGGCGCAGTATCGGCGGTGCAGTGAGGATACGGCGCAAAGAATCGAAGGCATCGTCACAAACTTGGGACCACTCAGAAAGATCGGAACTGCCGGACAGAAGTTGTGTCAAAGGTGCAGCAATTGAGGCAAAGTTGCGTATAAACCTACGGAGTAGGAGCACAGACCCAGGAAGCTGCGCAGATCATTGATAGAAGTAGGTCGAGGAAACGCAGCCACAGCACGAAGTTTAGCCGGGTCCGGACGGACACCGTCCTTAGAAACAACATGGCCTAAAATGGTAAGTTGGCGGGCGGCAAAATGATACTTCTTTAAGTTTAGCTGAAGGCCAGCGTCAGAGAGGCACGTCAAAACGTGCTTCAGTCGGGAGAGGTGAGTGTCAAAGTCAGGCGAAAACACGACGATGTCGTCGAGGTAACAGAGGCAGGTTTTCCATTTCAGCCCACGCAGAATGGTATCCGTCATCCGCTCAAAGGTGGCAGGAGCATTACAAAGGCCGAAAGGCATCACAGTAAATTCATATAGGCCGTCAGGGGTTACAAAGGATGTTTTGGGGCGATCGGCCTCTTGCATGGGTACCTGCCAGTACCCTGAGCGTAAATCTAAAGAAGAAAATATTTCGGCACCTTGCAAGCAGTCTAGCGCATCACCGATGCGTGGCAGGGGATATACGTCCTTGCGCCTGATCTTGTTAAGGCGGCGGTAGTGTACACAGAAACGGATGGAGCCGTCTTTCTGTTTGACAAGCACAACTGGCGAAGCCCAAGGACTGCTTGAGGGCTGGATGACGCCACTCTTGAGCATTTGGTCGACTTGATCGTCAATGACTGCGCTCGGTTGTCGACACACGATAGGAGCGCTGCCGTAGAGGAGCGTGGGCACCTGTGTCGATGCGATGTGTGACAGTCGAGGTTTGGCCAAGGGAGCTGTGATGGCAGTCAAAGGAGGCGCTGAACTGGTGGAGCAAGTGGAGAAGCTGCGTGCGCTGCGGCGGAGGAAGATCTGCGTCGATGGAGCGGAGAAACAGTTTTGTAGAGGTAGGAGTGGGCGTAGAAGATGGTGGGCTGAGCGCAGTGTGATTGATGCGCGATGCTTCGTCAGTCTCGTCACGGGTTATAATAGACGCGATAGGTTGGACACTGCCAACACAATCGCCACGGCGCAAAGCACTAGGGTATGAGAAGGGGTTACAGACCCACAGTACGGATAGGCCAGCAGAAATAGTCAGAACGGCGTAAGGCAGGGGAAGACACTTCCGGCGGAGAAAAGTATCTTCAGTACAGTGTCATCACGGAGAGGGTCACAACAGAGGCGCACAAGGACGGAAGAGCACGGATGCAGGTCGATGTCTGCGGCGACGAGGGCTTTAATACATGGCGACGAGAGAGCAGCGTCCGGCAGCGATTGGAGCAAGGCAGAGAATCCGACTTCAGCGCGAACGCAATCTATGACCCCAGCATGACGATACAGGAAATCCCAGCCCAAAATAACATCGTGGGGACAAAACGGCAGGACGACGAACTCGATCGTATATAGGACGTCCTGAATCAAAACTCGTGCTGTGCAAGCTGCTGACGGCTTGATGTACTGAGCGCTGGCCGTGCGCAGCGAGCGACCGGCAATTGGCGTCTTAACTTTATTCAAGCGGCGACAAAGTTGTGCGTCTACTACTGAAATTGCGGCGCCAGTGTCGACAAGGGCCATGACAGAAATTCCCTCGACCGAAACGTCAATAAGGTTCGCAGGTGACAGCTGAGGTCTTTGGTAGTTCGACGGGGACGCAGTTCATGCCGCAGGAACTGCGGCATCCAGTTTTCATCTTGAGAATTATTAGGACGACGACGCATCGGAGAGAGGCGTCGCGGCGAAGGGGAACGGCGAGCGGTCGGGGGAGAACGGACGAGTCGACGGACGGGGCTCAGCAGATGCAGCGTACTGACGCGCTGGAGGCCAGCACCCGACCGGCGGTGCCGAGACTGGGAGACGGCGACGGCAATAGCGGGCTAGGTGCCCAGGCAATCCGCAGGTGTGGCAAATAGGCCGGTTATTCGTCGAGCGCCAGGGATCTCGGCCTCGTGGAGAGGGTCGCATATAAGGTGCCGGCGCTGGTACGGGCACTGACACTGTAGGGTACGTAGGCGGCTGAGTTTGAGCAACGACTTCGGCGTAAGTCAGTGGACGGGCGACAGGTCTTGGGACGACGTTGGCATAACTCAGAGGGGTGGCGATAGGTCTGGGAGCGGCGTCAGCGTACGTCAGCGGAGCAGTGACATGTGATGGTGAATGGGCGGACGGAAGCGCCTCAGCAACCTGCTCGCGAATAGAATGTTGGAGAGCCGGGGCCAAATATGGTGGCGACCCCTGAGGGCTAGGCAAAAGAGAAAGCTGACGGGCCACCTCCTCACGCACAAAGTCTTTGACTTGCTGCAGCAAAGAGGAGTTAAAAGCTGCGGGTGTCAGTCCAGCAAGTGACTCTACATGACCTGAATGCTGACGAGTCAGGACGCGCTGCTTCCGCAGCTCCTCGAAGCTCTGGCACAGCGTGATGGCTTCTGAAACGGTGCGCAAGTCCAGCGCTAGCAGCACTTGAAAGGCGTCATCATCAATACCTTTCAGGATCTGCTTTATCTTGTCAGCTTCCGGCATGCTGACGTTCACTCGGTTGCAGAGGGCGATTACATCTTCTATGTAGCTAGTGAAGCTTTCGCCAACCTGCTGCGACCGTTCACGCAAGCGCTGTTCGGCGCGGAGTTGTCTGACGGCTGGGCGACCAGACACTTCGGGGAACTTCGTCTTGAAGGCCGACCAAGTTCTAACGTGCCCTTCATGGTTGCGGTACCATAAATTGGCGACACCGGTAAGATAAAAAATGCCATTGTTGAGCTTAGTCTCGTCGTCCCATTTGTTATAGAGGCTTACACGTTCGTAAGACGTGATCCAATCTTCCACGTCGTGTTCATCTGTTCCGCTGAAGACAGCCGGGTCCCGCTGGGGAAGGGAGCCGGCACAGATGGCAGTCGGTGGGCCTGCTTGCACGGCTTGATTTTGGGTGTCCACAGGCATAGCAGGTGTTGGAAGAGTGCGGTTACGGAGCTCCAGTGCGGTTACGGAGCTCCAGAGCCGATATCGTTACCCGGCGACTCCACCAAATGTAAGACGGGGGTTTAATAAAGGCACTGGGGCCTTATTAAAGGAGCAGTGCGGCAACAGTCTGCGGTCAGCCAAAGCAAGTCCAAAGCACGCGCAGCGATGGCACTGCCGCCGCTGCACAGAATGTTCGTCTTCGTCTTTGCAATACATACAATGTCAATGCATACACATAAACATCAGGCATGTAACTACTAATGACTTTACACCACTAAGCACAAGAAAGCCAGCAGAGGTTAAATACAATTTTACAGTAACTTAGTGACACCTCCCTTGCAAAAAAAAATTTAAACTCAAATGGGTTTCAGTATAGAAAATAGAGATGTTGTATGAAGACAGGCATACCACACATCAAAACAAAATGAGAGGAAGGGCGTGTGTATTCACCTCAGTATGACCTGCAGTGCACAACGCAGAGACAATGATAATTTCGTAAAGCGCGAAACTACCTCCAATGAGCATTCAGGGAAAAAGGTTTCAGCATCTTTGGAAGAGACCACAGCTGACGACTTGTGAGGTCTTTGAAGGGAGGGGCATTTATTCGAACAGTAGATGACTATTAAAATAAAACAGGAGAGAGTGAGCTAGGAGTTCTTGTGGTGAGGATGTCGCCTTTTAGTTGTTTTTCACCATTCTGGTGACAACTTTCTGTTGTCATTTCATCTTTTGTGCATACAGTGCTTGAAGGAATCTGCTTCAGGTATGGAAAGTAAATGACTCGAGTTCAAGTACTTTTCAAGAGTTGGTAGCGCATCTTCCACGGTGTCTTGGCATTGTCCCATGTGGTTCGTTCAGATTTTATCAGTCTTACTATACGTGTTAATGATTTTGTGAAACATCTTAGTTGTCAGTACTGCGGCTTTCTTAGAAAATATCTCTCGACCAAGCTTCTTCAGCTGTAAATTTCTAGCAAATATTGTTTTGACGCCAGCGCTGTTATAAACTGTTTTCTTTTCTGGCAGCAGCACTTTCTCCCAGATTTTCAAGCATTAGCCACTATTCTTTAATTCTTATTTGCACTTGACTTAGAGTGCTTTGTTACATTTGATGAAAGTTTGGTTGTCACAACTACTAGAGAAAAAAGCTTCTCTAGCTGTTCTGGACATGGCAATCAAGGCAGCTGCCGATGGTGTGTGCACTGATGCTTGTAGTAACTTCACCTGAGTTTCTTCATTCAGTTCAGTCATCTCCAGATATACTTTTGCTCAAAAGTGGTGCATAACACATCTTTAAAGTGCTCTGGGTTGCTTTGCATTCGCAATGCTGAAGTATTTCAGCATAAATTTGTCAGCAAAGTTATCAACAGCCTACCTTAGTAAGGCTCTGCATTCTTTTTGCATCCCAGCCAAGGCTTCTTACATTTTTGATGACACTCACTAATGCTTCTGTACTGTGCAGTGCATTGATAATTGTCGGCTATAGCAGATCAGTTGTGGACATTTGCTGCAAACCTGTCACTTAATTTCGCAATTTCGAAACAGCTTCACTGCCATGTATTTAAATTTCATACTTATCAGAAGTGCTTGTTGCCAACATAACTATATTGATTCCGTGATTCCGGCGCTACCATGACACCGCCGCTCACGTTATGGCTCTTCATGCAGGTTTTCAACGTGGCTGTCTCGTTACAATACGATCGTGACTGCCTTCTGCCCAGCATCAACGGATCCTCACCACCGGGCAATGTTCTAAGTAGTTTCGTGGAACCTTTCAACGCCGATGCCTTCCTCGTCAATGAAGCGTGTGGTGCCGCTGAATTTGGACAATGTCCGCTGCCAGTCACCCAACATTGGACCGTCGACGAACATCATCTCGTGCTACAAAAGGGGCGTCACAGCAGTCTTCCTCTGGGGCGTGATTCCGGCGCTACCATGACACCGCCGCTCACGTTATGGCTCTTCATGCAGGTTGGTGGAATGCCTCCTTACGGCATCGATGTTTTGTACGTTTTTGCCGGTTGCGCCCTATGTGATTTTTGCACAAGTGTGTTCACGCTCTTCTTTTATCGAGAATGCAAAGTACTGTCGAAGGCGATGCTATTTGTTAAAGCGTAGGGCTGTGTTCTTCATGCTGCTGCTGTTATTGTGCGGAGACGTTGAACTGAATCCAGGGCCTGATAACGACTCTGCTCTTCAACAGCTTCTAGATGGCCAGGCTGATATTAAGCAGAAATTGTTATCCATTGAGGAATACCAGGCTCAGAACAAGGCTGCCATGCAGACTCTTAACACGAGGTTGACAAAACTAGAGATGCAGATTGGCCATCTTGATGAACTGAAGAGCTCTGTTGCGAAATGCCAGGAGAATAATCAATTGCAACATGCCGAGCTGCAGAGCCTGAGGGCCAAATTAGATCAGATAGAGAACAGGAGTCGGCGTTGCAACTTGCTTTTCTTAGGCATTAAAGATACAGATCAGCAAGAATCAAATGCAACAAGTGAAAATCATGTGAAAGAAGTCTGCAGGGAACATATGGGAATTGAAGATTTAAAATTTGAAAAAACCCACCGAATTGGCAAATTTAGCCCAAGTAAAAAGCGACCCATCATTGTAAAGTTTGTGACACATAAGGAAAAGTTAGCAGTCTTTGCAAAAGCAAAAACACTCAAGGGTACTTCTGTGAGTATATCTGATGATTACTGCGAAAATGTACGTAAGAAATGAAAAGTTCTATGGGAATACGCGAAAGCACATTGTGATGAATCAGATCGTCCGGTCATAAGATATGATACTTTATGCCTGAAGGATGGCAAGTATGTATACGATGAAAATCAAGAGAGTGTGAGGCGGGTCACGTGACTTAAAGCCGATAACTGTCGCTTGTATTTTTTGGTAGTTAATTGCCGTAGCATTAAAAACAAAAAAGATGAACTATTGGGTCTTGTTGAAGTGACGAAGCCGTCTGTCGTTCTTGGATGTGAGTCATGGCTACATGGTGATATTGCTGACAGTGAAGTGTTTCCAAGTAATTACTCCAGCTATAGGAAAGATCGCGACACGCATGGTGTGGGTGTTTTCATCCTGGTAGACAAAACAGTTAATTCCCAGAAACTTGATATTGACGTTGGAACCAGTGAGACTGTTTGGGTCAAAATACGTTTAGGAAATGGTAAATCTATCGCTGTGTGTTCATTTTACCGACCACCGGGAAGTGCATCCGACACCTTAAGCGACTTTTCCAAAGCTGTCGAATCAGTTAAGCATGACTACATGGCCATCGGAGGTGATTTTAATCTACCTGAAATTGATTGGTCCCATTTAGGCATGGTATCAAGTAGCGGTAATAAGGAGACTAAAGCAATGCTTGATATTTGCGCCTCTTTCGCTTTGACGCAAATCGTCACTCAACCAACTCGTGGGAACAATGTTCTAGATCTTTTCTTGACTAACATTCCTGAGGCTGTGCACCCTCCTGTAATCTTGCCCGGGATCAGTGATCACAGTTCAATCCTGTGCGAAATGAAGCTGGATTACGTCAGAGTTAGTGATGACGGGCGGCGTCGCATATATAGCTATGGTAAAGCACGTGTCAGTGATATCTGCGCTGCTCTCGAATCCTACTTTCATGTGTTTGAAACACTATCTGAAACGATGTCAGTTCACGAGTTGTGGAAAATTTTCAAAGAAAAAACTTTAGTCTTACTTGAAATGTAAGTTCCTAGTTGGATCTTGACGTCACGACGAAGCAAAAGCAATCCTTGGTTTAACAAAACTGTGCGCAGGTTCATATATAAAAGACAGGCTGCTTACAGGGTGTATAGAAGGAATTTTTCGTCGTTCTGTATAGAAGGAATCCTTCTATACAGAACGACGAAAAATTAAAATATACAACAAATGCAGCGAAGGTAGCCGTTAAACAAGCAAAAGACTTATTTTTTTCTTCTTTTCATTTGCGCATAAAAGAGCACTCTAAAGAATTTTGGCAGTTCATGAAAAGAAACGGCAAGGATCAAGTATCGATTCCATCTCTTGTACATGAAGGCTCCATTATCGACGAGAGTACCGTTAAAGCTGAGTGCTTCAATGAGTTTTTTTCTTCTGTATTCTCTGCTCCTTCCAACACCTCTCACGTTGAGCTCAATTTTGGTCGAGTTAATTCTAATCACATGCGTTGTGTCGAGTTTAATCAAAGAGGAATTGAGTCGATACTCAAAGGGCTGAATGCTTCCAGTGCTCCTGGTCCTGATGATCTACCAACTGCTCTTTTCCGTGCATGTGCGTGTGAGTTGTCTGCATATCTGAGAGTCATTTACACAAATTCCTTAGAGGAAGGTGCACTGCCTTCTGACTGGAAGTTAGCCAATGTAGTTCCTGTGCACAAATCTGGCCCTCGAAATGTTGTTTCTAACTATCGTCCCATCTCTGTGACGAGTATTGCTTGTAATGTTTTGGAACATGTGTTTTTCACTAGCATTATTAATCATGAATACGCATTCCTTATTAAGCAATCAGCAGCATGGTTTTCGTGAAGGCCTTTCTTGTGTAACACAGTTGACTGAACTAATTCATGATCTGACAAGAGCACTTGATGAAGGGTTGTCTGTAGATTGCGTCTTCTTGGATTTCAAGAAGGCATTTTATTTTGTTCCTCATTCTTTTTTGCTTGAAAAATTTGTCTTGGTATAACATTTATGAGAGAATGATTGACTGGATACAAGATTACTTGCACTTAAGGAAACAAAGAGTAGTTATTAATGGAAAATTATCAAGCGAATGCATTGTATCTTCTGGTGTACCTCAAGGATCAGTGCTCGGACCTTTGTTATTTTTGATCTTTATGAATGACATTTGTTCTAATATCTCTTCTCATATTCGTCTGTTTGCAGATGACTGCGCGTTGTATATGGTCGTTGATAGTCCGAATGACTGTGTGCAGTTACAGAATGATTTGAACAGGGTGTCTGATTGGTGTAAGAAATGGGGTATGTTTATTAACTCGCAAAAATCTGTGTATATGTCCAAAAATCTGTGTATATGTCCAGACTATGGGTCCATAGTATATGGCTCAGCAAGACCATCCTACATAAAACGACTGGATCCTATCCACAATCTTGGTTTAAGGCTGTCTTCCGGTGCTTACAGAACTTCACTAATAGCAAGTCTGTATGTGGAAACGAATGAACCTTCCTTAGAAGATCGAAGAACTTCACTAACTTGTACATACATCCTCAAAATCCTGTCTCAGCCCAAACATCTCTGTTACCCAATTCTGACGAAATGCCCATCCCGAATACTTTTCAACAACAAGCCTAACGCGATTAAGCCGTTGCTCTTGCGCTTCGAAGAAAAATGCCAAGCTCTGAACATACTAAACGAAATTAAAAATATTGCCCCAAGACACGAAGCGCTACCACCGTGGTACACTCTCCCCACAGTGTGTGACGTCACACTAACACGCCTCAGGAAAACCTGTACACCACACCACCATATAATACAAGAATACCTAGCACTACAAGAAAAATACAGAAATTACACTGCATTTTATACTGACGGGTCAAAAACTCATGCTCATGTGGGAAGCGCAGTAATACAAGGAAAAAATGAAAATACACTACGACTGCCCTCATGTTCTACAGTTTTCACCGCTGCGTGTTGTGCCATTTGTGTTGCGGTACAGAAAATAACAAATGAAAACATCAAAAAGAGCATCATTTATACAGATTCACTGAGCGTTCTTAGAGCATTAAACTCCAAAAATGCCACGGAGCCACTGATTGGAAGCATCATACACAATATTGTAAAGGTCACAACACAAAAACATGTTATAAAATTCTGCTGGGTTCCCAGTCACATTGGCATTAGGGACAATGAGAGAGCCGACATGTGTGCTGCACAAACCAGAACCATGGAAATGAAACATGTGAATTTGCCTCCTAGGGATTACATGAAGTTAGTGCATAGCAGACTAAGAGCCAAGTGGCAAGCTTCTTGGGAAAATGAAGGACACAACAAGCTGCATACCATAAAGCCCATTTTAAAAGAATGGAAATCATGCCGCCATAAAGAGCGTTTTATCGAAGTAATTTTATGTCGTTTACGCATAGGTCACACACACATCACCCATAACTTCTTATTAACAAAAAAAGACAAACCTGTGTGTGAAATATGTGGTGAGGAGCTCACAGTAAATCACATTTTAATTTCCTGTTCGCATCTCGAAGAACTTCGAAAAAATTTTTTACGGTATTTTACAATGAACACATTCCATTTCATCCCGCATTGCTTTTAGGCGACCAAACACTTGTCGAGTTTTCACTTGTTTGTAAGTTTCTAAAGAAAGCCAATGTTTTAAATCTATTATAATGTAACCTCTGCACACTTGACATAACATCATCTAACCTTGTGTTTGGCGCATGATAGCCGTAGTTTCTTATGCGCCATAAAACCCCATATAACTAACTAACTAACTAACATTTTCTTAGATGTGATGTGACTGTTTATAGAACAGACGCAAGTCTGCCATGATTTTTTCTCGGCACTACGACGACGTACCGAGCTTTAGCTTTTGCCTTTTTAAAATTTAAGAGATTTGCATGCGTCGGATACCTGCGGAATTTACCCCAAGCTCTGTTTAGTTGTTTTTTGGCTTCCTTACAGTTTTTGGTCCACCATACTTTATGGTTTTGTCGCACCACTCCTGACCACTGAGGAATAGCTGTGTGTGCGGCAGTTATGATACAATTAGTGAACTTTTAATTTATTTGGTCGATGGTGAGATTTTCTAAAACTATATTTTCGAAAGTTTCCTTTGCTCTAAAAAGTGACCAGTCGGCGAGGTGAAGGTTCCAGCGCCGTGGCCTTGTTGCGATTTCTTCCGGTGGGGATGTTAAATTGATTAGTATAGGGAGATGATCGCTGCCATTTGGGTTTGCAATGGCGTCCCAGTTAAGATCGTTAAAAACAGAAGGCGAACTAAACGACAAATCTAAAGAGGTCATTTTCCCTGAGGCAGGGGAGCAGCATGTGGCTTTTTCTGTATTTAAAAGGCACACACTATTTGTGAGGATAAAATCTTCTATTATTTGACCCATAAAGTCACAGCGCTCACTTCCCCAAAAAGGGCAGTGAGTGTTAAAATCCCCAACTACTAGGTATGGTTCTGGAAGTTCATCAATGAGGCCGTGTAGATCGTGGACTGTTAGTGTAAAATGTGGAGGAATATCTACAGAACAGACAAATTGTTTTATAGCTGACGACACTGACCGCAACGGCTTCAAGTTTTGTTCCGAGTTTGATTTCTCGAGCAGGAACGCCGCTTTGTACGATAATCGCGACGCCTCCAGAGAGTCTATTTGCCTGCTCACGATCGCGTCTAAAAGTTTTATAATGTTTCAGGATGTTCATATGTTGTGCACCTAGATTGGTTTCCTGGAGACATAAGGCTACGGGTGACATTGACCCTAAAATATTTTTTATGGCATCGTAATTTCTCAATATTCCTCTAAAGTTCCACTGAACTAGAAAAGCCATGTTTATGTTTTGGGGTAGGAACGACGAGGGGTTTACTTAGGTTCTGGGGCCGTTATATGGCCCTGTCTTTTTTCCGCTCAAGAGAGCTGTTCCGCCGCTGTAAAGCAGGCGGGCTGGGAGTTAGGTCCATCACCTCACAAGAGGTGCTGGACGACCGCGTAGAAGCCGCGGCTGTGTGGGTGTCAGGCATTCTCCGACTGGGGGAAGTCCTGCGCGATGATTACCCGCGGGCCGGCACTCCCTGGCTTGGAGTTGGCAGAGCAGCCTTCGCTGTCTCTGCCTGGGGTGTGGATGGCCCTGCCACAGGCGCAGTGGAAGTGGCCGCGGCAGGTACCGGAATGCTGTGTGGTCCTACGCCCCTGCGCACCACATCAGTGAAGTTTGGTTTTGATGAGCAGGAGAATGTATTCGTAAGTGCAAAACGCCTTCTGGCTTCTTTAAATGAATGTTTTCTTTGGTCTTTATGGTGACGATTTCTTTCTCCTTTTTCCAGGATGGACACGCCCTGGAGTATGCAGCGTGGTCTCCTTCACAGTTCGCGCAGCGTAGGGCTGCGTCACACTCCTCAGAAGGGTGGTCCTTCGAAGCGCATTTCGCGCAGGTTTTGCGGCCGCGGCAACTCTGTGAGCCGTGGCAAAACTTCTGACAATTAAAACATCGGCGGGGATTGGGTATGTAGTGTCTGACGTTGACTTTTAAGTATCCAACATCGATCGTTTCGGGCAAACTGCTGGTGTTAAATGTGAGGACAATGTGCTTGGTGTCTATCTCTTTGTTGTCCTTGCGGATTTTAAGGCGGAAGCCTTTAATGCCTCATCGTTGTAAGCAGCAGTTGTCGACAGAAATGTCACGCTTTTCAGTTGGTCGAAACGGTCGTGACGTCACAGTGCGCGAATATCAAACGGGGCCAATTGTACTTAGTCTACTAACCATGCAACCAATTAAAGGGATCGTATAGTGATGCCCCAAGTAAGTTTGACTGAGTTTATTTAATTGCTTACTTAACCAATTAGACCAATTAACCTTTCTAGTCAGACGAGATAAATAAATAAAGCGAGTAAGAAATTGGCCGAGCTTGGGAATCGAACCCCGGTCTCCGGAGAGCGAGTCGATCACGCTACCACTACGCCGTGCCAGCTCGATGGTTTGAAATGAACAAAGGTGCGTCTAGTGAATACGGTGTCTTCGTTCACTCCCATCTTCCTCCCTTACCGTTACGGCGAGGTTTAGGTGTCCACCGAGATATTAGAGACAGATACATTTCCTTTCCTCAAAAACCAATTTACCGATGAGCAAGGCGTATTTGTCCGCGTTTCAGATTGGTCCAAATTGTCGTGACGTCACCACGCGCGAATTCTGACGGGTGTCCACCGAAATATGCGAGACAGTTACCGCGCATGGGTAGGTGTCTGTTTCACAAAATGTGGCCGAACAGATACGCGAAAGAGTGCGTGTGGTGTGGGAGCTACGCCACAACGTACCACGCCACCTGGGGCTGCTAAAAAAGCCCTTTACTACCAAAGGTAAATAGCCCTAGTCTAGAGCAGTGGGAGGCCCTCCTGGCTGACTCCGACCCGAGCACACAGCTTATGCTGGTGACGAGGGCCAAGGCAGCGGCGGAGGCCAACGGGATCCTGGACTAGGGAAGACCGACCACTTAAGCTCCACATCTATCTATCCCCATCCCCCTACTCCCTAACTCTTCCTTTTGAAAAAAAAAATAAATGTTTTCACTACTACTACTGCGTAACTTCCTTTCCTCAAATACAATTTTCGACTAGTGTGTACTGAGACATGTGAGACAGTTAATGCGTAATTTCCTTTCCTCAAATACAATTTTCATTTTCTTCTTTCACTCACACTTCCTTCCTTGCTGTACCGTGCGGCTCAGGTGTCCACCGAAACGACAGAGAATTACAGCCCCATTTCCTTTCCTCAAAAAGCGTTGCGTTCAAAGGGCAACGCATCGCGCCGAACGGGTGGTGGCATTCCGTGGACTCCCTGGAAGCGCTACAACACGCTGTCGCGTTCCAGTTCTAAAGGCGAAGCTTAAGCGTCATTAATTGGCAGTTAATTAATGCACCAACAAAATGTGAAGTGAACAATCGCGTAGCAGAATGCAGCACTCAGGCTGCCGCCTTTCACCACTTTAGCCGCTAAAGTTGCTCGTAATTTTTGATCCTGTGCACGTGTCACGGGTTCGGCGACTAGTCGACATCATCACCGAGTCCGGACAATGAGGGGGTGGCCGTTTGATGCCCGGCGTAGCCGGTAAGCAAACGTAGTGACTGAGACCGAGGCGTGTTAAGAGGTAACAACAACAAAACAAAGTTTATAGCTTCGATTGAACAATGCGGCAGCTTTCACAGACACGTAATTTACATTCTACAAAACAATTGCGGAAAGCACATAACAGTAAACACACTGAATTAAGTTATACATTGAATATTTCTACACAGGTCAGAACACAAGTGAGAGGCCAATAAGATACAGTCGATTGAAAGTCAGAAGGTGAACAAACATACAGTCAACCGGGAAGCGCGGCTGCAGTCCATCCCAAACACGCAGTCAGTGCGGCCCCCGAAGGCGACGTCCGTCCAGGGCAGCTTGCGGTTTCGAGGATGCGGTGCGGCGGCTCGGAGACCCGGGAGTTCGCGGCGGCAGCGTTTCCACCGACGAGCGGACTGAAGTTAGTTTCCATACGGCCCCCTTTTAAAGCCCCCGGGCGCTAGCGAGCGAGCACTCGCGGCGCCACGGCGTCGGCGTCGAAAAAACAAAACACCAAAAAGCGCAACCAGAGCACGTAGGCACCTACACTTTGCCTCTGCATGGCCGCCATCTTGGAGGAGGAAAAAATTAACGCACAACTAAAAAGAAGCCCCAGGCTTCGACTCTCGATTCGGTGACCTTGGAAACGCAAAAAAGTAAAACACAACCAAAAAGCCAGTCACGTAGGCCGCAACTTCTTTCCCGCTAATGGTCAGCTCTAGACCGGCAGTATCGGGGACGAGTTTGAGCCGCCTCCGCTTTCGCAACGGGAGGGGTTGTCTACATAACTGAAAAAAGCGTGCATGCATTCTTGCTCGTCACGAGACACATACAAAGAAACGCGGACGCATTAGTTTTATACAAATAAAAGTAATTTACAGGCTGCCGCCACTTCTGTGACACGGCCCCCCACTTTCGGAATATTATCCGATAATATTCTAAACCCACAGAAGTCGGCGAGCAGGCCTGTGCACAGATATACAGCGCGTGACAGAACCTCTTATATAAATCTAGCACGCACACACTACAAGGCACCGTGTATACATGCACCATAACACTTGAATAAATTAATAGCGAAAATTAACCGCGCGACAAATCTACAGCCTGCTAAGAAAATCAGCACCGACATTGTCCTTGCCCTTTATATGCTCGACGGTAAACTGATATTCTTGGAGCAGCAAGCTCCAGCGCAGGACTCTGCTGTTGAGCTGTTTGGCTCTTTGGATGTAGCTCAGTGGTTGGTGGTCTGTCTGAACTAAAAACGGTACCCCATACAGGTAGGTGGAAAACTTCTGTATTCCCCAAACTAACGCTAGGCACTCCCTCTCGATTGCGCTGTATGCTGCTTCCCTGGGGAGCAATTTTCTGCTCGCGTATGCCACCGGGTGAAGCGTTCCGTCGTGCCGCTGCATTAGTACCGCGCCAAGGCTGGTATCAGAGGCGTCCGTGCGCAGCACAAACTGTTTGGAGAAGTCTGGCAGCCGTAGTATCGGAGGGCTTGAGACTCGTCGCTTGAGCTCTTCGAAGGCTTCCTGATGGGCCGGCGTCCACCTTACGACGTTCCTCTCTCCTTTTCTCGTCAGCTGGGTGAGGGGCTCGCTTATTCTTGCGTAGTCGGGGATGAAGTCGCGGTAATACCCCGACAAGCCAAGGAAAGCGCGTACCTGACGCTTTGTTCGAGGAGTTGGCGCCGCCTGTATCTTGTCGAGCGTTTTACCGAGTGGTGCCAGCTCACCTCGGCCAAGGCGATGCCCGAGGAACTCGATGCTTTCCATTCCGAATTCGCATTTGCTTGGTCGTACTGTCAGGCCGGCCATCACGATTCTCGCAAACAGCTGCCTCAGCCAAGAAAGATGTTCCTTCCACGTAGCACTGGCAACGAGGACATCATCATAATAGTGCTGCACTCCGGGAATTCCCTCCACCACTCGTTGCATCAATCTTGAAAATACTGCCGGGGCAGTTTTTATGGCGAACGGCACGAAACGGAATTGAAAGAGACCCGATGTAGTTGAAAACGCCGTTTTGGGCTTGGACTCCTCAGTCAATGGGATTTGCAAATATCCTTTGGCAAAGTCTACCTTTGAGAAGCATTTCTTCTCTCCGGCTGCAGCGAAGACCGCGTCCGCTGTGGGCATTGGCTCCGAATCGGCAACCAGGACGTCGTTCAGGCGTCGGAAATCAATGCAACGCCGGTTCGTGCCTTCGGGTTTCTTCACCAAGAGGACCGGTGAATTGTAGGGTGACTGGGTCTTCTCGATTGTTCCCAGTCGCTCCATATGCTGAATCTCTCTTCCTACGGCTTCTCTCGTCGTAAACGGAAGTGGGTATTGTCTTACCTGGACCGGAGTGCGGGTAGTGAGGTCTAACCGGCACTCGGCCCAGTCCGTCTTGCCCGGGACGTCGGAGAAGATGCGAGAGTGTTCTGAAATCACTTCTCGGAGCTGTCTCCGTGGATCCGCCGTCAAATCATCAGAAAGCTTCACATCTCCCTCGGCTTCTGACTGTTCAAGCGTCGGAACAGGAATGGCTCCCTCGCTGTCCGATTCGGTGACGCGGCAGATCGCGTCGCACACACGTTCTGTTGGCTGGCTTTCCCGCTCTTTCTCTCTAGCCTCTTTCTTTAGTCGCAGACTCTCTATTTTTAAACGCAGAATCTCTATCTGACGTTCGTCAGCTGCCTTCGCGGCCGCGCGCTCCTGCTCCGCTCTCTCTCGGGCAAACGCCCGCTCTTCGCGCTGCTTATCTTCGACCCATTTTCTGAGCTCAGTGCTTTTCAGCCCCAACTGGCTACCCATAGCTATCAACCTTTCCAGATCCATGCTTCTATCTCCAAGCACACTTTCAATAACACAGCTACAAGCTCAGCACAAAGCAAATCCTATTGATACACGACACCTCTATAAAGTCGGCACAGTTCAATACCTCAACAAGTCTCCCTCTCAGTTCACCACGTTCCCTTCGCATCAAACGTCCTGTCGCGGACGCCAGTTAATTGTCACGGGTTCGGCGACTAGTCGACATCATCACCGAGTCCGGACAATGAGGGGGTGGCCGTTTGATGCCCGGCGTAGCCGGTAAGCAAACGTAGTGACTGAGACCGAGGCGTGTTAAGAGGTAACAACAACAAAACAAAGTTTATAGCTTCGATTGAACAATGCGGCAGCTTTCACAGACACGTAATTTACATTCTACAAAACAATTGCGGAAAGCACATAACAGTAAACACACTGAATTAAGTTATACATTGAATATTTCTACACAGGTCAGAACACAAGTGAGAGGCCAATAAGATACAGTCGATTGAAAGTCAGAAGGTGAACAAACATACAGTCAACCGGGAAGCGCGGCTGCAGTCCATCCCAAACACGCAGTCAGTGCGGCCCCCGAAGGCGGCGGCGGCTCGGAGACCCGGGAGTTCGCGGCGGCAGCGTTTCCACCATGGAGGAAAAAAAACTTGAGGAGGGAGCGTCCGGCGACAACCTTGAAGCCTAGTCTTAACAAGTAAAGATATAGCAAAAAAAAGAAAGTGTGTCCCCCGTGATCGCACCACGTGATAGCGTGCGGTAAAGTCTAGCTCCGCTGCGCGCGCGCATGCGCCGATTAGCGCGGCAGACTAACTGTAGATCAACTTCCTTGCCTTAGACGCCCGCGTCGCGGGTTGCGCATACGCGCGCACTAAAACATACCGGAATCAAAACATAAAGGACCGGCTCGGAGAGCGAAAAACTGAGGGAGAAAACGACTTCAAAACACGGCTTGCGAACGCTGGCCGCATGACGTCATGCTCCCTCCTTAGTTTTTTTTCCTCCATGGTTTCCACCGACGAGCGGACTGAAGTTAGTTTCCATACGGCCCCCTTTTAAAGCCCCCGGGCGCTAGCGAGCGAGCACTCGCGGCGCCACGGCGTCGGCGTCGAAAAAACAAAACACCAAAAAGCGCAACCAGAGCACGTAGGCACCTACACTTTGCCTCTGCATGGCCGCCATCTTGGAGGAGGAAAAAATTAACGCACAACTAAAAAGAAGCCCCAGGCTTCGACTCTCGATTCGGTGACCTTGGAAACGCAAAAAAGTAAAACACAACCAAAAAGCCAGTCACGTAGGCCGCAACTTCTTTCCCGCTAATGGTCAGCTCTAGACCGGCAGTATCGGGGACGAGTTTGAGCCGCCTCCGCTTTCGCAACGGGAGGGGTTGTCTACATAACTGAAAAAAGCGTGCATGCATTCTTGCTCGTCACGAGACACATACAAAGAAACGCGGACGCATTAGTTTTATACAAATAAAAGTAATTTACAGGCTGCCGCCACTTCTGTGACAGCACGTCAATTACATTTTGATCAGAGAGTCCTTGAAGCATTTCGATTTATGTTAGATGGATGAAATCAGCCTTTGAGATAACGCCTTTAACTGTGTTAAGAGATCGGTGGGGAGTCACGGAGACAGATGTCCCCTATAGAAGCAATGTTTGAGAGTTTCGAGCACTAGATGCTCTCTCGCAGTTCAAGGAGTAGGTCGCCGCTGGCCATTTTTGATACCTTATAGCCATGCCTTAAGGTATCTGTTAAACATTTGGTTACAAGAAATGGGGATATTATTCGGGCTTGCTTTTTGTCACAGTTGCTGTGTATCACATGAAACATTGTGAATGTCGGTTTCTTTTTCGAAAAAGTCTGCTGCCTCGTTCCGCCCTCTTTTAAGAGAGCGATCTGGTTTCGAAAGGGGGGGAGCCTTAAATAAATTTAGTTTTTCGGTCATGGTGCCAGCCACCCACCATGGAGTCCAAAAAGGGGACGTGACAGGAACTTGAAAGCAAGTGCTGCCCACGCCAGCTGTACACCTTAACTATAACCAAATATGACAAACAAAAAAAGGAAAAAACTAAGAAGGAAGGAGGATAGAGGAGAGTTGTAAGAAAGCAGATAGGAAAGTGAAAAATGGGGAGGACAACAGGAAAAGGCGGCTGCCAATTTCCCCCGGTCGGGTCAGGCCGGAGGTGGTGGAAAAAACAGCGCAAACTTAGACAGAAAACACAGAAAAGAGGGGAGACACTACAAGCGCTGACTCGCAACTAAGGTTTATTAGAAAGAACAGAACACAATATATACAAAAACCACCCACGACTGCGTACGTCATAACAGATTACGTGCAAGCGTGCAAGATAATCTAAACAGAAGCATCGCGCGTGTGCACCCGGTTATTTAAGTACCTAAATTCCAATTCTGACAAGGCCACTGAAGGATCACTGAAGGATCACGGAGGTGCCGTCTACGGGAAGCTGGGGCCAAAGTGGTGTGTTGCCTCCGCCGAGGGGCCTTAAGGGTCCAAACGCTCGGCATCGGCTCAACCACCAGGACTGCTTTTCCCCGGACACGGCGATGCCACGCACGGCTAAGCGCGGATGCTCGGGTCCATAGTGACGCGTTACTCACCATCATCCCCCTGCGGGGATGTCCCTGCGGATGCTCGGGATACTCCGTGGTGTCGCCACTCGCCAACGTCTGCATGCTGCAGACGCCCACCTTCCGGGAGTTTCGGCAGATGCAGCACAGGGCCCAATGAAAGGCACGCATTATCACTGCCCAAAAACAAATTCGGCAGTGGTCCTTACCTCTAGGCGCTCAAGAGCGACGTGTCTCGCACGATATGTGGGAGAATTTTGCCCTCTCGTGACATCACAAGCAGCTCTGGCAGCGTGAGACTTGTAACAGTCTTGTTTTTAGCCAGACAGTCGAGGAACTCCATAGCGTCGTCATCTCCAGCCTGCGCATAGAAATTCCAGTGAAGTGGCCATAAGGAGTTTATTTCAAAAGGCAGCAGTTGCTGAAATGGGGCTGGAAGCTTTTCCCTGCTTTGAACACCGAGCGGCTATATGCACCTCCCCTTCCCTGCAAACAGGACTGAAATCGATCAAGGTCGATCGCCTGCATCCTTTTGATTACAAATATTGCACTCCTCAGGTAGCCATGCATCTACCTGCCTCTGTCGCACAGAACTTTGACCAGAGGCGCAGTGGCGTCTTTTGTGGTGCACACCACACTTGCGAAAGTTCAGATGAAACGCATTCTTCACCTAGCAAGGGTCGGCGCGTTTATTTCATTGGGTCGCACTTTGCTATTCATAAATCTTGAAATTAATGACAAAAGAACAGTTTTAAATCAAGCCTTAAGCGAGAACACAGCGGCAAGCGTTGGAGACGCTAACGCGATAGTCTGAACTCCTCAGTCAAAGTGTGCTGTGTGTACGGATGATGCTGCCGATGATGCTGCTTTTTATGATGCTGCTTTGTTTTAAGTTGACAGTGGTCAAACGTCGTTTGTGTACATCGTCAACTTAACCCATTAGCGCCCAGCGTACCTTTGAAAGTAGTTGATATTTTTATGGTTTCAACACGAGAGATTAAATTTTTCTCTTCAAGTAGGTCGTACTTTGTCACCTGGGGATCGGCCGATGCCCCTTAACTAAAAAGGTGCGTTTCCTCTTTTTAATATGTCATCTTTCCGTTGTGAAACTTCAGGATTTTTTTTTGTCATGCATTATGGTTTGCCATGCATTATAAGTCGCTACCTTATAATTTTCTTGCGGCCACGTTTATGTACATGTTACGCTAGTTTCAACTACACAGCAGCACGAAAGACGAAAGCAAACAATGGATGCTTTGATTTTCCCGCACCATAATCTTTTTTTTGCGCTATGATGAACTATCTGCTTGTGTACTTTCTACAGTACGCTGGGCCTTCCTGTGTGCACAACGGCGCCTATTTATTCCAGGTCATAGATGCTATGGTTCCTTGCACTTCTTTCTTTTTTTAAAGAAAACCATGTTGTCTGCTCAACAAGGCCTCATAGACTGCAGCACTTGTCGCTATCTATGCTGAATATGGTTATGGTGTGATTTTAATGGGTTATAATAAAGTTTTGGTTATAAGAACTGGATGTTCCACCTACTGTGGAAAGTCCTTGAGTTCGGAAAAGAAACTTTTGTAAGCACGCGTTGTCCTGATTTTGCCTGAGGGGATTTCAATGGTAAGTGACCATTTTATCTCTTCTGAAAATTTCTTTACCAGTCAAGATATTCTGATAGCGCTCCGCCGGGAGCTATAGCAACCGTTCGCCAAAACATGTTTAGGGGGTGTCCACTGGGCCCAAAGAAAGCAACGGAATAGAACCAGCCAGGAAAAACTGGTTCTTGCTTCAGTAGTGTAGGTATACGTGCTTGTATTGAAGTCTAAGGAAAACAGTGTAGTAAGTATGGCCTGAAACAATAATAGCTTTGAGCCTACATATTTTGTAAAGCGGTGGTTAACGCCTAGGGAGGAGGAGAAACAGGCCTTTTGTAAGCCAAAACTACTTTCCTTTTACAATAGTCGTATGGCAGATTTCGACATTTCGAATCAAGGCGTCAACTGCTACTACATCGGCATCAGGGACAAAAAGTGGGGCTCGCTGTTGACACGAAAGCTCCACTTTGCAAACTTGAATGCCTGAACAATCTACGAAACGGCTAGAGACCAGCCTGCTGGCTATTTTTGCTTTGGTAAGAGCGTTACTCGTCCTTGCCTACGCCTTGACACGCAGCAACCAGAGAATCACAGACATACTGGCTCAGCCGTGTATGATGCTTCTTTGAAAAGGAGAAAGATTCCCGCGCAAATTAGAATAACTGTGGTGCCAGTATAACCAGATCCATGAGGGCCTGCAAGAAGTGTTATATCACCCTGCGTTAAAATCACGGACACATTAGCGAAAGTCATCCCACCAAGTAGGAGTGGAGCGCAGTCGCCACATGTGCTATGGGGAAGGCCCAGCGTACTATAAAAAGTACACCTGCGTAACTTCGGAACGAATGAAGAAAGTGTAACAAAATTTAAGCAATCTGTTTTTCTTCATGAGCATTGTGTGCTAAAGATGAATAAAATCCCTCTGTTAGATTTTTTTGGGGCGCTAATCGGTAAAACAGTGTAAGTAATGGACCGAGGTGGCAATCTGTGTTCAATTATTTTAGGTTTGGTTTATGGAGGTTTAAAGTCCCAAAAGTTAATTCACTAGCACGAACCTTTGAGTGCGGACTTCCGAAAATTATGGTGCTGGAGGAGTGTTCTCATTGAAAGTCCAAAAATGCCTGGTGAGACAGTACATATCCTGCCGACATATTTCCTTGCATTTTGAATTCAAAAAACTTCTTCAGATGCCGTTGACACGGCTATCACGATGACGAGGCGCAGTACTAGCAACGCTATAGCCGTACCACCACCCACAAATTTGGCGTGGATCCTAAAGCACGGACAAACTTACAGCGTACGCTAGACCAAGAACGTCTATGAGGCCGCGGAGGTGCGGAAAGCAGACGACGCGCTCCTCCGTGTCCTATAGCCTCCGTCGCTACAGAAAAGCCGCGCATGAGCAATGAGCACTGCGATGAGATCAAGTGACAAAAACCTCGACCAACACTGACCAACCAGAAAATATTGTCACATAGTGATGACGCAGTCAGAAAGACATCGAGAAGGCCTTCTAAAAGAAACTGTGTATTGGGCAGACCTGCTTCCACAAATAACTGAATGACTCAGCGACGGCGTAGCTAAGTTAATCAGAGTATCAATCAAATGGTTAGAAGGAATGTTTTTCGGTGTTTGTATAAGGAATACAAAAATGAAAAAACAAAATGTTCATAACCTCCAAATACAGACCTCATTTCGAAGGCTGAGAAGGTACTTATAAAGCGAGCAACAGTTTTTCAAACTTTGGTTAATACACTATTGTATCACCAAACTCAGCAGCCGTTTATGTTAGCATTGCTGCACATTTAATAGGGGCGGGGAAAGGGCTCATGTAAATATCTAAATTAAAACTGCTGCCGTTTCTAGGCAGATGACATCTCCGCGCCCCACTGACTACTAGTTTGCTTTGGAGGTCAGAACACTAAATGGTGGTAGTATGCGCTTTTGCTTTCAACGATAACATATGAGGATCATTTATTGCACGGACTTGACAGCGCTCCAACTGATAATTTGACGTTGTCTGATGCATCAAGGATTTTTGTCGCAGCAAATCGAATGCGCTAGACATACTGACGGGGAGAAAGGTCTCCAGGACGCAGGAAAGCGATCTAGGCGCGGAGCGCGTGAGTCCGACAGATGATCGACCCCTAATAAAGGAACTACCGGCTTCTGTTCCCTGTTGCGCCTTCTGGAGACCCGTACTCGGTAGTACATTGCGGAAAGGAACAGCACCGGAGAGGCTTCAATAGAGTCGGTCTAACTGACACCGAACTATGCTCGTGAAATTTTTCTAAAAATTTCGTATATTCAGTTATGGTGAAGCCTGACACGTCGCTCGGACAATTGTCAAATGATAAAAAGGACGATCTTCGCGCTTTGAATTACAAATATTACCCGACACAATCGCTTCACTTTCAACGTTCGGCAGACGCACAAAGCTAACAACCACGAAGAGTCGCTTCCTAATAATGGCACAGCCTTCCTATTGCCGCTTAGCTCCAAGCGTTCTCTATAAAATGACGCACTGAGATGATTACTATGAAAAAGCACAGACAACGAAGGAGAGCCGTCTAGATCGAAGTGTGTCCTTGAAGTAAATTTTTGTCCATGGCGTCCGGTTGGATTGCCTTTATGTTTCTTTATCATGGTTTTTTTTCTGTTGAAATTTGTTTTGCGTTTTGTAATCTAACTTGCTGCTTGCTGGCGAAATGCTGGTTTGTCTTGATGGTGATTTGTTACGATCCTATATACGAAATATTTTTGAGCCGATAATATATTTTTGTATATTTGTATATATTGTATGAAATACTTTTGTACGCCAACTCCCGTCTAAAGGCTGGTACTCAGGCTGCTAGTTCGCCTAAATGAAGTTTAAATGAACTGGAGGCTACTGCATACACATAAGGGAAGTGACTGCGAATTGGGCGCATTACCTCCACCTCGAGAAGGGCGAGACGCTTGAGAGTGGTGGTGCGCACCAGGTATCTGCCCAGCGTGTGTGCCACGTCATCGTCCAAGAGGACGTGGCGTATCTCCAGGGAATGGAGGGCCTGAAGGCTGGAGACCGCGTGGGACCACATCCGCATGTCGAAGTAGTGCCACTGTAGACAGCGGGGGGCGGTAGGGAAGACAGGGAAGAGCATTGCGAAATCCTTTGGACAATGTCGTTGTTAAAAATTGCGGGGACACTTTGGCAATTGAAGTGTTTAAAGGCGAAAGCCGACAACACTATGCCGTGACGACTTCCGGTGGATGTCACATCACACCATCACACCGCTCCCGTGGCTATATCGATACCCAAATAATACATCTCTCGGGGATCTTAACTGTTAACTACGCTTAATTACACATTTCTCCGTATAATTTGACACAAATTTATTTATTTATATATTTATTTATTAGTTACCTGCATCGCCCCGCAGTGCATTACAGCAGGGGGGTACAGACTTCATTATGGGTATAAAACAATTATTGCAGTGCATGGAAAAATGCTTCATTAGATGTAATACATACAATGCTCGATGGCAAACTGTTCCAGTCCCGAACAGTTCTAACAAAAAAAGAATAACGCAAGACGTCACCCTTGCAAGAAAATTCCCTGACCTTCAAGCAGTGGTCCAGTCGCTTTGACATATAATGAGGTGCCTGGATATATTGTTCGCGGTTTATGCCAGTTTTTGAATAATAAATCTCATGGAAAAATTTCAGTCTGATGTACCTTCTATGGTCCTTCAACTTTTGCCAGTTAAGTTTTCGTCTGCTTTCCGTGATACTAACTTGCCGATTATAATTACCAAGAAAGATGTACCTCAGGCATGCGCATTTGGACCACGCAATTTGACCCGCACCAAACGCCTTCATCCGCTACGTCATCACTCATCGGCTGTATAAAGTCAACTGCACGGCGGCAATCGAGCAGTGGGCACGGCGGGAGCCTTGGAAGCATGCAACTAAAGAACCCCTTCTTGTTCTTAATCCAGGTGAGAGGCTACGGCCATGTTCCTGGCTATCGTAGTGATGATGTATGCTAGCTGCTCTTGCCGTGCCCACGGTCGTTTTTAGAAGTGGTGAAAAATGTTTACAGCTGCTTTGTTGACCTACTGCCTTGCTGTGGTGATGTTGAATCGAATCCGGGTCCTTCTACCACGGAAATGCTTATAACGATAATGGATGCCTTAAAGGAACTAAAGGAAAGTGTGGCCTCAACAAACAGTCGCCTAGACGAAACTATTGATAAATTAACTTCCATTGATCAAAAAGTGAACGATATTTCAACCACGGTTACGAATTACACAACAAAGGTAGAAGAATTGCAAAAAACTGTCGGCAGCCTTTTTCTGAAAGTTGACGATCTCGAGAATCGAAGTCGTAGAAAGAATTTAATCATGTATGGCTTGAAGGAAGAAAGCGAAGATATTTCACATTCATTGGAACAGAAGGTGTCGCAAATTATTGAAGATAAACTAAAGATCCCTAATTTGCAAATGGAGCGCGTCCACAGAATTGGGAAAGCGCGTGAAGATAGATGTCGACCTGTAATATTCAGGCTTTCAGACTACAGGGACAAACCAAGGATACTGAAAGCATGCAGCGCCTTTAAAGGCTCAGAATTCAGCGTTTCGGAGGACTTTTCGCCCCGGGTCCAAGCGATAAGAAAAAAACTTTGGGCCTATACAAAACCAAACAGAGACAAAGGCGACAAGGTAGTGTCATCATTCGAGAAGGTCAAAATAAACGGGAAGGTTTACAGATGGGACGAGGGACTGAACAAGGCCGTTCCGCTGAAATTGAAGTGACACACCTGGCATAATTCTAGCAAAAAGAAACGAAACAGCGCCTTCCAGCCAACAAAACCACACCTAGACAGAGCACCGCTATCTGTACTAAATATCAACGCTAGAAGCGTTGTGAACAAAATCGATGAACTCGAAAGCCTTCTTCCTGGTTGCGTCCCTGACGTCACGCTACTCACGGAAACATGGCTCCATGACAGTATCCCTGATACTGACGTTATACCTATCTCGCATGATATAATTCGACAAGACCGTGGCTCAAGGGGAGGTGGCGTCGCGGTCATAATTAGGAAGGGCATTAACTACACATTAATTCCTCACAACACATCTGTCGAGATGGTTTGGATTCACGTACAACTGCATCAAGGCAGCCTTCTTATGGGTGTAGTATACAGGCCTCCAAATGCTGACATTTCGATTTTAGAATCGTTGTACAACTTTCTTCATGAACACAGAAAACGTTACCCTTATGTTATCTTATGCGGCGACTTTAATCTACCCATGATAAACTGGGATGAACTATGCTCAAGGCCTTCATGTCTGCACTCTGAACTGCTGCTTGATATTGCTTTTTCTTTTAATCTTAAACAGATAGTGGAAATACCAACACGTGTCACTTCGACTTCGAAATCAATTCTCGATCTTGTTTTTTTATTTCTGCAGAAGTAAGTGATTTAGGATTTACTGTTGAAGTCTTGCCAGGCATATCCGATCACGAATCAGTTCTTTTTAAAAGCAATCTAACAAGAAAAGTGACACGAAGCATCCCCAAGAAATACTTGGATTTTAGAAATGCTGCCGACGAAAGCGTGATTGACTACTTAGAACAGGATTTTGACTCCTTTCTTGAAAAACACAAGCTGGGAAACTTTAGCGTCAACGATTTATGGAAGCATTTTAAACATTCAGTACATGAATGCACTAAGAATTTTGTTCCCATGAAGTGTAACAAAGCACCTCGCCACAGTCCATGGATTACTCGGGACATACTGCACCTAAAGCGTCGACTAAAACGCTGTTCACGCCTCACTTCTTGCACCACTCGCTCAAGGCTACAGTCATTGCGCGCTGAACTTAAAAATAAAATTAAATTATCTAAATACCACTTTTTTAACGTTAAGATGCACCATTTTCTTACAAACGCGCCAAGAAAGTTCTGGATGCATTTAACAAACAAAAAAGCTCCGGTGACCAAAGTCAGACTGAACGGTACCGAGACCAGTGATACTCAGTGTATTGCCGAGGCTTTCAACGCGTATTTTGCTTCCGTATTTTTACAAGCTGACAATCTTAGTCCTGAATATGTATGCCCAAAATATGAGCTGCCGAACCTCTTTATTACGGAACAAGGCATTTTTTCGTCACTGTTAAACTTAGACACAAAAAAATCTGCCGGACCAGACGAAATATCCAACAACTTTCTATTTAGGTACGCTGAATGGTGCTCGAAATACATGCTCATAATATTCAACGACAGTTTGAATCAAGCTACCATTCCCGATGATTGGAAAATGGCTAAGGTCATCCCTATTCACAAATCTGGACATAAGGCTAGTGTGAATAATTACAGGCCTGTTTCGCTCCTGTGCACCGTTAGCAAGGTAATGGAGCACTTTATTTTTAAGCATATAAGCAGTTTTCTGGAAAACAATAATTTCTTTTCTGAGGGACAGCACGGTTTTCGACGTGGCCTATCCACGGTTACGCAACTACTGCACACTACTAATGATCTCATGGTAGCTTTGGATCGGGGTGGGCAAATTGATATACTGTTCCTCGACTTCGAAAAGGCGTTTGACCGAGTCTGTCACAAAAGGTTATTACTTAAGCTAAAAAGTGTATTGCAAAATGAACAAATTGTGAATTGGCTTGATTGTTACTTATCCAATCGACAACAGTACGTCTGCATTGAAAACTCACTTTCTTCATCTGCCCCTGTATTATCCGGTGTACCACAAGGTTCTGTCCTTGGACCTCTTCTTTTTCTGATCTATTTAAATGACCTGTCTTTGGATTCCTCTGTACAATGCCGGTTCTTCGCCGATGACTGCATTGTGTACCAGGTCATCGAAGCTGTGCAAAATCAAATTGTGCTAAGTGATTACCTCTCTGCAATTAACAGTTGCTGTCGATCCTGGCGTATGAACCTAAATATCTCTAAATGTGCCCACATGATGGTCACAAGAAAGAAAAAACCGTTAGTATACACTTACAAAATTAACAATGCTGATGTCAAGCGGGTTGACAACTTCAAATATCTTGGTGTTACAATTGACTCCAAATTAACGTGGAACGCACATGTTGAATATGTTGTGTCGGCGTCACTAAAAAAGCTGTGGTTATTAAAGCACCGCATGAGGCACTGCACTAGTGCAACAAAACTTGCAGCATTCACGACACTCGTTAGGCCAATTCTTGATTACGCTGACACTGTTTGGGACCCTCATACTAAGAAAAACATCAATCACATTGAAGGGGTACAAAAGAAAGCACTTCGATTCATTTTTAACGCTTACCATAGAAGTATCTCTGTTTCAGACCTGAGAACACGAGCTGGGCTCCCGTCGCTAGAAATGCGCCGTAAACTACACCGCCTACAAATGATGTACAATATTGTCAACCACCAGGTCAAAATAAATTTTCATACTTACATGCACTTCAACGAATCCAGGAAAACGAGAGGCAAGTACAGCAAAACAATTGTAATGCCGCAGGTGAAAACTAACGCCTACCGTTCATCATTTTTTCCTCGAACCACAGCCGAGTGGAACGCCTTACCCTATGAAGTAGCTGACATGCCCTCAGTTGAATCTTTTGTTACGGCCGTGTCATCTTTTCTATGATGCAGCAAGTATTTCTTTGCAACACTTCTTGCTTTGCCGTCCGCCTTTCAAAGTGTATTCCTTCTTTCTTTTTTGGTGTTTTTTGATTGTGCACATTCCTTCGTGGCTGATTGTCAATAGCATGTTTTCTTTCTTTGCCGCTGTTAAACTCACTTTAGCAATTGTTCAAGAACAATGTATCCACTCCTGCTTTGACTGCCAAGAGGCAGTTGGCAGTATTTGATAAATAAAATAAATAAATAGAACAAATCTAACAGCCCTATTCTGAATTTTCTCTAATTTTTCTACACACTCAGATGTGTGTGGGTCCCAACAAACACATCCATATTCAAGTATGGAGCGTACATGACTGAAATACAGCTGTGTTTTTAAGTTACTTGATAAATGGCTAAAATTCCGCCGTGGAAAACCCAAACGTGATGCTGCCTTATTCGCAATATAATTAATGTGCTTATTCCATCGTAAGTCCGATCTAAAAAAGATGCCCAGATATTTAAATGACTTGCTTATGTTTAGAGTAAAATCATTAATTCTGTACCTATACGGATGATTAGCACGTTTTCTTGTGAAGGTGACGTGAACAGTTTTGTTAATATTTAAGGATATGTCCCAACGTACACACCAGTCCGCTACAGTATCTAAATCAGCATCTGCAGATATTTTTCAGGCCATTCTGTGATAATTTTCACTACGCCGTGAAGACTAACGGTGTATGTGACGTCACAGCGTTCCCGTGGCTATATCGACATCCGCGCTATTTCAACGCAATTTCGACATTTTTGTCTATAATTAATTAATCAATTAATCTACAGTGATCAAACTTGGCTTCTAGGTTCATTTTTCCCTCCTCTATCCGAAGCAACCAATGATTTTCTTCTATCATCTTTAGTTCCCGAGTTAAACGCGTGTGACACGCTTTGTTAACGGACAAAAGTATGAGCCACCCTTAAAATAGTTTCAGCATACTATTATCGCGTGCATGTCCCCAGCAGGTGAAAGCAGCTACTGTAACGCTATGCTTACACTGTTGGAAGCGACAGCAGGAGAGCTCACCGTGGGGCATTCGTCGCTCAGCGCACCAGCGTATTTGAGGCACCGCACTCCAGCGCCCCCATTTTGCAGGCCATGCCAGAAGACGTTCATCTCGACCAACGTGACATTTTGGATCATCACAACACGGGTCACGCACCTGCACAATGGGCATAAATGAGAACAAACATCGGACATTGGTCAATGTTTCTTTTTTTTTTTCCATGCTGTCCACATATCAGTAAGTTAGCGATACGCTGATAAACCCGTCCTATTATGTGCAGCAAAACCTGGAGCCAACGGCACTTTATTTATTGGAGTTTTATGATTCCTCTCGCCCAAACTTATTTGGGAATGGGAACTTTTCTTACGCTGTATTATACATACGCTCCAAAAGCTTTATGGGCTTTTGTAGGAAGTGGTGCCAAGGCATATTTCGACAAAATCCTCGAAGACGACCCCGTTGAGGCACTTTACGGCGCACTTCAAAGATCGGTGAAAGCAAACTAGGCCTGAGCGCCCCACGCTTCTTTCAGTCCCCTAGGCGGTGCCTCAAGATCAAGCAACGTATGTTTCACCTGTCCTGACATGCTTAAATTAGCTAGCTCACAAACATCGTTACCAATTACTTTATTTTTCTTTAGAAGATTATGCTTCTTTTTGCATTGGCTGTGCCTTCATCACAGCCTCTACAGTTTGCGCACATGCTGCTTTTGTTATCTCAACTACAAGTTGTACTTAGCCCCAGTGTCGTTTCTGATCGCTTCTTGACGTCTGTGCTACGACACTATGACTTTTGATAAGTGAACAGCAAGCTGTGAGGAGCTCCGAAAAAAAAAATCTTCGAACCTTTGTCTTCGAAGATAAAGGTCCGGATAAATTGGCGACGAGGACGGGATCCGTTAGGCTCACTGGCTTAGCGATAACAGTCGGTTTATGAGTGTTCTAAAACAATGTGACGACGTCCCATCCTTTTCAGTTTATTTCTCTAGTATAAATGGCTTAGGAAACAGTCCACGGCATATTTCCGGCGGCTATTTCAACTTCATCTGAGGACTTCGTCGTCTACCTCCCTTGGTGTGTACCATCGACGAGGTCCGCGCCGCTGCCGAGGAGCCGCGTTCGCTCGGAACACTCAGTCATCGAACGCGACTGAGTGCATTCTTCATCATCGGCATTTCTAGACGCGTGAGGAGCGTTATGAGCGTGGTCATATCTTGACGCGCCTCAAGTTCGGCCAGTTGAGGACGTCGCTGTGCCTAGCGAACCTGCACAGTTTGAAAGATGCGCGCCAAAATCCTATTTACCAATTTACCAGTTGAAGAATATAGGTAAAGGCCGGGTGCATTTCTAACATATAAAACAAAAAAAGAGGGAAAAATAGCACAAATCATTCATGTTTTCAAGAATATACAGGCAATACTGATTAAAGTCCCCGCATTCGTTTCCACTGAGCTCGACAGGGAAAGCCGGGAGGACATTATCGTCATTTTGGAGCAACCTGTTAGTGCGCATACGAAACAGCGCTACAAGTACTCCTACTTTTGTGACAGTTCTGTGACGTGAACTGTTTTAGTACTCAGTGCTTGAACTGAACACTTGATATGCACCAGAAATGCGTGCAGAACTGCTTAGAGTTTCTTTGTTATGTGCCTAACAATGAAAGTAGCCCAGGTTTCTTAGTGAATCTTAGCAATTAGTGTGTTAACCAGCCTACTAGTTAGCACATTCTAGCCGCGTTCTAATGCCTACACTGCTGACAATGCTAAGGCAGGAGAAAGCATTCTAAATCGTATATTTAAATATTCTTGTAGATATCAGGTGAAACATTTGTTACTACGATCATATTTGCTCGCGCTTGTTGCGACCCGAGGACCGAGTAACATATACGCACAGGACAGACACTAGTCTACAACTGCCGTTTATTGAACAAAGACGTGGCTCAAATTTTATCATGGTGTAAAAAATCACACACGCGCTGTAGTAGTGGCACCGTTCAGGAACGATATCTCTTTCTTGGAGAGATAGACAGGAGTGCTGACACAATTTGTCCCTTCGATGTCAATACAAAAGCATTCAAAAATTTCCCTCTCTGATTGCGAGTTTATCTTGGATAGCACTGTCGTTTTGCTGGAACATAGGAGTGCAATGTATAGGTTTATCAGGGTATCGCTCAATAACACACCGTTTGCAGTGATCAGCAAGATTCCCCCCTTGCCGATAAGCATCCCATTGCTAAGCGGTGCTCTCTGATCCGCTCATTTAGGCGTCGACCAGACTGCCCAATATATGACTTGCCACAAGACAGGGGAATTCTTTACACGACACCGACTTTGCAAGGGACGAAGTCAGTTTGGTGTTTCGTGGCGCAACTCGGCTTCCTTGCCGCGCCGTTCACGAGTGGGCACAGGAGCACCAGCTTTTTCGGGGCAGTCAGTACTAGACTGACGCCATACTTTTTTGCCTTCTTTTTCAGATTGTGCGATAAATTGTGCCCATATGGCATGGCCACAGGTCTTGTTCGTTGGCGTCGATCTCCGCGGTATTGTCGTTGCCCAGTTCTCACTTCTTTCTGTAGTTTCTCTGCCACAGATGTTATGGTTTCCTCAAGAAACGTGTCGTCCTCTAGGCGCATCTTTTGCAAAGCCACGCTTTCGGCGATGGAGTGCTGGCACGACTTGTTGAGAGCAGCGTGGATGGCATTCAAATCAATGCCTCTCTTTACCAGTTTTGAACGCGGATGCTCAGGCATCCGCTCATAGTGAGGCATTTATTGCGCATTGCTGTTCCTCCGTACTGATTCACATGCTTAGACGTCGCTACAACTCAAGCGGTAAAACTGCGGGCTCATCTGAATCAAAATCATCCGACCTATCTCGCCTTAAACGCAGTTGGCATGGAATGCTTAGCAGTGAAAGTAAGTACAGGCAATTCATCAAGCATTAGCTTATTAATGCGAAAGCATTATATGCATCATGAGATCGAAAAACCGTCACTGGAAGTTGCCCGCAGAACGTGTCCGCAAAATGTTTCCACAGGAAGTGGCACCTCTCATGTGCTAGATTTAACTGTGTTAAGACGGTGTTGGATGTAGTAACACAAATCAGCTAGTTGTAACGAAGTGCCATGCGAAGAATGAGTTGCATAAAAAAGTGACTAACGATGATTTGTGGAAATCAAAAAGTGATGGTGTTGTCCAATGACCATGTTATAACTCGCTTCACAATGATGACTTAAGACTCGTGCGACAGTGTCACGCGACAGCAAACTTGGAAAAGTAGCAACGTCATTTAATGGTCATATGATGTGTCATGTGACAACGAACTTAGAAGAGTTACAACCTCATTCAAAATGACGTTATAGTACACAAAATAAGCACCTAGTAGCACAAACGAAGCACCTAATCAACGCAACAGCAGCAACAACGCAATTCTTTCGCGTTTCTCCAGTTCAGCGAACACCTGTGCTGTGATATTTTTCTTTCAACTTTACGACATAGGGAACCGAAGTAAACGACAGTGTGCTGTGCGATGTCAGTGCATGTTAAAGATCACTACGTGGTTGAAATTATTCCGAAGACCTCCACTACGGCACCTCTTTCTGTTTCTTCTTTCACTCCTACCTTCCTCCCTTCCCTTACCTCGCGGTTCGGGCATCCACCGAGATAAGTGAGACAGTTACTACGCCATTCCCTTTCATCAAAAACCACAAACCACGAATTGTGCAGGTCTTCCGCATGCGCCACTCGCCTGTGTTGCTGCAGTATGACGTGCATCAAAAGGGAGGTCCGGAGAGCATCGGAGACTTGCGGGATGCTGCTCTTAGGGCAGTGGTATCCCCGCATCGTCAGTTCACCCCACGAGTGCTCACGCAGCTCTGTGTAGTTGTGAGACAGCAAACGGTTCCACTGCTCGAGCTCCGATATTAGCCAGCACTGCTTTTCACCGGGCTCCCACGTGCAGCGCCGGTCGTAGTTCTCGGGGTAGCCGCTGCCATCTTGAAGCGCTGCGTTGGGGTTAGGAAACAAACGAAAGGGGTTAGGCTTGCTTTATGGCCTTCTCTAGCCAATACGAGTGACTTGAAGGAAAACTGCCCCACTGAAAATTCCGCGTTATTCAAGGATTCGAAAAAACTGTATAGGGCGCAGGTAAAGCATTCCCAGTGTTTTCGCACTAGAATCAAAAAAGAGGGACGAAATGGAGGAATAAATTTTAGGCTTCTCACATCACCGAAGGAGTGCGGAGAAGTTTGGTGTAACGCCACGGAAGGTAAGATTATGAATATGGGCTGCCGCCAACCGCACCTTGCCGTGCCTATTTGGATGCTGACAAACAACGCTCGGAGGCCTTTGCCTTAGGTGGCATTGGTTTTATTGCTTTAAAGCAAGCGTTTGCGCGTTGAAAATCTACTGGTACCTTTTATGGCATCATGATGTGTCCCCAACTTAGAGCTGTGCGCTGCAGAGAAGCTTGACCTTCGTTTCGATTTCAATTGGCGATTATGTCACCATTTCAATTGCTAGCTCGAAAGGACTTTCGATGCTCTACCTGCAAGTTCCACACATTCGACCCCTTTAAGCTCGTTGATTTGTGAAAACTATGTATTTGCCATTTGAGGTAGTATGCGGGTCTTGAGGCCGCAAGAATGGGAAAATATCTTCTGCAGAAAAAAAGTTTCCGCAGTAAAATACTTAAAACTATATCTCCACAAAAAGTCAACGCTCGAAAACACCTCAAGGTACGAAAAAAATAGCAATACTTTGATAGCCGCGCGGCTGGAAAACAAAGCGAGCGCTTCGATAGATGTTCCATTAAAAGCGACCGCAATTCCGAAAACACTCTCCGATTGCCGCCATTTTGATGCCGTTTAAAAGCTAGTTTCACGCCCTTTCATTCGAAACCTTTTAAAATGGCATCACAGCAGCGCATTTAAAACTACTACCCCTTTCCCGTGACACAATAAGTGCACATAGACTTCAGGTCACTTTCTTCTCGTTCGTAATATTGCAAGTACAATCTCTGCCTAACGGTCATTTTCCTCTGGTTTCCCTTGATGAATTGAACTGAGCTTGGCATCAATTTATTTGTAAAGAGCAGAGCTGCACAGCGCTGCTATTCTTACTGGTTTTCACATCACCCATTAAATTTAGTTGCTTTCCTAAACTGCCAGCCAAACCTTTTCTACGTTCGACTGACAGAGTTTTTCAGCAATGTATTTTCCCCCCATTAAGCGTAAAAACTATCATCGCACAAAGCTCCTCGTGAGTTTTGAAGTTTTGCAAATATTCCTCATAATTCAGGAATATTTTTTGGATAACCACCTGTAAGCAAGGGCCCAGTTATGACCGCAAAACTACATCTCGTATTCCAGTTGAAGTATTCAAAACCTAAATGCATATTTGGACTACACAAAAATTTGACCTTCATGATGACTATACGTACATTACATAAATAGTTTTAAGGCCCGCTTTCTCTTATAACATTTTTCTGGATTGTGGCATGGAGGCGTCATGAAAGTTATGTTAGAGCCACGGAATGTAGCGTGTCGATCCAGGATTTGATCCGTAACCGGTTCAATGTTCATGTTCGGGTTAATTGGTAGTGAATCGTGTAAAATAAAGTATTCAAAACAGAGTACCAAGGTAACATAATGAAAAACAGCGCGTAGGCACCGGACAAGAAGGAGACGACAAACACTGAACACTGTTTTCCGCAATGTTATTCACCAACTAGCCCAACCTAAGACTGCTACCAAGATACCTGCTTAACAATATGCCACTATAAACGTACGCTAAGGAGGGGACAGGGGTGGTGCGATATTTGAGGCAGTCTACCATATCCCTCAAGAGAAAAGCATACAACAGGTGCATCGAACCGGCGCTCACGTGTGGTTCAGAAACATGGAGGCTAACAAAAAGAGTCTATTTAAGTTAAGGACAACGCATCGTGAAACGGAAAGAGAAATTATACATGTAACGTTAGAAGATCGGAAGCGGGCGGAGTGGATGAGGGAACCAACGCTTGTAAATGAGGTCCTAGTCGAAATCCAGCGGAAGAAAAGGGCTTGAGAGAGACGAGGGAGATTCGAGCATAACATGTAACCTAATTAATGTACATAAACTATGCACAAACCTACACAAGTCAATTTCTTTTTTTCACGATGCAGCATGAGAACTACACTTTTACCCGCTTTTTTTAAAGATGTGCCGAAGGAGATGACGAAAAAGAGGTGGGAGTTTGAAACGCTCTTCCTAACGGCCGTTCGAAAACGCTGAAGATGTGCGTCGGCACATCGTGAAAAAGTAGACTGCTGCCGCTGCGCTCATTTTGTTCATAAGCGCGTTTGGTTTTATGAGGTTTAACGTCCCAAAGCTCCGGATAATAACGGCCACCTAGGATTCTTTAACGTGCACTGACATCGCACAGTACACGGGCCTCTGGAATTTCTCCTCCAAAGAAATTCAACCGCTCCGGCCGGGATCGATCCCGCGTCTTTCGGGTCAGCAGCCGAGCACCATAAGCACTGAGCCACCGCCGCGGCCCGCTTCTTATGGGTCAGCAGCGGAGCACCATAACCACTGAGCCAACGCGGCGGCCCACGTCTTATGGGTCAGCAGCCGAGCACCATAACTACTGAGCCACCGCGGGGGCCCGCGTCTTATGGGTCAGCAGCCGAGCACCATAACCACTGAGCCACCGCGGCGGCCCGCGTCGCATGGGTCAGCAGCCGACCACCATAACCACTGAGCCACCGCGGCGGCCTGCGTCTTACGGATCAGCAGCCGAGCACCATAAGCACTGCGCCACAGCGGCGGCAAGTCTTATGGGTCAGCAGCCAAGCACCATAACCACTGAGCCACCGTGGCGGCCCGCGTCTTATGGGTCTGCAGCCGAGCACCATAAGTACTGAGCCAGCGCGGAGGCCCGCGTCTTATGGGTCAGCAGCCGAGCACCATAACCACTGAGCCACCGCGCCGGCCCGCGTCTTATGGGTCAGCAGCCGAGCACCATAACCACTGAGCCACCGCGGCGGCCCACGTCTTATGGGTCAGCAGCCGAGCACCATAAGCGCTGAGCCACCGCGGCGGCCCGCGTCTTATGGGTCAGCAGCCGAGCACCATAAGCACTGAGCCACCGCGGCGGCTCGCGTCTTATGGGTCAGCAGCCGAGCACCATAAACACTGAGCCACCGCGGCGGCCCGCGCCTTATGGGTCAGCAGCCGAGCACCATAACCACTGAGCTACCGCGGCGGCCCGCGTCTTATGGGTCAGCAGCCGAGCACCATAAGCACTGAGCCACCGCGGCGGCCCGCCTCTTATAGGTAAGCAGCCGAGCACCATAACCACTGAGCCACCGCGGCGGCCCGCGTCTTATGGTTCAGCATCCGAGCACCATAACCACTGAGCCACCGCGGCGGCACCTTTCGGCCAATGGAGTATGTATGTATTTCGGGATCCTGGCTATAGTAAAACTTTGCGACTGGCTTCAGAACACGACTCACACGTATGTGATTAAGAAAATATGCAAGTTCATGCTCGTTGCGCGCACATGCAAGCGCACGAGAGCAAGAAGTAACAGGATATTTGCTCTCGCCATGCGACGGTGGCGCGCACTGTTTTACGTTCATGCAGGATTCATTTATTTAGCACGCCATGCCTGGCCGGGGATCCCACACGGGGACATTTTTGGGCGCCTTTTGGGCATATATATATATGCATGCCACATGTATATATAATACAAATTGGGATCAATATCAGGATAACAAATCGGGATCAATATCATGATCTGTTCAGGTGTGCCCTAATTCGAATAGACTGCCAACGACAACTTTTTATGCAAGAAGGCTGAGAAAAATAATCGAAGCACAACTACCGCCTTGGTTCATCTATCCTGCAGCGTCTCCTTTTAAACGCTAGGCCACTGTTACATTAGAAATGTTTCATTGGTCTTGCGCGGCTGACGTGAAAGTGAGCCCTATCGTATTTTACTGTACAATCCCTTCGCCGGTCAACCAGTGCGCGAACGGCTTCGCCCCTCTGACTGCTCTACATGGTCTCTTAGATTTCTTCCCCTGCACTATTTACCCGTCTTACCTTTCATCGCCGTAAGGTTCATGCGTCTATACAGAATGAGAGAGGCGCGCAACAATCCTTTCATCCGCCCTTTTTCCATATTGTCACGTAGTGGTGACTGCAGTCCGGCGAACAGTAAAACAACGAGGATGTCTTGGAAACGGAACTCTTTATTTGGCCTGACGTGCGTCCGCAAAGAACTGAATCACTCGGCGGCGGCGTAGCAACAAGCGTGCTCGGCGGTCGTCGAACAGAATCCCTGCCGCAGTCTGCCGTCCTCTTTTTAACACTGATAGCGAACATTCGAGATAAAGCTTCGTAAGTTACTAGAACATTCTGGCACAAAGTAGAATCGGCTGCGCCTGGATGCGATCAATCGAGATAAATCTAGGCGCGTCTTGCGTCACAAACGAAGTGATAAAGCGACGTGCCGGCGGCCTTGAAGCATGAACAAATAAACACACAAACAAACGCTACAAAGATTCGCGGCAATATTGCGATTCATTACTTTTGAGAATGGACAGCACTGCAAGAGACAGAGACACCGCAGTCAAAGCTACAGCTACGGAAACGAAATGCACATGAAGAAACCGCTTTGATCAATTGGGCAAGTTACACTGAATGCGGTTCAAATTACTTCAAAGATTGTAGCCAGGATCTAAATGTCACGACAACCGGCGTAACTTTCAGCGGAGAACCACATTCACTTGTCTGTTCTCCAGTACACGCAGATCTGCACTGTGTAACTCAGCCAATTCCATTCTTCTTTGGACAGGCGGTTGCCCAGTTCACACGTTTTAAAGCCTGATGCAGTAGCAAAGGCTCTGATCGCACCTCGTACCTACGCTACAGCATTAAGGACGCCACTTAAAGGGGTTGTGAAAAGAAAATGAAGCTGCCCGGTTTTAATTTTTACTGCTTCCATAAACATTTGACACGCAGATTCCGAAATATTTCGACTCAATATTGAGTCTGCATTTAATAAAGCCCGTTCGAAATCGCTGCCTTTTTGTGCTCATGAAACGACCATGCGCCGCCGTCGGCTGGCACACGCACTACTCGACTACGTCATTTTAAGATCTTCAGAAACGTACAGATATCTTCAACTTTCGTTTGCCCTAAAATAATAGCTTTATGAGAAATTCAGAAAGTGAAACAAGGTTTTCCAATTATTTGCACGCGTAATTGCACTCTGTTAAACTGCAGCGCGTTGTCATACATCACTGACCTGGGACCAGTTTCGGTTTCGGTTCTGCTGCTCCATCCTCCTTGGCTTCAGTATCAGCGGCTAGACATAGCCTTGCTTACGTGAACCTATATAGGTGGTGTTCCTTGACAGCGGTGGTTTGAGTCAGAGAATCGAGCTGAGCAAGGTCAGCCCATCTCGACGACTCTGTGTTTACATGAACTCGATACGAACGAGTCAGCTATCGCGGCGCGCATCGGCTCTGCGCTTCTGTTCATTGCTGCAGAAAAATATATTCCAGAAGCGTGAAGAGGGTTAGGCATAATTTGCAGATGAGGCTGCGAGTCAACCCACCCCTTGCGATAGAGTTGAAGACTCGAGTCCACGACCGGGTTCGGAGGTTCACGGTCGGGGCTCCCGCGCAGGCAGAGGTGTCTTGGGCTCTCGGCATGACTTCTACTTGCCGGGCGCGCGACGTGCCCTTGCGTGCGACGTAACAACGACTGACAGCAGCTCGCCGCCTGCGCCCAACCGATGTCAATGACAGGCCGCACGCGGCGCGTCGCACTGACAAGGGGCAGAATGCGAGCGCGCAGAGCGCAAGCGTCATAATGACGTGGGGGCGCGTTTCTCGGGGCCGGACTGTCAGCCTGGATGCCGGCCGCTGGCGTCAGAAAAACATGCTAGTATTATTTGTTCACGCTCATAACAAGCACTGGAATGGATGAGTGCCAAAAATGAATCATTTTTGAAGATCGTTGGCTGATGCCGTGTTGCTGGCAGTATTTAATTCGGCGATACAAGCAAATTTCGTCCCATGACCGCTTTATTTACTGCGTGGTCGCCGCTCGCATAGCTGGCATTTGCTAGCTCCGCTGGCGTCGCGGAAATCGAGCATATCTTTATTTTATTGTGGGACAGGTTTACAGTTAAAGGGGTGACGAGAGTAGTACCTTTTACAGCGCTGACCAGTTCCGAAGCTCCCTCAGCTGCGGTATCGGTAGTATCGATGCCGATGCAAAACCAGGTAGGCTTAGCGACGACCAGGGCCGCCGGCAAGCTTCGCAGTTCATCGCCCGACGCGTCCGCAGGCGGCGTCGTTGTTGAAAGCTCAGCATGCTGCCACTGCTCGAATATAACAGGCAGCCTTTCTGATAGCATGGCTGTTTTGTGTTTTCTGGTGCGAATGTGAAATACAGCGAGTCTGCAAGCCGGCCGGCAAACCTGGACCCCGTCCGCTGGCGCAATAAAAATGAGCTAAAGATTTTTCTTCACGTAAATAATAAACTGTGAGAGCAAGAAGTGTGGAAAATAGATCATTTTTGAGGATCGTTGAACAATGCCGAGTTGCTGTTAGAAGCAGCAACTGTAATACGAGCAAATGTTTTGCCATAACCGCCGCTCAGCTGCCGCTGCCCGGCCGTTGCGGTCCGGCTTGCGCGCCTGGCGTCCGCTATATAGCTCCGCTGCCGAGCGCACCGCAACAATGACCATATTTTTTGTTGTGAGACGTTGCTGTTGACAGTAAAGCGATGCCAAAATCAGGCATTTTATTATAACCCAGGCTACTTCCGAAGCGCTGTCCACCGCGGCTTCGATGCGGAACAGGCCTAGCGACGTCCAGGGCAGCCAGAGAGCAGTGCAGTTCGTCGCCCGGCGCGCCCGCGTCGAGCGCCGTTGCCGAAAGCGCGCTACGTGGGCAGGCATGCTTTGTCGCCGCCCGAGTACAGCCGGCAGTCTTTCTGATAACATCGCTATTTTGTCTTTTATGGTGCGAACTTCAGTAGCGAACTTCAGTAGCGCAGGCGCTGGTGTGCGGTGGCAAAGTGTTACATCGGATGTGGGCCGGGCGTGAGTCTAGCGGCGCAAAGATGCTTGCCGCTCCGTGTCCCTGCTTGCAGTGGGCGGCAGTTCGCAAGCGGCGACTGGTGCGGCGCGCCGGCCAAGTTTTCGCACATGTGTCAGCTTGACAGCTAGCAGACTCCATTCTGAGCAGACGACGGTGCCACATTCGAGTCAATATGCGTGCTGTAACCTCGGTCAACTATGGCTAAACAGGCCTCGCTAAGCCGCCATGTTGTGTTGACGACAGAAGCCTCTTTTTGGCTTCTTAAAATGACGTTTGTTGTGAGTTGAGGGGGACGCGCGCTGGGAAACCGAAATTTAGCTTTTTTCGCTATTCAATCAACCCAGACGATGAAATGAACCAAGGTATACTATAGAATGAAGGGCCAGAATTCCAAATACACACGTCGTTCAAAATTTTCGGAAAACATTTCACGACCCCTTTAACCTTTAGGAAGGACTGTCCTTACCGGTGTTACCGCGGCGTCCCTTGGGACGACGGGATGGCAACGACGACGGAGCTGGAGCTGCTGACGCTCCCCTGCTGAGAGAGCAGTGTAGCTCGTTGAAAGTGTCGGTGACGTCCCTTGGAGCGACGCTTGTGAACGTGCATCACTTCACGAGAATGTTTGTGTACCGTGGGCTCATGACACCGAAGCGTCGGTCCTTCTTCGGTACCGTGGGCGTGTCCTGCGCGTCAAGTGTAGAAAACGAAGGCATGACCAAAGACCATAAGACCTAGAACGCACACGGTCGCTACGGATAGTTGCCATCTATTCTTGCGAACAAAAAAATTCAGGGGGCACTTTGTTGACCTAAAGTGCGGTGAGGCGAAAGCCTTAAGCGTGGTGTTGCTGCTTGTGTCGCTGATGTGTGGTTAAGATGTTAAGCTTCGCCTCTAAGAGTGGAACGCGACAGCGTCTGGCAACGCTGCCAGGGAGTCCCCAGAACGCCATCGCCCATTCGGCCTATGCCTTGCTCGACGGTAAATTTGTTTTTTGAGGAAAGGAAATCGCATACCTCGGTGGACACCTGAACCTGATCGTAACGAGAAGGGAGGTAGATAGGAGTGAGCTAAGACACTGTATTAGCTAGACGCGCCTTTGTTCATTCCAAACCATTGAGCTGGCATGGCGGAGTGGTTAGCATGCTCATCTCGCACTCCGGAAACCGGGGTTCGATTCCCGAATTCGACCAATTTCCTACTCAGTTTTATTTATTTATCTGGCCTGATTGGAAAGGTTAGTAAGGCTAATTGGGTGATTAAGCAATTAACTAAACTCATTTCCACTTACTTGGAGTATCACTATACGATCCCTTTAAATGGTTGCATGGTTACTAGCCAATGTACAATTGGCCCCGTTTGAAATTCGCGCACTGTGACGTCATGACCGTTTCGACCAACTGAAAAGCGTGACATTTCTGTCGACAACTGCTGCTTACAACGATGAGACATTAAAGGCTGCCGCCTGAAAATTACGTACAGGGTTGGTCAAAAGTTCCCAGGCAACAGGGTCTGCTTATCAAGGTTCTCAGAGGGTAGAACGATACTTTCACAACCCTCGACAGATATTTCGAGCTTCGATGGTATCATAACTGCCGGACTATACTGCTCAAAAGCAAACCCTGTGGCCTGGGAATTTTTGACCGACCCTGTACGTAAAATGTAATGCAATATAAGTGGCCGACGAATTTAATACAATAATTTGAGTTCCTTACAGCACTTATTTATGGCTGCAATGACCCCTTAGAACTTCAGAGCAAACAATGACAAGGAGAGAGATTCGAGCTGTCCTCATTACATGTGCCCACACGTAGACGGCATATATGTTCTTTCCAGAGGACGCTGAATCAGAAATAGGGCTTTATACGAAGGAAATTTCTATTCAACAGTTTTTTCAACCATGTTAAAAAATAACCCTCAAATATTTTGGAGTAGAATAAACTCTAAACGCTCGCAACCGTTAGAATTATAGGATCACTGCAACCACCTGATTCCTGCAAGTCAAACAGCCGAAGAACTAAGCCGTGCATTCAGTTCTGTTTTCACGCAAGAACCTGCTAACACTTTACCAGATTTTCCCCATTACGATCACACTGTTGCGCCTGAGATCACTTTTAATACTCCGGTTATGGTGAAAATCATTGACTCATTAAGACTCATCTTCTGCAGGTGTCGATGGCATTAACACCAAGGTTCTAAAACATACGAAAAACACTGTCAGTGTGGTTTTATGCCACATTTTTCAGCAATCATTGTCATCAGGAGTGGTGCCGGAAGACGGGAAAGTAGGCAAGGTTGTTCCAGTTCCGAAAAAAAGGTCCTTCATATTTACGTTCCTGTTATCGTCCCATTTCTCTAACTAGCATTTGTTCAAAACTAATAGAACATGTGCTTTACTCTCACATAGTAAAATTCCCGATATCTGTCACTTTTTTCATCCTAATAAGCATGGGTTTCGCAAAGGGCTATCATGTGATACTCAACTAGCGTTATTCATTAACGACATAAGCTCGAATCTTGCAACATTCCGGTGGACGCTCTCTTTTTGGATTTCAAAAAGGCATTTGACAAGATTCCCCATCAAAGACTTCTACTTAAACTCTCAAGCTTACGGATCAATCCCCTTGTATTGGATTTTATATTCAATTTTCTAAGTAACAGGAAACAATTTGTGTATGCTAATAAACTCTCGTTACCTTGCTCCCCAAGGCACCGTGCTTGGGCCTTTGCTGTTTCTAATGTATATTAACGACATGACTAATAATATCACTTCTCATATCCGCCTATTTGCAGACGACTATGTAATCTACCGCCCCATCCATAACACCTCTGACTCCCGCTTACTTCAAGACGACCTTAAGCGTGTTGAAGCCTGGTGCAACACTCGGTTAATGTCCTTAAACACTAGTAAAATTTGATTTGATTTGATTTATTGGGGTTTAACGTCCCAAAGCGACCAATTCTATGAGGGACGCCGTAGTGAGCGGCTCCCGAAATTTCGACCACCTGGGGTCTTTAACGTGCACTGACATCGCACAGTACACGGGCCTCTAGAATTTCGCCTTCATCAAAATTCAGCCGCCGCGGCCTGGATGGAACCCGCGTATTTCGGGCCAGCAGTCAAGCGCTGTAACCACTGAGCCACCGCGCAGGGTAAAATGAAATCAAACTAATATAACGTCATTGCATTCTTTTTATCGGCGCCATAACTATCAACCCTTCAAATATGAAATAAGTGCGTCGGACATATCATCTGTTCAGTCGTATAAATATCTCGGCATCACATTTTCTAACACACTTACTTGGTCAGCACACGTAACAAACATAACAAACGAAGCCAATCGTACTCTTGGATACCTTCGTAGGAACTTGCGACTCGCTTCTGCTTCAAGTCAAACATTAAAATACCTCACATTTGTCCGGCCGAAGTTGGAATACGCGTGCTCAGTCTGGGACCCTCATCAATCTAACCTTTCTAACACCCTCGAATCAGTTCAGAATCGCGCAGCTGGATTTATTTTTCAGGACTACTAGTATCACACCAGCGTCACTGCACTTAAATCTGAGGCTAATCATACCAATCTCGAGTCCAGAAGTTGCATCTTTAGGCTCTGCCTTTTTCATAAATTTTATCACAGCCCACTTGATTCAGCTATCTTGCCAGCTCATCGCTTATCAAGCCGTACCAACCATCCCAAAGCAGTCTACTCTCCCCCAGCACAGACTACAGCTCATCTTCGCTCATTCTTCGTACAAACTGCTCGAGACTGGAGCAGCCTGCCAATCGACTCCGTGCACCACTCCGATCCACTGCACTTCAAGGCTGCCATACAATCTCTCGTTAGCGGAACATTCAGCCCATCCCTCATGTAATACCCCATTCCTGGGGCATTTGAGACATTGATAATAAATAAATAAATAAATAAATAAATAAATAAATAAATAAATAAATAAATAAATAAATAAATAAATAAATAAATAAATACACGCATGTACGCACACAGAGAAGTCAAATTCGCAACCAAAATTCTTCTAAGCCAGAACGAAAAATTTCCACTTTTGGGCCATTATCCTAGCAGTCAGGAAAAGCCTCGTATTTTACCTCGCTTGTCTTTTTAGTAATCTTTTTCGACGAATATTTACTGGTGAGCGTTGTTAAAAGGGGATAATCTGGAGCAAGTTCCCAAATACCCCATCCCCTCCCCCCTTCAACACGTATTTTCTTTTCCACCACGCGCTGCACCATGAATTTCAAGTTGAGGTGAACTGTAAGAGAAGGTGGCCGCCATCACCACTTAAGGTCATGTCATTGGTGGGAAAAGTTGGTACAAATGTAAGAACTGTAAACAGCAGTCAGGCGCCTCACTGCTCACAGAGTGACCGGAATAGGTGCAAGTTCGACCGCTACAGAATATTGTCGAAATATTAGGGAGCCTATTTTCTTGATATCTTTATTCGTTCACCGGATAAATGGAGTGCATCCCGACAAACTCAAACTCGAGCCTGTCTAGGTCATGCTTTGCAATTTGCACTCTGACATGCTTAGCAAGGATGGGCCACCATCAAAGCGCACGTTGCTAAGGTATTCTCCATTAATTCACTAAAGCTTTTTATGAACTTTTTCGCAATTTATTTAGTCTGTTGTTGGGCCTATTAGGGCTGAAAAACCTACATTCATATATGCTGCCAACATTTTTCAGGCGTGTATTACCTGGTGGCATACTGGACTTAAACGTGGGCTCTGCGAAGAAAAAAAATCATCGCAAGCCCAACTGCGCCCTCCGATTCCTTACTACACTTGGTCCTACATCGCTGTTGTGGGGTTGAACAAGCTGACACACTGGTTCTAGTAGAGATACAGTATGTAAATTAACTATCCTGTACTATGTGCGGGCGTAAGTTGATATTAAGGACAAATGCGCAACCATTTTATTCCTGAATAGATTTGAATAATAACTTGCGCTCAAGCACCGCAGGGTGTCGGGCTCCCTTTCAAGGGCTCAAATGCAAGATCGAGAACATAGGCCAATGGCCAAACTATAAACTCGTCTGCAATCATTTTTACGAATGTAGCCATTCCATTACTCTTCCATTACTAGAGCCAAAAGAAAGTTACGTTCATAGTGAAATTGCCTTGGAGCAGGTGCAAAGTAAACGACCTGCCTCGATTCATTTTGGCTGCGTCTTCAGCTAAATTTAAGAAGAAACACAATGTTAGGAAACTTTGTTCTTCCCTGATGAGCACTAGCAATCATAAGCCTGGAAAAGATCTTTGTGCTAGATTTGTTAACTCGTTACTTAACTAAACACCTCGCTATACGTATGAGCGGTGTGGTCCTCACCACTCAAATTTTTATAAAGGCCAATTTTGAACCTAAAGGTCCTTAGTTCAATTCCCCACACCTTAGAAGGACATTTTTCTTTCGTGATGACGCCATTGGGGGTTTTGTGGAGCACTTTTCCTGGAGGCAGACACCCCTGTTCGTTCCTAATAGGCCACATAAAGTTTTCGCCGTAAAATAATTTCTGTAATCAATTTCCGCCTACACTGTCTTTACATTCGCTGTGGGCAAATAAGGTCAGACTTTCTGCTTGAAATAACATCACTGTCACTCCCAGATGCATTAGGTGAGGTCTTTAAAAATATTCATCTGTCGTCAAGCAGCCTGAAGCCAAATAGCTCAAGTGTATTTTCCCTCAGCGAGAAAGCTCAATATGGAAACCCCCCCGTCCAGAGAAGACTCAGACATGGGCTGTTCCTGCATTGGGTACACTTGCCGGAAGGCATGATGTGGCGCTATGGGCAAAGCAGTCAGCGACATCCTATTGAGGAACCAAACTTTCCAGCATATTATACCCATCCCGTGCCTTCACCGAATCAACTTTTTCTCCCAAGGTCCCGTTTCTTGGGGCCTGTATGTTCCCGCAGCAATGCTACTGCCTGCACTGAAGACAGCTGTTTTATCTGGACACTGAACTGGTGGCCAAAAATTCACACAAGGAAGGTACAACAGACAGGACGTAATTTATTTCCAGAGGAAAAAGCAAACATTCTGTACAATAAAGTACTGCTAAATCGAGCTTTATCCCAGAGGCAAATTCTGCAATCCTGCAACCACTACAAATAATCTGTTAGATGGCTGCCACTCAGCAATTCTGGGCTTTCATTAAGCTCCACACATGAAAACAGGTGAATGATTTAATCACCAAGACTTGTTGCAGACAGGATGTCCAGTACAGTTGGGGTCATCGCAATAATTTGTGCTGAAAGTCATATGGTACTGATTATGCTACAAAATACGCCATCTGCTGCGTCAATTCCAAACATAAAAGCTACGCGAAAAATATTGGCATATAATCGCAGGACCAATAAAAAAAAGTCCTTAAAATGTACATCCCCGTCAAAAGTACACAGCCCAAAGTTTTGCTTGTGAGGATTGCTGCATGTCTATGAATGCATCCTCAACGACCGTAATCTTTCGAAAGAGGAATGGCTTTGCGTCCTCAATTCTCCCAAGGTTTAGACTGCTTGATGCGCTAGGAGGCCACGCTAAACAGCTTAGACGCAAACCCCTTGGGCTTTATACTTTTTTACGGAGGCTTTAGGTTAGAATAAGTACTCCAGAAAAATACATTGTTGAATGCTTTGGCTGGTTATTCGAAAATGAAAGATAATCGAGTACTGGCGAAGTAGCGTTAATGAGCTAAAAACATTTCTTCATTACTCGATCATAAACTAGAATCATGAAGGTTCTTGGTCAATGCAGCTTGAGACACGCTGCGAAAGAGTGGCACTGCGGTAAGGCGAATCCGTGAGGAAACATGCGTTCGGGAACCATGATGAGTGTAGTACAGCCAAAAACTTAAAAGTCACTAAAAGGACGCAACCTTTTACGACATATTAAAAGGTTTCAAGACGATAGTGTATACTACAGGCTGTCCTTCAGAAATGATGCTGCCTTAGATATACATGACGTCAGTCAGGCTGAGATAAGAGCAGATGTAAGCCTGCACATCCTAACTCAGCTTGCTTAACCTGGTCCTCTTTGGATGCGGGTGGCAGGCTATCTTTGCCTTGACCATGCCAGTGAAGATGAAGTAGTTGAGGTCCAGGCTCCTGCGGGCTTCACGAATCTGCAGTTTGGCACGAGCCTCGTCGCGATAGTCGCCATCTGCCTTCAGGTCTTTCAGAACAGTCCCCGAGTTCTGCAGGGCCTCGAATGCCAGAGCATCCTTTTTATTGTTGGAGCCCTTGACGAAGCGCACTGCTTCATTGACGAGCACCTGCATTTTAAGACAGATCTGATTGCAACTAACTGGAGACACCTTTTTTAACAAGTAGAGGGCTTTATAGCACAAACAAGACAAGAACAAGAGAGGAGACACGCACACACATAGCGCCTGTGCGTGTGTCGTCTCTCATGTCCTTGCCTTGCTTGCGCTATAAACACCTCTACATCAAGATCAGTTACCAACTCGCCCAACAGGAAGTTTTAACAATTTTTCAAGAAAACGCTAAAAATTCCTTTAACGAAGTGGGGTACCACAGCTTACTTAACAAATTGTACATGCTAGCATGCGCACTCATAATAATGTATATGTATGCAGTGCGTAGAACAATGCCATCCGTTAGGCTTTTGTTTTTCACTTCAGCACAGGTGAAGGCAGAAAAAAAATTTGAGCGGACACTTAACCGCTGCCTTAAGTGTATGACATGAACGCTTAAAGTATAAATGCCCATATATGCAGAATTGGTCAACCTCTACGTTCATGCATCCCTGGGTGTCCTCATACCACTCCTTGCGCAGTGGTGCAGCGGTTAAGCGATGCGCCACTGTGCTGCGATGGCAGACGCTGACAGCGGTGGAGCATGAGTGACCCTGGTTGCTCTTGCCGAGCATCCTGTAGCCACCAGACATTAATTTATTGGCCACCTGCCATAGTGCGCAGTGTGTTGACAATCTGGTGGGCAGGTTGCGATGACGCCACAAGGTTGCGCGTCCTAGCTTGCTCCCCTCGGTATTTTTCGTGCCTTTTACGTTCATGGTCAACGACGCCGGCGCGACGTCGCATTTTCTGTGACACGAGCTCTTTAAGGCTATATCGGTAAAATGTCAAGTGCACTCACGAAAGAACTCAGTGCTGTACACTGCCAAATGAGGCGGCAGCTGTAAGGTTTTCGTGCACTAGCTGTCTCAATTCTCGATGGACACATCAACGGCCTCGTGATGGAAGGACTGAGAGGGGAGCGAAAATAGATTCCAGTCACTTCACTAAATTTTTCACGAAAGAAGAAAGTGATGCAGCCCGTATGGCGAGCGAAGCCGGCGCTTACCCTGTTGCGCCTCAGGGCGTCGCTGATGATGAAATCTGAGGCACGGTTCATACCTTGCATGTTCACGCTCACGTTGGTCAGGAAGCGATTACGAGGCACAGCCTCTTTCAGCTCTGTGCAGATGGTCACATGATGCGGAAAGCCGTCGGAGGCTTCTGCCAGGTCCACGAAAAGGCTGCTTAACGTGCGGTTCTCCTCCACCAGTCGGGCCAGAGCCCTGGCTGACCGCTTCTTGAAGGTTGAGATGCCTATCTGGAGGCTCCGGACACTCCGGTTTTGTTCGAATGACCGCAGTACATTGGCAATGGAAGTTTCAGGCCAATCGAGCAGCTGGTACAACTCTCTGCGCCAAGAAAATTCAGTTCGATTGCAACGTGTCGACGGTCAGCTATTAGCAGCTGTGTGGCAAGCGATGTTTTTTAGGCAAAGTATGACATAAAAAAAGAAACACTGTGGAAAGGATGCTAAGATACAACTCATGAATGTACCGCTCATCATTGGAAGAAACTAGAGACACCCTAGTCCTTCTTTAAATTCGAAAACATCTTATATAGCGTACGTCCGGGTTAAGTATTTACGACATACCTAACATCCTGCAGACTTTGCACACATGACGAAAATATATTTTTCATCCAAACACATTTAGTAACCGGGAAAGCATTAGGCGCATTTCCAGCTTCCTAAACTTTTCTCCGGTTCCGGATTTTGCCTGTTGTTCTGCATGCTCCTTCATTGTTACGGAACACAGAGAGAACTCGACGAATTTTCGCTCGTCGAGCAAACTCGTTTGCTTAGTTCTCGGAATGATGACACTGCAAGCACATCTATATCGTATTTAGTCACAGTTTTGATTGTAACAGCAGATTTCGAAATACCATTCACGTAACGTTAATTACGAAAACAATTAAACTGCTCACACAAACGCTAGTTGTCGTTTGTGAAGAACCATGTAGGCTTCAGTGGCCCTAGAGCACGAACAATATGCTGCGCCCAAGGGACACATGGGCTACGAAGGAAGCCGCAGTGTTGAGGGATCAGAAATAATTTAGACGACCTGGCACTCTTTAAGTGTGCTAGCATCGCAAAGAGAACAGGTTTTTTTTTAATTATTTCACCACTATCAAATTACTGCTATTGCACCTTAGATGTAACCAGCGACCTCGGAATCAGCACCCGAACAATAAAGCCACGGCAGTCACCATGTGGCAGCGGATTATTCAGCATTCTACAGGCTGTCAGTTAGGTGTAGTTCCTGCCGATCCATAACCATAACCACAAATTCAAAGCCTAGCAATCACAGTGTTAGATTCAGGACTTCAAAAGGACCTTTGTAGAGCCGACTGCCTTATTTTAGCGACACTGTGGAGAGTGTAAGCCTATCATATACGTTCATCATCATCATCATCATCAGCCTGACTACACTCACAGCAGGGCCTCTCCCATGTCTCCCTGTCTTTTGCCAGTTGCGGCCACTGTATCCCCGCAAACTTTTTTATCTCATCCGCCCATCTAACTTTCTGCCGTCCCCTGCTACGTTTGCCTTCTCTTGGAATCCACTCCATTACCCTTAAATATTGTAAAAATTGTACAGAATTAAAGAATTTGTTATTTTATCGTCTGAATGCAGGTGGTCGTGCAACGCCTAGCCTTTCTACGGTGTTTGCAGGATGTGGCAAAATGCCTAGGATTTCTCATGAAGATCAGATGACTTTTCGCATGCTACACAAGCGAAGAATGTGTGACACGTGTTTCTGACCAAGGCAAGGTCGACACTGCCGGATTCACTCCATGAGCGCACCCTGCATTCCCTCATTTCTTTTACACCTTTGTTGCTGGCAGATTGTACAAGGTAGAGGATCAAGAAAAAATAAATACGGCTGCCCCACCTCAATCGCCTTTAAGCAGAACAGGCTAATGAAAAGTGTTGCGGACATGCCGGAGGTCGAGCTAGATAGGATAGCTTTTCCGACGAAGTACCGCAACTGCAGGGTTTAGTGCAGTCCAAAAAACCTATCTTATTAGCCGCCTAATAACGGAAACCTACTGAGTCCAGGAACATTGTCGAGGTAGTCTGCAGTAGTTGTCTTAACAGCGCGACGCTGAGGATTAAGAATACACCAGAGGAGAGTTTTTGGGTGTCAGTCTGAAAAGAACGTACCCAGTCACTGATATTTTTTTGTATGGGGATTTAAGTCCGAAAGCGACTCAGGCTATGAGAGACAACATAGTGAAGGGCTCTGGAAATTCCGACCACCTGGGGTTATTTAACGTGCACTACATCGCACAGTACACGGGCCTGTAGAATTTCGTCTCCATCGAATTTCGCCGGACGTGGCCAGGATCGAACCCTCGACTTTCGGGCCAGCAGCCTTGCGTCATAACCAGTTAGCCACTGCGGCGGCCTCGTCATAAATGTGCCCTCTGCCTACTCTCGCAATATTATCGGCGAAGGTTGAGCTGTCCTCTGCCACCTAATGAGCACGAAACTGCTCGAGGAGAGTGATTAGAAAACAAAAGCGAACAGTTCCTACCTCAGGGACTTGGTCTTGGCGAGTGCGTTGGCCAAGTGGCAAACGACAGCGTCTTCCACGGGCTTGGCGCACTGAATGCACACCGAAATAACATTGCTCCCGTAGGCCAGTGGTTCCAGAATAGTGGCCACGTCTTCTGGACTACACATGTGCAATTTGACGAAGAGGCCAGAGGTACTGCACAACCGTCCCCCTTGCGAGACGTCTGATGGGCGTGGATTGTACCAGTCGATGTGGATGCACGAAGAGATGTCGAGCTCTCGAATGGTGTGGAACATTTTGCATAGAACGGGCTCTGGTATCCCTCTGTGTAGGTCAAAGGCCACTTTCTCCAGAGAAGAGTTCACCTGTTCATTCAAAGCGCGCGTTATTGGACCCTACAGGCATCAGGGAATAGCATGCGCGCCCACTTATTGCCCCGGTTGACGATTCAATACTCCATGGTTGCTCACAGAAAGATAAGCAAGCACACAACAGTTCCGCATAATTAGCGAAAAGCGAGGGGCCATGGTGATGATTGTACTATATATATCTAAGAAAATATTCAGTATTATTCTCTATTGATCAGCATCACAAAATAAAAAAAAAATAAAAAAAATTGTTGTTCCTTGGCTTCTGTGGCTGTTGGCTTCTCTGATATGTATATATATATATGAAATTTTCAGGAATTTGGGGGCACACACACAAAGAAATGCTGGATTGTGGCAAGCTACGGCTGAAGCCAGATATTTCTATTTTTGCAGTCAAGAATTCACTTAGAGAGGCCATGTTTCAGTCACTACTAGTCACTGTAGGTGCATATAGAATGAACATGAAGATTTGTTGTGTCATTTTCGCTAAAGCCTTTTTGAGACTTAAGTTTGTGGCTTTGAAATGATAACCGCTGCAGACAGTGCTCTCAACCTTTCTTACATTCATATTTTTCACAATCGTGCCACACCGTTTTGTGGATGTCACATGATGTAATTATGAAAACGGATTCGTATGTCTTTAAAGGGGTGTCACCAGGACAAAGCAAAGATGAAGTTTGTGAGTATGGAGAGTGAGTCTTTGATATCGCCCTTCCTTTTAACCTTGCAATAATAATAATTTCTTCTTATGCTCTTCCTCTTTCGCCAGATTCACGGATATGTGGCACTCAGGGCTAAGAATTATGCAGAACCCAATAAACCTTACCAAAGCCCACTGGCTGCCCGGTTTAGCAGTGTTTTCTGCGCCTGTTCTATGGGCAAGCGCGCCTTATATACCCCTCCTTTCAAATTCGCACTGCGTACGGCTGCGGTGAAAGGTCAAACGGTGGAGAGGAGGAGAAGCAGCGGCGCACATGCGCAGTAGCGCGCAGCGGCGGCGGAAGGTAAGGCGACGGAGTCAGCTGCGGCGACGGCGGCCACCTGCGCCGTGCGTGACGTCGCTCGGTGTCGCGCATGCGCAGAAGTGGCAAATCTAGCCTCCAGCTCACGCGAAGCGCGGTGTTGACTGCCTAGGGAAGCTTTTCGCGTCAAATATGAAACCGGCTGCTGGTGCGCAACTCAAGTTCGCGATACAAATGCGATGTAACGATCGGTGTGAGTCTTTTTCTTGTGCGCGGAAACGAAGGCTTACTGTTCGAACACATTAGACAAGCGTCGAGAAAGCGTAAATAATTTTCAGCTTCCCTTCTAGCTAAAATATCATTGCCAGACTTAAAAGCTATCGTCTTAATCTCTCGGGACAGACGCAGTGAAAGTTTCCGAAAGCAAAGTAACTTGAAGTATGAACTTTTCAAGTGTCCTCGGCTCTCCGTACTTTGTGGCCAGGAATGATCTATTTTGATGTCTCAAAGGACAACGGCCAAAAAGAGCCGAGGCCGTTGCATCCGTGTAAAGGTGGGCAATGAATAGATTTAATGGTTTATTGATTTGTTGTTGTTTAACTTCCCAACGCGACTCAGGCTATGAGGGACGCCGTAGTGAAGGGCTCCAGATATTGTGGTGAACAGATTTAGCAAAGAGCAGCACTCCACAGCATCACCTCGGCCAGGTTTGCATCCATTACTATTATTGTGAAGCTGGTTGCTGTGCGCTGTATTTGCTTTGATAAGGGGGCTGCCGAAATGTTCTTAAAGCGACAGCGTTAACGCTGCCGTTCAGCGGTGAACCAACCGTTGTCCAAGCCGCATCGGCATGTTCAAAAACCAATGTCATGTGATACGTGACGGGTACATGTATCCAATAAAAATAGTTGAAAAGAGGAGTTGTAACGTGAAGTTAAGCTCGGCGCAAGTCTAAAAAAAAACTTTGAAGCAACCAATTTTGCATAAAGAAACATTTTCATCAATTTGGGGGTATTCCAACCCAGGACACCACAGTCGCCAGCTAGGCATGCTAAGGTAACTAAGGTAAGGTAACTTGGTAACTTAGGCTCGTTCACGTACAAGGCGGTTGATGTGCGTGTGGGGCTGGCTTAATTTCAATTTGAAGCTTAGTAATGTGGTAATTAATGGACTGAAGTAAAGACGTGCTAAATAGTGAGCTACTAATTACTGTAACATTACGTGCATAAACGCCAGCCTAGAGGAGTTCAAAGACAAGAATGGGGAAGGAGTCTGTCCGATGTAGCGGGCTCCGCAGGAGCCCGCTACCTCGGACAGACCGGCCGTTGCTTGAACAAGCGGTTGCAAGAACACAACAACGATTTAGATAAAGGCAATGACCAATCTTATCTTGTTACTCATTGTAAGGGGTGCGCAGTGATGAAAAACAAGAAGAAAAAGTGCACTGCTTTGTTAAGTCAAGCAAAGGTGTTGTATTCTCACAGAGATCAAACCACGCGGGAAGTAGCAGAAGCATACTTCATCGCAACAGAGCAACGGGGATGCGTTAGCAAACCTTCTGTTGCTTTAAGTGATAACGAGATCACGTTTCTTGGCAGTTTTTGGGCTTCGGGCGCACGCTTGTTTTATCATTATCATTGTTTTGTTTGTTCAATTTTGTTTTCATGATTATGCCTTCCTTATATACCCAGGTTTTCGCAATAAAGCCTTAGTTGTGAGTTCAGCGCTTGTCCTGTCGTCACCTTTACTCTTGTGTCTAGTCTTTTGTGCGCTGTTTTCAACCATGAAGAATGGGGAAACTGGTTAGTATTGTGGCAAATGTGTGAATATTAAAGTGTGAGAATGACGTGCGCTTTGATGAAAACCGCGAGAGGGCAGTTATTAACGCTGTCGCGTGATATCTTCATAAAGGTGGAGCTGAGGGTGCCCTTAATTTTCGCAACGCCACGCTCTATTGTTGATAACAAAACGACGGCCAACAGGAGATAAATTTTTTTTCCTGTTCATTCCTTTAGATAGTCTTTCCTATGCTGCTCATTAATGCAACAGTTAAGAGTGGCCGAGTTCCCACAGTATCTAGCATTTCCACTAGCCGTGTAGCATTGCATTCGTATATCTAAACTTATTTGCCTGGCTTTCCTGAATAGGTGGTCACATAACAGAAATGTTCAACACATTCTTCATATTTGCCTCAAAACAATATTCACAGCTTGTAGTCCCTCCAGCGACTAACGACGGCGGCTGGCACGCCCTCAAAGCGAAACTGTGCAGGAATAGCTTGTGAAATAACATCGTCGCTTCTTGCAATCACCACCCTTGTTCCACGCTTGCTTTTTTAAACAATAATAGGTAGTTTTATGTTTCGGGCTTCCGAGGTCCTACACTACTCCTAAATATTTTGGTTCACTTCCCAAAAATTAGAAGTTTTTGCTCTGTGAGAAAAAAAAACCTTGAAATAATGATTTTACTAACCTCGAGTGCTTGGAACAGGGTGCAGATGAAGTGGACGGGAAGCTCGCTTTGTAGCAAGCTCAGCACTCTTAGCCTAGAGTCGGTGCGAAGTTTGGAAGCAGCAGTGCAAGCGAAGTACACGCCCAAGGGGCATCTGTTAATCGTCAGCTGCAACAGGACGCCTAGGTGAGGGGAGACACGCGAATATAACGAACAGCCCACGTGAAATTATTGCTTCTGATGGTCACGGTCTGCATAAAAGATGGACATAAAAAAAGGCTACACGCCACAATCACAAAATTTTTCCACAACTTGCAGAGTTGGAGCGCATGGTGCCAGACCTCCGTGCTTGTCACAAAAACTCATTTCATACATGAGCTCCAGGAGGTGTGTGCTAAAATAGCCACCACAAAAGTTCTCTCTTGTACAGAAATAACTGAATGGGAACAGCATATTCGTTTTATGCCCTGTCCGGCAACCACTGAGCTCCCACGGTAGCCGCGGAAATTCGTTGGACCTAGCGATTCACCGTTAAGAGCCCCATAAGCCCCATTGAGGGCGCCGCCACCCCAGATCGAGGGCGCCGCCACCCCAGATCGAGGGCGCCGCCACCCCAGATCGAGGGTGCCGCCACCCCAGATCGAGGGCGCGGTCATCCGAGGTGGAAGGCCCCATCACTCCCTCGAGCGTACCGGAATCTTGCGAAAATGCTAACGCTATCAAATTTGATAAAAAAGAAAACGTTCCAGGCGGGAAAAATGATAGACTGTTCAGATGACTGTCTGCTTAAAAAGTATTTACTAAAGTAATCGCTAATCGAATATGGTAAACCTTACACTTCAGCCAAGCAAAGGGTCAGCTGAATTTCGGAAGCGCTACTCGAGATTGGTATGTATTCGCACTATCATTCAACTAAAGAGAATAGCGCAAAGTATAACCAACTATTCTATATAAGCAGACAAGGAAAGAGGAATGAGGGGCTCGTTCTAAATATGAGAGAAGCCAACAGCCACAGAAACCAAGGGGCACAGGGGATTTTTAATTCATTTTTTTATTTTGTGGTGTTGATCAATTTATAATATTACTGAATATGTTATCGCTTAAAGCTAATTGATTAGAAAAGCAGAAGAAAAAACAACCACATGCCGCCGGTGGGATCCGAACCCACGACCTCCGAATTACGCGTCCGGTGCTCTACCGCTGAGCTACGGCGACGGCTGTCAAACCTTCTGCTTTCGGGGGTATTCGGAGGTCGTGGGTTCGGATCCCACCGGCGGCATGTGGTTGTTTTTTCTTCTGCTTTTCTAATCAATTAGCTTTAAGCGATAACATATTCAGTAATATTATAAATTGATCAACACCACAAAATAAAAAATGAATTAAAAATCCCCTGTGCCCCTTGGTTTCTGTGGCTGTTGGCTTCTCTCATAACTATTTATATAGCCTCCATAGATTGCATTACGAGAAAACCCTTAGCTCAATGGGAACTTCAGATGTCATGCGGGCATTACATAATTGTTGCAGATTGGACAGCGGCCTCCATAGCTCAGTTGAAGGGCACTGTACGCGATATGCACAGGTTGTGGGTTCGTAACCAACTGGTGACATGAAGTTCAGTTCAGTGTTGAGTGCATTTATTTCAGTCATGTACAATGGCTGAGGAGAAAGGAAAAAAAGCCGCGCACGCGGCTTGACAAAGCTCCCATCTCCCGTAGCGGCTTGGCACGGCGATGATAGACAGCAGTAAAACAATAACAAGAGAATGCATGAAATAACAAATATGTACAATATCTTCATAACAGATCACCAGAATAGTCTCGGTACTGTTACACACACGCAAATGATAGTTTAATCACAGCACATGGACACTTTGTTTATTTTACAGTTGGATATGATTCATTCTTTTGTAAGAACATATTTCTGACAGCGTTATATGAATTGAAAGAATGGATTGATTAGTGAAAGCGTTACTATTAAGGAAAGATGGCAACACATACCTGAGAGTTTGAAAACCGTAATTTGTGCGTGGACAAGGTAAATACCAATATTCGTAGTGTCTTGTGTTGTGAACAGCGGTATTTTCCCGTAGATTCGCAAGGTCAGCAGAAAATGTGGTGTCACTATGTACCTGAGATTTGTACTGCTGAATTACACGGTACTGATGAATAACCCTTGCATCCATAATGCGGTATTTTGCAAACAGAGCACTCGTATGTGCTAAGTATGTGGCACCCGCAATTGCTCTGACTGCATTTTTTTGTAATGTCAAAACCTTCTGAATATTAGTTTGCGTCGTTGTACCCCAGACCAAGTGGCAATATTTAACATGAGAGTCAAAGAGGGCATGGTAAATAACAAGTTTTGTCCTAGTAGGTATCATGCACTTTAACCTTCTGAGTACGCCGACAACGCGAGCTAGCTTACTCTCCATTTGCTCGATGTGGTAGTCCCATAGCATAAATTCATTGAAGTGAACGCCAAGTGTTTTTACAACATTAGTTATTTCTATCATATTACCACCCAATACTAAATCTGTATGTACAGCCCATTTGACATTTTTAGCTCTAAAAAATATCGCCTTTGTTTTCCGTGTGTTTATTAGTAGGGAATTTTTTTCAGACCATGAGTTAAGTTTGTCCAACACGCTGTTAGCCTTTTCTACTATATCATTCGCGTTGGTGCCAGGCAGAAATAAAGTAGTGTCGTCAGCGTAAATTACGTATTCTGTTTCGGAGTCAATCTGTACTAAGTCATTAATATATACATTAAATAATAAGGGACCAAGGATACTTCCTTGAGGTACACCATGCTTTACTTTATTATAAGTAGAGCGATGATTATGTATAGAAACGTACTGATATCGGTCAGTTAAATAGCTGGTGATAGGAGATAGTGCCTTATTCCGGACACCGTATGCAGAAAGTTTAAGAAGAAGAGTTTCGTTATGAATCCTATCGAAGGCTTTGGAGAAGTCTATGTATATTCCAAGGGTTATTTGTTTACATTCAATGTTATTTAAGATTATTTCTTTTTGCTTCAGGAGAGCCATTTCAGTAGAGGACTTAGGTCTAAATCCAAACTGTCTTGGAGTTATCACGTTGTATTTTTCAAGAAAATTGGAAAGTCGTAAACGTATTGTTTTTTCCAAGCCCTTAGAAAAAATAGGCAATATAGACACTGGTCTATAATTACCAAGATCGTTTTTCGAACCACCTTTATAAAGAACAACTACTTTTGCTATTTTCATGTCCGAAGGGAAAATGCCGGTAGTCAAAGACAAGTTATAAATATAAATTAAAATTGGGCAGATAATGTCCAAGACGTACATAACAGGTTTCATTTTCAGTCCAAAAGCATCTTCACTGTTTGTATTGTTCATGCCTTTATATATATTAAGCACCTCATTTTCGTCACAACATGTTATAAAAATACTGTTACTTGTATGATTCGTAATGTAATCCAATGCCATATTATTGTGTTCACTATCAAAAAGTTCACTGAAATAGCTATTAAACTTGTTTGCGAGTGCGAGTCCGCTATAACTAATGCCTTCCATTGTAATACTTTCAATTGTATTTGTAGAGTTAGGGCTCAAGACTCGATTTAACCTATTCCAAACTTTCTTTTGATCGGTCAAGCCAGCGAACATGTTAAGGTGATATGCATTCCTCGCTTTTCTTAAAGTTAAGTTCAGGTTGTTTCGGTACCTCTTGAATGTTGCCCACGATTCTGGACTGCGACTTTGTAAGAACTTCTGATAGAGGGAATTTTTCCTGGCAATCATTCGAAGAATATGCGAGGTAATCCAGGGTTTACGAGCTCGTTTGGTTTCTTTACATCTTTGTACGAAAAACTGTTACGATATATAGAAGCGAATATCTTCAGAAAACAACAAAACGCTATGTCAGCAGTCAATGCAGCAAAAACTGGTTCCCAATTGACGTTCATTATTTTGCGTCGAAATGTTTCTAACGTAGTTGAGGTGATCTGCTGTATTTTTAAATTTGTTTGTTTACAGTTTGATTTTAATACAGGCACACTATTACATACGATGTAAACAGGCAGGTGGTCACTAATAGCATAATTAATAACCCCGGTTGAGAGCACATTTGTTGCGTTATTTGTAATCAGCAAATCAATAAGTGTTGCCGTAGTGGGTGTTATGCGTGTAGGCAATGCCACAACGTTTACAAGACAATATGATTCCATTACTAATGATAGTCGTGACCTTCTGGGTGTATTTTCATGCATATCGACATTGAAATCACCACCTATATATACAGTGTAATTATATTCAGTGGCAAATTGAAAAACATGCTCCATATAGTGAAAAAAGTTCTCAACACAACCATTCGGGGGGCGATACACAACTGTGAAGAGGTTCTTATTGCTACAAACTGAGAGCACCTCATAATGAGGTGTAACCGAAGTAATCTCATCAACCCTTTCACACTAAACACTATCAAGCACAAACAAAGAAACGCCTCCGCCTCTTCTGCTTGTTCTGTTTAGGAAGTAAGACTGATAGTTGAGCAGCTCAGGACAATCAACTTTGTCTTTGACCCATGTCTCAGTAAGCATTACCACAGAGAACATGAATTTAAACTGTTCAAGGAATGCACGTAAAATGTCATGTTTATCACGAACAGACTGAATATTCAAACATAGCACTGAAAAATGGTTAGTCTGGCCCTGAACCTCATTGTTAATATCATTAGGAGAGAGGTAAGTATCACCCATATAGAAGGAACTAATTACAACCAAGAGCAGTGACTCACTGCAACAACTTCCTCAAATCGTCATCGCATCGAATCACGTGTGCCAGTTCCCCGTTCGCCTTTCGTACAAGCACTTTGTTGTTCCGGTGCCAGGCATACTTGTAGGCATTCGCATCAGCCCATTTCTTCGCAGAATCGAGAAGCGTTCTGTTCAACCGAGTCAGGTTTTCTACGATTGAGACCTCAGAGTCAGACGTTCTGAGTGATTTGCCTTTCAAAAACCATTGATCTCTGAGCTTCTGGGAAGTGAAACGAACTAGCACACCTGGAACTTTATATTCTTATGTAATCATTTTAGCCATAATGTACTTGCACTACTAATATCGAATTCATAAACAAAATAAATTAAAAAAATTACCGTATGCTTTCCTAATTACAAAATATAGAGTAGAAAGATCGTCAGTCAAGGAGGCATTATGTGATCTCTGCAGTAACATTGACAGCAGCATCTTTACAGCAGGTATTCAAAGAACTGGACTGACGAGTTAGGAATAAAGCTAATGCAGAATATATTGCCAATCTTAGACTAGTTGATGGCTTAACCAATCCAGTAACTTGGGGGCCGGCTTACAAGGCATGATTGAGAGCCTATACAGAGAAATTAGTACAGTTGGCGCAAAAATATGAGAGATCTAAAGTAATGTACAGGAATCTCCGCATTACAACAGTTCACAATAGGCAGCGACATAGTGGAACTAGTAAAAGAATACATCTACATCAGGCAACCAGTGACCACAGATCCAGAACATGTGAGTGAAAAAACAAGGGGAGCATGAATGCGGTGGAGTGCATTCGGAGGGCACGCTTAAGTGAAAAATATGTCTTATAACACCCAAAAGGTAAGTGCTGTCAATTCCGTAGACATCGAACAAGGATATATTTAAGTATACTTCACGTAGAACAATATGAACATTCCCTAGAAAATCCCCGGCAGAAGTGTAGCCCTGTTCGAGTATGCCAAACTCGCGATCAGCGGAACGTTCTATATAGTGATGTGCTCGGGGATCGGGACCAGGGTCTTCACCGCATGTGGAGGAAACAGCCAGACTACGGAGGGAAGCCTTCGGGAGGAATAGCAAGCTTAAAGGTTTACTTTACATTATGTACACTAGCCAGGAGACAAAAGTCAGAAAATGGGGGAGGATGATCTGGCACCCCACAGATTGCTGCTTAAATGCAGTTCACAATCCCTAGGCACCCAGCTAGGGAATCTGATCTCTGGTTGAGCGTCCAATGGGCCGCTGGCGTCTTCTTAGGCTCCGCCCTCCCCCCGTGACCGCGCACACCGCACACACACACACACACACACACACACGGGCAAGGAGGAACTTGGCGTCTCTCAGTCGCGAACTGTTTGACCAGGCCCAAACGTCGTTGCCGCTGTGTGATGATCCTGATCGATGGGTACAGGAGCGCTGACCGCTCACACCGGTGACCTCTTCAGGGACAAATCAGCCGTGTCGCCCCTCCGCCTTGTCGGCTCCTCAGGGCGAACGCGGGTACTGAGTTGGCGGCGCCGTCGCCCCCGCCGTCGTCGCACTGGGTCTCGTCCGTCGGTCCACGGTCAGTCCGGGAGAAGCGCCGCACTCAGCCTCTCCGGCGAAGGGGGTTAGACGCCTTTGTGTGCGCCGACACCGTCGCCAGTAGCTGCCCCAAGCAGTGTCTCTTGTCTTCCCCGAGCAGCAGCGTTTCGGCCGAAATGGCCTGATGGCGCACGACTGGCTCGCCTGTTTCCGCTGCCAGTCCCCAGGAGCGCAGTCCGGCACCAGAGCCGCATTCATCAGCGCCGGCGAAGGGGATTAGAGCCTTTGTCCACGCCAACGCCGTCGCCAGAAGCCGCCCTCAGGCCAGCGTTTCCTTGCGTGCTCTCCGAGAAACAGCAGCGCTTTTGGCCGCATACTTGATGGCGCCTGACTGGCTCGCCGCTCTCCGCTGGCTGGGCCTCCGATCATTACAGTCCGTCCGCCGCCAAGAAGACGTCACGAAGTGGTTGCAGCTGATCGGTGCACCACGAATGTACGTCAGTGTCCGAGTCCTTCTGCTCGACAGGTCGGCCAGGAAGCCCTGCACATCTTGCAGTGGTCCTCGAAACAGAGCATTAGTGATCAGGCCTACGCTAAGCCCATACCTCCAGTAGGGCAGCACACGGCCAACCTCAGAGAACTGCCAGGTTTACGGATAAGGTTAAACAAAGGCTGTAAATTTCGATACGCAACACAGCCTTCGCCTCGAAAGCGCATGCCTGGAAAGCTGGCCTATCGGACCTAGTTGAGCCAATTTTGTGTTTTCTTTTGTACTGGAAGACACTCGCTTCCGAATTTTGAACAAAGAAAACCGCTCTAACTAGACGACAAGAGAACAAAACGGTGACGCTTCAGAGATGCATATGCGGAGAAAACAATTCAAGCTGTTTTTCTCGGCAACTTTAAGCACTTCCAATAGGGCCACGGAAAAAACACTTGCTGAGGCCCTCGCGTTTCAGTTTTCTCGCCCTCTTTGTAATGGAGTTCAACTAGTAATTGCCACTAGAATTATGAACGTGCTTACTTCCCCTCATTTGCATGACCGCATAGTGCCCTCACCTTTGCTCAACCTGGCAAAGCTTCCCTCAATATCGAAGCCCAACTCTCATTAATCTGTCTAATGCTTAAAGAAAGAGACTCCAGGCGCTTATGCCAGTGTCCTACAATGGCCCGTCTTTCCAGCATTCCCGCTTGACAGCGGGCGCTGCTATACATAACACTACCTGTGCATTGTCAAACCATTAGCGATAAAAGAAATGCAAGACCTCTGCTGCGAAAATTTAACAACGAGCATCCAAAAACTACATGTGCTCAAAACTTTTTCGGCAGCAGCAGCAAAAAAAAGAAAAAGCAAACAGCAGAGACTCATTCTCGGAATCTGCTAACTACCCCCGTCGCGACACGAAGGGTCCTATTCTTCAGCAGCGCTCGGCGCGGTCGCAGACTAACAGTAGCTTCGGCCGCCGAGACCCGACAAAAGCCGAAGGGCTTAAGTGCGCGTTCACCTCTTCGGGCTCCAGACGCCACGCGACATTGATTTGTTCAGCACCCCGGTCGCGCGTCTCCACCACCTGAGCAGGACTTGAAAATAATGCGGGAGGGGGACGATCTAAGAAAGCAATGCCTACGAGTATTCCCCCCTCGATTCAAGAATGGCCTTAGACTGAAACGCGTTCTGCTGCGCTCTTTCGGGTGGTAACTGTGCTTGCTTCTCTGTGGCCTGCTACAAGCTTCACTCGTCCCGCAATAACTACCGCAGCGTCGCCACAATGGGTGAGGTGGCTTTCGCTGTGTCTGAACTCGCCGAGTCATTCTGGCTCTCGTGCAGTGCCTGTCGTATCTGGCGTGCAGCGGTGACCGTCTCGGCCAATTGCACTGTTGGCTGGCCTTTAGCTTTCCAGTGACTTCGGCCCGTACTGTGTCTGTTCTCAGGAGAGCACGCTCTCGCTTGGTTCTCCCTGCGCGCGGCCGCCTTCTGAAAACTGCCTTAGCTGATCGGCCCTGCGCGCCTCCCTTTCTCGCGGTGTCCTCATCCTCCGCATCTTCTCTCTGATGCAGCACCGAGCCGCATTTCCCACTTGATTTTGACCAATGGGCTCGTGCTTTCGGCGAGTCACTGCATGTCGTAGTATCTGACTGTCTCATCGGCACTTTACTCTCTCCTGAGCATAATTTGCTCTCTCGAGGCTTGCTGTTCGAGCCTACGACACAAACGCTCTGGCCTGCAACTTGACCTGAACCACGCCGCTCGGCTACCGTAGCGTTTTTGTCCCGTGAGCTACCCTCTCGATCGCAGCAATCAACCTCACTTCTCAACAGAGCATCTGCCTCAGGGTTAGAGACGGCCGCCTTCTTCCCGGAAAGTGCACGCTCCTCTGGGCTCAAAACCGCCGCGCTGCACCTTTCCTTACTGCTAGCCTTAGTGCCCACATTATCCCCTGAGCCCTCACGGCTTGCGGATATGCACTTTTCGCCAGCCTTAGTGCCTTCACAATCCCCCGAGCCCTCGCGGCTTGAGGGTCTGTACTTTTCCTCATTTCTAGCCTTAGTGCTTACACTATCCCTCGAGCCCTCACGGCTTGCGGATCTGCACTTCTTCTCATTGCTAGCCTGAGTGCCTTCACAATCCCCCGAGCCATCGCGGCAGGCGGATCTGCACTTTTCTTCATTTCTAGCCTGAGTGCCTACAGATTCCCCCGAGCCCTCGCGGCTTGCGGATCTGCACTGTTCTCTAGATTTTTGACCTAACTCATCGGACGCTGCTGCTGAAGTAGCCTTTTTTTCTAGAGCCAAACCTGCCCTATCCCGGCACTTCTTAGCAGCCCTCGTGTCTTTCGGCGACTGAGCGGTGCTCCTAAGTCGGTCGCTGACACTGTCGTGGTGTAGCCTACCACAGTCACTTTGGGTTTCGAGATCGACCTCTGCGGGAAGTCCAAAGTTTCGGAAGAGCGCACTTCTAGCTTTCGCGTAGTTTTTCGCATTCTCGTCCGACAGGCGCGCTAATATGTTGGCGACTTCACACGGGAGGAAAGCCAGCAGCATAACTGACCAATAACCCTGGTCTAGCTGCTCCTCCGTACAAATTCCTTCAAAATTTTTAAGGAAAGTCCTGATGTCATCGCCAGTCCTGAAAACACTTAATCGAGATCGAATTCCTTGCATTTTGATCAAGTTAAGTTCACGTGTGATTTCCCGCAGCTCTCTTTCCCGCTCCTGTCGAGCTACTTCATCCCACTCACGCATCTTTTGATCGAGCCGTTTTTTCTCGATCTCCATTTGCTCTTCGCGTTTCTTTTTTCTTCATCCTCTCCCTTCTTTAGTTCCTGTGCCTTCTCTAATTCCTCCCGAATGTACTCCCAACATCCGACTATATCCTCCGCGTCTGCACCGCTTGCCTCAATTGCCTCAATTAAGAGCGGTTTCCTACGGATAGACCCACAATCGATGCCCAATTTCCCGCATATCAAAACCAGGTACGGTTTGCGCAGCTTTTTCCAGTCCATGTCTGCTCCCCAAGCGACGGCTAGTCTCTACTAGTGGTCAGAGAAGATTCCCAGGCAATCTCTCGAGCCACATTCCATTACCTAGGTTTACAAATCCGAAAGATGTACAACCTGCCAAAACTCAAAAAGAGACAAGACCGTGCACTTATCCATACCGGAGCAAGGACGCCGCGCAGACCATCCCACAGCTGCCAACCAGTTGATGTGCTCGGGGATCGGGACCAGGGTCTTCACCGCATGTGGAGGAAACAGCCAGACTACGGAGGGAAGCCTTCGGGAGGAAAAGCAAGCTTGAAGGTTTATTTTACATTATGTACACTAGCAAGGAGACAAAAGTCAAAAAATGGGGGAGGATGATCTGGCACCCCACAGATTGCTGCTTAAATGCAGTTCACATTCCCTAGGCACCCAGCTAGGGAATCTGATCTCTGGTTGAGCGTCCAATGGGCCGCTAGCGTCTTCTTAGGCTCCGCCCTCCCCCCGTGACCGCGCACACCGCACAGACACACACACACACACACACACACAGACACACACGGGCAAGGAGGAACTTGGCGTCTCTCAGTCGCGAACTGTTTGACCAGACCCAAAGGTCGTTGCTGCTGTGTGATGATCCTGATCGATGGGGACGCGAGCGCTGACCGCTCACACCGGTGACCTCTTCAGGGACAAATCAGCCGTGTCGCCCCTCCGCCTTGTCGGCTCCTCAGGGCGAACGCGGGTACTGAGTTGGCGGCGCCGTCGCCCCCGCCGTCGTCGCCACTGGGTCTCGTCCGTCGGTCCACGGACAGTCCGGGAGAAGCGCCGCACTCAGCCTCCCCGGCGAAGGGGATTAGACGCCTTTGTGTGCGCCGACGCCGTCGCCAGTAGCTGCCTCACGCAGTGTCTCTTTTGTCTTCCCCGACAGCAGGGCTTCGGCCAAAGTGGCCTGATGGCGCCCGACTGGCAGGCCTGTTTCCGCTGCCAGTCCCCAGGAGCGCAGTACGGCACCAGAGCCGTATTCAGCATCGCCGGCGAAGGGGATTAGAGCCTTTGTCCACGCCAACGCCGTCGCCAGAGGCCGCCCCCAGGCCAGCTTTTCCTTGCGTCTTCTCCGAGAAACAGCAGCGCTTTTGGCCGCGTACCTGATGGCGCCTGACTGGCTCGCCGTTCTCCGCTGGCTGGGCCTCCGATCATTACAATACCGAACTCTGCGCCGCGCCCCTTAAGTGCCGCTTTTTCTAACGGCGCTCTTCGAACCCTTTCCACGTGTGGAGACACATCGTATGCACAGCCTTGGGCAGCTCCTGGCAGTGCTGGGGCTGTGCAACCTCGCGACGAAGTTCACGTTAGGAGTATTACAGGGTGGCCTGCGGCCTCCTGTGCTTATTTGCCAGACCAAATCGCTGTCATGCGCAGAAGGCAACAGAGCTAAGCCCTCGCAGGGACTCTCGTCTGGCACGCTTCGCTGCCGAAATCGCTGCTGAAATTCACAGTATATTATCCTTATTGAGATTATAGCATTTATACTTTACCTCTAACAGGATTAAACATCTTATGATAGGCGGTGACTAGTTCAAACCATCTTCCACTTCACGATTGATTCGAAGCAGGTAAGGCATAGAAACATCTATAGAGCTGCGCTCTGCCAGCCCGCCGGTGGGTTGTACGTCGCCACAAGAACGCGTCAAACGTGAGGTCAATGTATTCTTTGTTGTAGGCTACACAAAAGATTTTTTTATTACCAGCTCTTCATATATCGAACAATTTGGTGCTTCCCGTCGAATTCGATATATCATGGTTAGAATATTTATAAACGCTCTCTCTTATCGGTGCTAACTTAGGGGCAGGAAAGTGGAGGTTACAATCAGTTTAGACCTCAAATTGGGGACAGCGCAGCGAGCTATGGAAGTGAAGGTTATAGTTGTTAATGTATAAGTAGTAAACGAGAACAGAATGGGAAAAGAGAAAAAACACGAGGTAATATCCTAGTCAATATTAAGGTGAAATATGCATGAATGCGGTGTGGGATGCGATGGCACGATAACCTCTGGTCGGCTAAGGTAACGAAGTGGATTCTGAGGCGGGAAAAGCGTAACAGGGGCCGCCAGACAGTGAGGTGGACTGATAAGGAGGCCGCATAAGGAGGCCGCGTTTGGGATAAGGAGGCCGCATTTGGCGTAGGATTGGAATATTTAGAGCGATGTGGGATACGTCTTTGCTGAAGCTGACCACCGAAGAGGCAGTGAAATAGAATTGCAATGCATGGTCACCCAAGTGTAAGTGCATATTCACTACAGCTGCTGTAGAGCATCATAATAATACTGGCAGTTGGGTTTCCTTTATCTCTGAACATCGCTAATGACTAAATGTAGCGTCTGGTACCCTACTGTTAATTTTCCCTATCTACTTTCTAAACTGTCCAGATGGACAAAATTATCTGAACATCAGGGAATAGAATACAATAGGAACGAAAGGAGAAGGGAGAATGAAGTTGTAACAGATACTGTAATGGTACGGGCAAGGTCTCTCGTCTTAAATCTCGCGCAGCAACTAATCTATAACTGAGGGCACCAGAAGACTGAAAGTCCATTTGCTGACGTCGATGAAAGGGTGCCTGCGCATATGCGAGTTCGGCGTACCAGTTAAATTCGCGCCAAAAATTTCACTCCCTGGGCCGGTCGCAGAGGCCTTCTTGCCTAAAATATGGCACGCAGTAAAACGGACCTGGTCTGAAGAGAGTCGGGCGAAGGGCACATATCAAATCAACTTGAATGCGGGCTAGCTCACCCCGCATAAAATTATTGTCAGTTTGGAACTGCACAGGAGGGCAAGTACAGACTCATGGGCCCGCACACCCAATATCCGTACCATCTTCGAGGTTGAGGCAGGGAGCGTATTGCACGTACAGAAGTCCACACATCTTTCAAGAGCGCTCCAACGGCGAACAAGGCAGTACACTTCTGACAGCTACAAGTGAACTACGCCCCGAAACCTCACCTTATCATCCATGCATATTCCCACGAATTGTGTTTCACCCACAAAGTCTTTAAAATTCGTATCAGCCCTTCCAGGCAGCAAGGATTCTCATAGGTGCAGAACAGAATGCGCCACTGAAGCCCTGTAGACAAGCGTGTGGGCGACTGTATTCATTTCGGATGATTTATTGCGCTCCGTTAGATGTTGAGCTTTCCTGCTTATTTTTTCAGCGGGCGCAGAGGCAGTGTTGCAGTACCACCACTCTCTTACTCTTTGGTTAAGTGAACTGAGTAGGCCTTGTGTGCTCCAGGTTACACTGACCGCGACTGTACCCATCGTTTTATTGGAGTATCTACCTTGTCTTTATGTAGTTAGGAAAGCATTTATACATATAACTGTGAATATTTCGTTACCGCAGGCTTAAACTATCCCTAACGCGCACAAGGCTCTCCACATCTCGTCTCAGCATGACGTTTTTCAACTTTGTGGACTAACATCCTAAATTGACTCAGTCTAGGGCGAAGTGAAGCTTCGGGGTAGTTAGTAACGCATTTATTAGAGGGGAGCATAGCGCATACCTGTGTCCCTCTGATGTCCTTGTCTCTCGCGCTAAGTCCCCTCCGAACCACGACACTCTCTATGAGGGACGTCGTAGTGGAGGGCTTCTGATAATTCCGTATACCTGGGATTGTTTAACCTGCTCTGACGTTGCACAGTGCACGGGCCTCTAGCGTTTCGTCGCAATCGAATTGCTACTCCGCGGCCATGATCGAACCCGGATCTTTCGGGTCAGCAGTCGAGCGTCATTAGCACTGAGCCACGCACTGTGGAGAGATCTGCGATATCTTTCACATGGTGTGGGCATGTACTCAGACTCCTCTCCTTACCCATTCCCCCAGCCCCACCCGAGATGCATGGGAGACTGCCCTCCTCACCTGCTCCCCACTGGAGTCCCAAAGGGCTCTATTAAAGCGGACGCTAGACGGGGCCCCGTCGTGCGTGTCCCGGACTAAGGATACCGACCATGTAGCTGGGTCTTCTGATCCCTAAACTCTCTCAGTATTAAAAAAAAAATTTTTCACCACTACCACTGTGGCGACGGAGGTCCTTCAGCTCTTTTTAATCTAACTGAATAACGTTTCAACACCGCAGAACTATCAACACACAAAGAATGTATCAGCACAGAACAAGCTGAATGCAGAACACCTTCGCCGCCCATGTCCTCTCAGTTTTGCTCCTGCTACTTTTGGGACTACAACAACCTAAAACATGTGATGTTTAGAGGAAAATGAGTTTCTTGCCTCCGATGAGTGATGCGTAGGCCACCTGCAGGCGTGGTTCGCATTTGGTGCAGTCGAAGAAAGCTAGGCTTTCGAGACGGCTTGTCCGTGTCGGTGGTGAATTCGCCGCAGCTCCAGTCACGTTCGCGTACGGAGGCGGGCGCCGTGTCAGCGCGGCGGCCATTGCTTCGATGTCATCGGCATGGATGGCAAACGAGTGCATGGAGAGCAACTTGAGAGTGCAGCTATGCGCAGCAGACCGAAGCACAGCCGAGGGAGAGTACTTTTGTGTGCCGCAGATCTGCCGCCATCAGAAAAAAAAGCACAATATTCACGGGAAGGCACGGGAACATATTAGTTGCGTCCGATAATTAAAACAGCAGTTAACGCGGAGAGGCGTTCCCTGCTCGTTTCATTCATGAAAGCAGTACTGCTACATGGGTTTCTGTAAGAGGTGAATTTCTCGCTTGCCGACCGGGCAACACCTTTAACACTGACATGGGCTGCAAATGTTGAAGATGACGGCTAAAGATTTCTTGCAGATTTTTACAAATCCTGACAGGTAAAAGGACTGCGCTAGTTAGAATTCAGTGCAAATGGGCGAGGACAAACACAGGAGGATACAACACAAGCTGAGCCTTAACGGTATGCCGCGTTAGTATTAATCGGCTAATTACCATATATGAAACACTGGCACAACAGTTTATATTCATAGATTTCTGGGAGTCTCTTACCACTCCTGGAGCAGTGATGGAGTGGTTAAACAATGCGTCGCTGCCTTGCGATGGTGGGAGCTGTCATTGGAGGGCTTGTGAGACCCAGGTGGCTCTTTCGGAGCAATACACTCGCGACCAATCATTAATTTAATCGACGCCTGCCACGATGGGCATTTGCTTAAAATCTGGTGCGCAGGTTGTGATGACATAAGGTCCCGCAATTTAAGTCACCCACCTACCACCTAGGCTGATCCTCTCAGAATTTTTCGTGGATTTTTCGCTCACGCCGATGACGCCGGCTGTTTTGCAACACGGGGACCTTACTGTATTGCGTTAAAAATAACAGCAATGCACACATAAGCTGAAGTATTACTTTGAAGCCTCTTTCACACGCCTACTTCAGGAATATTTTGCAGGACTGTGCTACAGATCTACCTTTTGTTTGAGAGTCACTACGGCAAAATAATATCCAGAATTGTTGCGCAAGGCTAGTTCAACGTTATGTTTACAGTTACCTCATCACATATCCGAGATGAGAGCATGACTGTAGCAATGGTAGGGCAGTCGGGGATTGAGATTTGCTTAGCTAACCGACAATGGGGTTTCGTACAATCTGGTGTTGTACACTGGCCACCCCAGGGTACGCCACCCCATCGGCCTACACTGGGCTGTCGGGTAGCACCAAACACACTCAAGGCGACGTGATGCTCCTGCGTTGTCCTCGAAGATAAGACAGCCTTCATCAGAAACTTGATGGAGTGTGATTGAAGGTCGATAATCCCTCGATGCTCAACCAAACAGTCCAAGCATAACATTACGTCTCTCAGAAATTTCTGCATGACTATTGAGGTGGAAGCCTAGGTAGGTCATCCGACCATTACTCGTGGGATAAATTATCCTGATAGTGAAACTCGGTAGCCATCTTTTAAGACCTGTAGTAGAGGCGCAAAACTTCTTCACTGAGTCCGCGGCGGCGCATTTGTGTCCGCACCCACACAAGCACAGGCGAACTACTGCGCGCCATCCGCAGACCAACGAACTTATGAAGCGTCTGAAAGGAACTATCACTGGCAGGCTTGCCATGAATGCGGACGCCGCTCACAAGACCTGAGATGCCATCATCCTCTATGCCGTCTTTGCGTACAATACCGCAATGTAGGAGACCACCCCGATGATACTGTTTAGGCTCGTCCACGGCAAGAAGACTACCACCACAGCCGACGCCACGCTACCAAACGTCACAGATGATGACAACATCGACGTCGCCGCCAAGGAACAACAGCGCAGCAACGCTCCACGCTACAAGCTACGCAGATGCCGCAGATGGAATACAAGCCTTGTGAGCGTGTGTGGTGTGGAGGAATGTTTGCTGCCATGGACTCATTAAAAAGCTTTTTTACCGCTACTTCGCGACGTACAAGATTGTTCGCCGTATCGAAGAACGTGAATACAAGGTGGCCCTCGATGGTGTTACAGACTCTCAGCGGCGCCGTTCACGCCCACAAGTTGTGCCTGTTGTGCGCCTGAAGCCTTATACTGGGTGCTAATGAACTACGTGTTTGCATTTTCAGTGCTTATTTTTCTCTCCCCCGAGTTTTATTTTTGCGTCCTTGTAAAGCATCGGGCTGATGCTTCTTGAGGGGGAAGTGAGGCCTTGAAGGTTTTTAGTGTTTTTTCATGCTCAATGCTCCGGAGCCCGGATTTATCATTTTGTTCGAGACGTGAGGTGTGGCCAGGCTTATCTCGACTGATCGCGGCCACACGCAACTGCTTCCACCTCGTTCCGAAAAGCTGTAGTTGCTTTTGACCAGTTATCTGTAAGTTTCCTTCCCTCCTTTAAATTCAGCGTGGCTAAAGCGGCAGTGTCTTCTCTGACAACCGCCCCGCCGAGCAGGCTTAAATATCAGTTGTAATTTGGGAGCCCTTTTTCGGGGTGTTCCTGACTACCGGACTGCGGTCATCCCAAAGTGATAATATTGATAGTTTTTAGAATTCTTAAAACGCAGTTACCCTCGGCTCTGTGCCCCAACAAATTTTTCCTACATCGCGCCAAAGTAGGACATGTTCTTTCAAGAAGCTTGTAGGCAAAGCAACCTCTGCAGTGAACGTAACTCGTCAAAATAACGAAAAATTCTGGGTACTAGCGCCGAGGGTAACTACATTATCGAAAGTCTAAAAGGTGATAAGAATATTAATGACGGTGGGCTGCGCGCCTCTCAATAAGTATGGACCAACAGTAATCGTTAACAAATGAACTATTCAATTTTAGTTAAACAGAAACTAGTTAGCACGCCTTATGTGTATTCTGATTTGCTTCACCGCTGACATTGCTATGCGAAAAAAAAAGCGCTCCTCTAACTTTAAAAACACTATTACAAAACTGCAGAACATTTTACGTGAAGCGCCCCATATAGACAGGCTGGAGGAATCCCTGAAAAATAAACTACGTGGTAGCCGTACGCCAGCTGTTCAGAGACGTCTATGCGGCCAGAAAGCAGAGCCTGAGGAGAAAGCCGTTAAATTAACGACAGCGCCTATATTGGAAAGGAAACATGTAGGGTTAACTTTATGTTGAAATAGAAGCCTGGCGTAGACCATTTTGCAGAAGCTGGTAGGGATACAGCATGAAATGAAGAAGAGATAAACGGGGCTGTACAGTACTATAAGTCCAGATGAGAGTAACCGGTCGTCTTTTAGAGTAACGGAGTGAACACCACAGGAAACAAAACGCGGCCTGAGCAAAAGCCCTCATTGCTTGGGATGAGATTGAAAAATCTGCTGAAAAAGCTTAGTCTCGCAGGGCGAAGGAGAACGGAATGTATTGTAGAAGGGTATAAGCCCGGGCGGAGTGCTTGTTTATGATAAGGGTAGTCACAACGCAAAGAAGGCAGCCCGCACAAGGACTGACACACACACCGTTGTGCGCGTCTTTTCATCGCTCTGACGGCCATTATCAGAAATCCAGTCGGCGAGGCATTTATGCGACAGTCCACTAATTCGCTGATAAATACAAAAGAGAAAAGTTTATCGATTGGCTTCTCATTTCTCTTCTCTGCTTTAGCTATACTGGAGGTGTTTTTGACTTGTGTTTTTGATGCTTCACTCACTCCGTGCACATGGCGTACACGACAGAATACTCCGCCAATTATATACGTCCGCAAAATATTGATCATTTGCTTATAGCCATTGTCCACTAGTGGCCTCTAAGGTGAGGGGGCGCAACATCAGGTGATAGAGGAAATCGAGGAAGTTGTAGAAGATAAACTACCCTGCGTCTTACCTGCAGGCGCTCCAGAGCGACGTGGCTTTGCACGACGCGTGCAAGTGCTTGGCCCTCCTGTGCCATCACGAAGTGCTCTGGCAGCAAGAGGCTTGTGACCGTCTTGTTTTGAGCCAGAGAGTCCAGGAACACAGTAGCGTTCTCATCTCCAGCCTACGGAATCAATAAATGGCAGCGAGCAAGTCATGAGGCCTCTATATTTGCAGGCACTGGGCATGGAGGAATCGCGGCAAATTTCTCACCGCATAGCACATCCGGAGGTCACATGCACCTCGGCTCGCCTGCAAATCCGACAGCGAGTGGTATACAGGCTTCTCCATTTAACCCCCCATAGTTGTTTCTTAAGAAAATATATGAATATCTGAATTTTTTGCCAGTTTTTTTTTTCATCTCGTTCCAATTTTGAAAATACAATGTCCGACGCCTTTCTGATTGGTATTAAACAAAAACAAAAAAAACTGCTTTAGAGGAGTTTTCCCTCGAATGAACGCAACATTCATGAGAGCACAGCCTGCGAAATGGTTTGGTTGCATTGGTTTATGGGGGTTTAACGTCCCGAAGCAATTAAGGCTATGAGGGACGCCGTAGTGAAGGGCTCCGGAAATTTCGACCACCTGGGGTTCTTTAACGTGCACTGACATCGCACAGCACACGGGCCTCTGGAATTTCGCCTTCATTGAAATTCGGCTGCAGCAGCCGGGACCGAACCCGCGTCTTTCGGGTCAGCAGTCGAGCACCGTAACCACTGAACCACCGCGGCGGGGCACCTCCGAAATGAGCAGTATTTTAACAGACACAACGAAAATATAATAGGTTATGAAAAGATGAAGTGAAACAACGCCGCCACGATCGTCGCCATCAGCGTCACTCCGGTCGAAACATTGGCATAAATATGTCAGACTTACCCTCCGAGACTTATTCTATATCTTCATCTCCACTGTTCGAAATGCTGCAACTAAAAAATTTTTTGAAAGTTACATCGGCTCCCCCATCAACCTGACACCAGTTAACCAATGTCCTCAGCTGCAATGCCACAGTGCATTCACAAACATACCAAAAGCATGACGCCACACCTCCAGGGCGGCCGACGTCAAGCACAAGCAAACCATCACCGCAGTTAGACGTTATGTATAACAAAATACACTGACGCCAAACGCTTTAATATGGGGCACATACGCTTATCCAATATATGCACCCGGACAGACAGAACGAATCGCCCACACAGCTGGGTCATTTCTAACCCTGCCAAAATAACCACTCTAGAAAATGACATGATAATACACTCCATTCAAGAGGTATCTAGGCTTAGATAAGCACAGGCAAGGCGCAGATTCGGGACTGGCATGTTGGGAGGACAATCAGGTTCACACAGACGAGCTGCGCTCTCAGTGTCGCGAGGTCTTCGTCGCCCGCCGTTCCTCGGTGTGGCTATGCCGCCAGTCGACAACCGGGTCATATCAACGGCGAGCCTCGCGAGCCCAGCGATAGTTCTTCGCATCACCTGTATAAAACGTAGGAAGCGCCATGGCAGCTCCTGCCCCATCCGCGCGGGCTGGTATTTTGGTTTCTTATTTTGCATCTCCGGCCGCACGCAGAGGAAATCTTGATCTTCGTCTCACTAAGCTATTCACTCCCGACTTGCAGCCGCTCGGAGGAGAGACAAACATAACCGGTTAGACCTTGGCCTTTGCGGCTGCGATATCAAGAGGAAGGTAGCATGTCTGCCCCAGTTTCCCATTCAAATCTCGCTATTTTTATCTTCTTGTCACTGTCCCTTTCAAAAACTTCCCTTGAATTCTTTCACCATTGGTCACCGTGGTTTCATAGTTGCTACCCTTTCTCTCCTGGCCAGAGTTTCTAATTCCTGCTTTCAGTCTTTATGTAGGCAACAGCGACGCTGCATTTCCTCCCCTTGCTTCTTCCATTTATTCTCCCATCCCCCCCCCCCCCCCCCGCTCCATTCGCTATCTCATTTTTCTCTCCTGGCCAGTAGTTCGATCGATGGCCGGCCTTGGACGGGCTTCATCCACACGACGGGTCGGGGTGTGTTCTGGGTAAAGGCTCACGCCGAAGGAAGGAACCAAGAACTTCAACTGTAGTATTCTTGACTTTTGCAGACTTGTCAGCGTCTTCAGAGGTATTCCTCCCTGGTGTTCTTCCCGGAGTCTTCTGTCGGTCTTGGCCCCCTGTGATCAATATTCAGTTGCCCTCAGTCCAGGGCTCCTCTAGCCTCTGCCGCCCGCTGGGCTCTCTGTACTAAACCGTGTTGGTCTTCTTGGCAGTGGTCCCTGTACAGCAGTTTTTCCGCATTGCGTCGCACTAAGGCTTTGGATTTCGGACGCAGCGTCAATGCTCTGACAGGCCCATGTGATGTGGTATAGTGTGGGTTTTTTGTTCCACCAAAAAAATACAAGAACAGGATACCCTTAGACTAATACAGGCCTTTGTCATCTGCAGGATAGTGTACGTGGCCCCGTACCTTTGTTTGAGGAAGACCGATCTAAACCACCTGGACGTTATCATTCGAACGGATTATAAGAAGGCACTCGGCCTACCCATGAAAGCATCTACGGAGCGTCTACTAAAACTAGGGGTATACAACACGGCTGATGAATTGATTAGCGCCCATCTTACAAGCCAGGTAGTGCGACTGGCCACAACTACGACCGGCCGCAGGGCCTAAGAAGATTTAAACATTAGCTTTCCGCAGCAAGTGGCTGGGAGACAAGATATACCTAAAGAGTGGAAGAGCAAATTCCTTATGCTTCCGTTTCCCAAAAACATGCACCCGGAGCATCATCATGCTAGACGAGTGGCGAGGAGCAAGAAGATGAACGAGCACTATTCAACAAAAGAAGGAGCCTTCTTCGTGAACGCAGCGGGTCCTGTACAAGGAATATCAACAATCTCAGTGGTGCACCAAATGCAAGTCGTGGACGGGCTTTCAGTTCATAACGGGGATACACAGGCTATGGAGGAAGTAGCGATAGCCCTAGCCGCAACGCACTCCGAATCCAAATACATAAATACAGATTCCCAGGCGGCTTATAGAAACTATATGCGTGGCAGAATCACGCCGCTAGCCTGCAAATTTTTTGTCAATGTAGGACTTCAGCTGAACGGAAGGAATTAATATGGGTACCAGGTCACCAGGGAGTTGAAGGAAACGAGCGCGCACACGCTTCGGCCCGAGCTTTTCTTCCCCGGCATCCTTCTATGTCCTCCCTTCCTGATTCTGGCTCCCCCTCTCCGCTAACGACATATTCAGAAATATTGCAACATTTGCGCCTTGAAAGGCAGACACTCCCGAGGCCCGCTAAGGGTCTCAGTAAATCAAAGGAATGTCACCTTCGCAGGCTACAAACTATGTCTTTCAATAACCCAGCTACGCTTCACGCCATTGAGCCCGAGTCCTTTTCGGCACAGTGCAACTTTTGTGGCCAGAAGGCAAACTTGTACCACATGGCATGGGCTTGTCAGAAAAATGACAGCATTGAGATCATAAATCAGATAACGCGGGAGGGCTGGGAGGCGGCCCTGTCATGCTCGGACCTCAAGGAACAACGAGCCCTCGTCGCCAGAGCACGGGCAGCGGCTTTCACCAACGGCGTCCCAGACTAGGAACCCGATCAGCCTTCCCTTCAACTAAGGCATTGTGGCTTTAATAAACGTTTTCATCATCATCACCAAAAAAATCGGTTTAGTTTGGTTTGGTTTATGGGGTTTTAACGTCCCAAAGCGACTCAGGCTATGAGAGACGCCGTAGTGAAGGGCTCTGGAAATTTCGTCCACCTGGGGTTCTTTAACGTGCACTGACATCGCACAGTACACGGGCCTCTAGAATTTCTCCTCCAAAGAAATTCTAGCCGCCGCGGCCCCAAAAAATCGTCACAGTCTCCAATACTACAACCATTTTAAGAGTGAAAGGCAACGGGCGGACGCAATTTTAAGCAAAGCGTATAAAACCGCGCTTGGTTTGGTTTAGTTTATTGGTGTTTAACGTCCCAAAGCAACTAAGGCTATGCGGGACGCCCTAGTGAAGGGCTCCGGAAATTTCGACCACCTGGGGTTCTTTAACGTGCACTGACATCGCACAGTACACGGGCCTCTAGAATTTCGCCTTCATCGAAATTCAGCCGCCGCGGCCGGGATAGAACCCGCGTCTTTCGGGCCAGCAGCCGACCGCCGTAACCACTGAGCCACCGCGGCTGGGCTAAAACCGCGCTTCGACTGCCCCATGACACCTCAACTGAAAAGCTCTTAGCCTTGGGACTGCACGACACGTTCGAGGAACTACGGGAAGCGCAGCATGTTACCCAAATGCGCAGACTACAGCAGACCCCCACAAGCAGAGTTCTGTTAAACAAAGAGGGCTACACGGAACAAATTCGAGAAATATTGAGAACTGGAACGATCCCCGATGAGTACTGCAGCATGCTCAGGGTGGCACCAATACCAAACAACATGGACCATAACCTCCAGAAAGTCCGCAGAGAGGCAAGGGCCGACCGCTTACAGAAAACACACGCATCCCAGGATACAACAGTATGCGGATGCTGCCACATACGTCATGACAAGGGGACAAGGCATCAACAACGCAGTGGTAACTGTAGTCAACTCGGAATTACACGAGATTTCCAGCCCCTCACTGCAGTACTGCACGATAGCTCAGGCTGAAGAAGCGGGCGTCGCTCTAAAGGGAGCGGAATGCTATCGGACTGGGCGGTCACTGACAATTCTTACTGGCTCACAAGCAGCCTGCCGGAACAATCTTTGCGGCAGAGTCGTGCACAGAGCGCTCCGCATACTCCGCTCTGTAGACTGCAAGACGCAACAAACACATGCAGAACCACACAAGCCGATCAAACATAAGATCATCTGGGTACTGGGGCACACGGGGGTGGCCGGAAACCAAGAGGCGGACAGAATAGCTCAAGGATATACCAACTATCCAGCATCCAACGTCAACGACCTTGAGGAATCCCTACCAGTACCTCAAGAACACTCGGCCATACTCAACTACAAAGGCAGCAGGATTCCGAGCCCACCACCGCACAAATCCTTAAACAAAGAAGAGGCTGTCACATGGAGACAACTTACACCGGGGTCATATTCAATTCTAAACACACTAAGTAAAATTCACCCCACACTTTACGCACACAATTGTCCGTGGTGCCATGAAAAACCTGCACTGTATCACATATCATGGACATGTCAAAAAGTCGACGTCGTCCCCATTATACCAAACCCAAGTGTGAGGATTGTGTGAGATTGCAGGTTGTATTTTACACAAACACAAAGGTATAAGCAATAAGCGAGGCGGCTTTTATAGGAAAGGAAACTAATCTCGGTATGGGCTTGGAAAAAGGAAAGAAACAAGAGAGCAACGCAACAACACACGGAAAAAAACACACGGGGGAACAGAACAAAATCCTTGCGAAAAATACAGAAAAAAGAAAGTCAAAAAGGAAAGGCACACTACTTGTCTCTCATACGAACATCGAGCGGGGAGGACTGGCTGGGGGTCGCGCAGTCAGGCAGTCTCTGGGCGTTCCAATGTCGATGCACTGTTGCCGGCGTTTAACCCGTTGGCCTTCAACGCTACCGCAGCGTCAGCGTCTGTGGGCTCCCAGCACGGTTCCCAGGTCTGGTATCCCGGAAAGGCCACGTAGGCACCAGAGGCGGCCTGTGTGGAGCAGCTGACGGATGGACGGAGAAGAGTGGCGCCTGAGCCTGGTGGTTGAGGCTCTCGACGATGGATGTCCGGGTCTGGTGGCCCGGACATCTGCGGCTGAGGCCCAAGCCCGGAACTCGGGGAGCCAGCAGAACTCGTCCACGTCCGTCGCCGACCGCGCTCTTCTCTTTGCCACGTAATCCTCTTCCACCTGTCCCGGCGGCGTATTCGCCAACTGCAGCCTGTACAGCCACAAGGCTTGAAACCACGGTGAATTGATCACGGTGACTGAAGATTGTCACAACGCCTTACCTAAAAGGGATAATAAATCCTCTTAAACGGCGTTATATGCCACTAAGCATCACGATTTGCGACCTAAAAGGGAAAAAATTGTAAAAAAATGAAATTAAAAAAACAATAAAACTACAGTACAGAGAGCGGAGTCGAACGGCCGACCTTCCATACGCAACATGTGCCTCTAATCCACCGCGCCATAGCAGCGATGTCAAGCCGTCGTTCTGAATGAATATTTATAAGCAGCCTTAATGGTGGCTGCTACCTGCCAGTGGGCGGCGCTGTCATCGCTGGCTGTACCGGCTGCATTTGGCGAACACGCGTCCCGGCGTACCCCTCCGCACGCGCTCCTCGTGCTTTTTCGTCTTCTCCTCACAAACGACGCTGGGTGGCGCTATCTCCTTACACCAAGTGCGGAGGAATGGGAGGGTCTGCTCTCCAGCGACTGTCGCGATAACCAGATCGGTTTGATACGGCGTGCTCAGTTGACGGCAGCATCCAGCAGAGCCCTGGAAGAGGGGCAACCGACCGTTGCGGATGGGCTCATCTGACCGCACTAAAGCACTTGTGCTAGAGCTAAATAAAGTTATCCTATCCTATTCTATCCTATCACATGCCGCAGAACATTTGCAGTACGGCAGTTATGTAGTTGAGGTTGTCCTGGCTACTTTATGCCGCTTATATAGCGTCGTCTTTATGGGATACATCGATGTACAGAAGAGTCCAATCATGACGAACCTGACGGTCACGTGGATTTCGTTCCTTATATCCGATGTTAGTGTTGAGTGAACTCTACCTATTACAGAAAAAGTATCAAGTCCGCCAAGAGTCGGGTTTATTTATAAAACATTGCGTTATACGCATCTATTTGTTTGTTTGAGACCCTTCCAATGCTCTTTCCAGGCTCTCCGGGGTTTTCATGTTCTCGCCGAAACCCTTATTGCGAAGACACGGCATATTAGCTTATGTTTGAAGCGTACACGGCAGCTTGTGATAGGTCGGCCATGTTAATCGGATTCTTAGCAGTAAGGTACTTGGTGCATAACGGCTTTGTCGGAGCACGGGCCATGATATGTTGCTGTACACAGGAATGTTCTCATCCGAGAAAATATCTCGTTAGCTATGCATGAACAACAAGTTGCAACAAATCTACATACGTTTGATCACCTGTTTTATTGAGAGCTCCATCTGTCGTTGCTATGCCCATCAAGCGAATAAAGTAGCGTAGAACATATGCGCGAAGAACGTCAGCTTCACTACCCGCCGTCTGGCGCTGACTACATGTGGCAGCAGCCCAAACGATGGAGCTGACTGTGCAGCCGACGCGTACCATTTGACCAGCATGGCCAGCAGAGCATTAAGCTTCCCAAATCGCTGCTCTTAGTTGATCCAGACCATGGGCCGTACCTTCACTTTCCGAAGTTGCTCTTGTGTTGAGCCAACCGCACTTCTTCCTCTTGGAATGCTTTGCCATGCCGGCCAACAAGCAAGCAATGGTTGCCCATGTAGGCCACTGGCGTCCGCTACGCCGGTGGTTACTTGTTCTTTCAATGCCACCCATGTGTTGCTTTTCTTGGATCGGCATGTCTCTTCCGGGGCGGTGTCGCGAGGGCTAAGAGACGGTCTTCGATCTCCGTGCTTGCTGGAAGCACGTGTTCAAGTTCGAAAGGGGAGAGTTTGCTGCGCCTCCTTGTTCGCTATAATCGAGTGATGCGGCCGAAGTGTTTCGTTGTATTAACTCATTCTATTGAGAATAATTACCATAATGCATACTTCGACGACAACACTATAATCAGTTTTATTAAACGAGCGGCGGTTATAAGCAGAATTGCCTTTAAACTAGAAATTAAATAAAACCAAGTTCAACCCACCTGCAGCTTCTTACACATGAATACGTGGGAACCTAAGTGTATAGTTTATAGCCAGTGGAAACAAACATATCGAAAGAGAAATTCTAATTGGTTTCCGAGGTGACTCACTTTAATGAGTAACATCAAATAATTAGAGCTGCTATCCAAGAAGGCATATTTCCGTGTCTCCACGTTAATAAACCCGGATCAGAAGTCTTTTGACTTATAATACTCATTTCTGAACTACAAAGAGACGGAGAAAAACAAAACATTTATAAACTGCTCTGCTCCCTGGTTAAAAAAGCCGCTCCACTATACCTTTGCCTATCGAAAATCAATTACTCCATTTTGTGTGGGAAACAACGAAAAAAAAAACAAATAAAAAATCAGCACAGACTCAAAAAGTAAGTTGCGCGCCTTTTGAGAACGCACAATATTTATGCCACTCTACTAAACATTTTAACAAACATGGAGCGATATTTCGAATGTTATCAAAACAGACTAGCGCTATACATACTCAATGAAATTCTGTCCAACTCCGCTTTCTTTTTTCGCAAGTACCTTTATAAAAAACATAATTATAATCTGCGATACGAATCTTACCTGAAAAAAACTTATGCGCATACTATGGCACACAGAAATGGGCATACCAAATCTCCGGCTTTCTAAGCCATCAACCTGCTGTACTGCCACGCTCAAGTAAAGTATTTCACCTCAACCCTTTGGAAAGAATGTTTTTGTAATTACTGTCCATCCAAGACATTGTTGGAGCCCAACTATGAAGTTTTTGTATACTATATTCACTGTATTTATCCTTGTTCATCGCTGCCAATGTGCGGCTTTAATTAATATAAACTGATAGCCAGCTTATGGTTTTGCATTAAAGTCGTCCACTATCTGGTGAACTTATGTATTACGTTCTCTATTAGACTTCACTGTACGCTTACACACCGAGTGCCGTCGCAAACTGGCAGATGAGATCAGGGGCTTGCACTCGTCGTGCACATCTATGCATTTTTGCCCTCTCTGAGTGAAAAACAAACTATTTCATCACCTAGGTTTCGACTGCGAAATAGGAGGCCACTGAATCTGCAAAATGCAAATGATTGTGAGTTGAACGCCTTACGTCTTCAAAGGCGATGGACTTGAGGGTAGCGGTGCGCACTAGGTAGTCGCCGAGCGTCTCCGCCGTGTCTTCGTGGAAAAGGACTCGCGATACGCGCAGGGTGTGCAGGGCAGGGAGGCAGACGGCCGATTGGGACCACATGCCCAGGCTCATCCAATGTAGCTGGTTGAAGCGGTCACATAAGGAAAGGAAGGGAAGAAAAAGATTAGCATGGTTCGTCCTCTTGCGGTATGAACATTAGTTTAGTCACAGCTTCATCTATACTGCGCCTGTCCTGTGTGTATCCTCCTCTTGTGTGCGTTTTTCGTGTGCGCTTAAATTTCATTTCATTTATCATCTATACTGCCAGGCGCCAACAGAGCATACGAAGGTGCCATGGGGGTCGCCCCGAGTATTGGAGCGGTCGCCTCGCCTATTGGAGCGGTCGCCGCGCGTATTGGAGCGGTCGCCACGCGTATTGGAGCGGCCGCCTCGCGTATCCGAGCGGCCGCCTCGCGTATCCGAGCGGCCGCCTCGCGTATCCCAGCGGCCACCTCGCGTATCCCAGCGGCCGCCTCGCGTATCCCAGCGGCCACCTCGCGTATCCGAGCGGCCACCTCGCGTATTGGAGCGGCCACCTCGCGTATTGGAGCGGCCACCTCGCGCATTGGAGCGGCCACCTCGCGCATTGGAGCGGCCACCTCGCGCCTTGGAGCGGCCACCTCGCGCATTGGAATGGTCACCTCACGTATTGGAGCGGTCTGCGCATGTTGCTGGCGGTTGGCTCTTGCAGTACACAGCGACACTCATATATATTTCTGTTACTCTTCAGCTCACCGGGCTGAGTTCATCGCTCGCTGAAGTGAACTCGAAGTAGCGCACTCCTGCTCCGCCGTTCTGCAGGGAATTGCGAAACATGGCCATCTCGATGATCGTAATAGCTTGGTGCAAGATAATGTGGGTTAAACACCTGAAACACCGGATAGAAAAACAAATATAAAAAAAACAACTTGGACGCTTCTTATTGGGCTAGTTGTTAACGTTGGCTAAAAGCCGCTATTATAAGATAAAACAGGAAAGGACGGCGGGTAGAGTCCTATCGTCCCTCAAGATCTTGGGCCTTATCCTGTGTCCCAATGACGAAACTGCACCTCTGTTTCTGGACTGCTTTACAAATCATGAATATGCAGCTTTCGATCCCACAGCTGTGCTGGAGATTTGACTAGACTGGCGTGTCTAGGGCGTCAGTAGGCGGTTTCGAACGTTGTAGCCAAGTACTGTCTTTTCTCCGAAATGAAGTGGCCGTGATTAGAGCAAAATTATTTACACTGCTATTCTCACGATACAGAGTAGCATGCTAACAAATAGGATGGCGGGAATACTCAAATCTGCCAATAGTCCGATCGGAACTCCACATATTGGCACCTGTAAAAACGCTGCACTAACAATTTTTCTATTCCCGGAATAGGTCTTCAGTGTGATGAAAGAAATCTGACATGTTGTGAAATACTGCGATATAAATTGGCGGCAATGTCTTCTGTGAAAAAAACAAACTCTAAAACGACACCTCTCGGACACTGGACGGCATATATCGCTGAGCTCGGAGTGAGTGCAAAGGAGGCTTGCGCCCAGCTGGTTCCATCTCTGCGGTGGTTCTTAAAGCTGGACTCACGTGCCTATCAGTTATTGACACATCGGTCAATAAATCACCATGTATACCATTCCCAGTGACTCTATTTCTCTTTGAGCATCAGTATCAGCTATATATGATCCTTGCTACGTCAATTACCACAGCGCGATGAGCACATGTACAGTTCACGCGCAGGCTCTTTTTCTAAGCTCAACTGAACCTCACATTTAGTCGCATAGTAAATTATTCTCTGCAGTTGACACTTGTGCTACGACACCGTGGTTCGTGATGAAAACGGCAAGCTGGGCGACACTCTGCAAAACACTGGCCTCCCTTTTGTCATCGGTGCATTAGACTTATGATGACACCCATATTCTATTAGCATAGCTGCTCATTTTTGACATGCACTTTGTGTTAAGTATGCATAAGCTGTCGTTAAGTTTTCTGCCTGATCAGAACAAGCCTGTCATGCATTTTGACTGGTCTATCTCAGTAGATCGATACTACTTTTCAGCGATTATTCTCTAAAATATTTCGGACAACCACTGAAAGTCTCTCGAGACCCGAGCTATGCATTGTTTTAATGATCGACGAGCTGACCTCATCCCACGTTTCTTTTGTTCTCCAGGTGATGTCACTGTGTAGCATGACTACGTTCCCGACAGCCTTCGAAAGTACGTATTGCCATAAAAAAGTCCTATCGATACAAGAATTGTATACACACAAAGCATTAGATTAAAAAATGTGTCGATCGCATTCGAATTGATGAAAACTGCCCTGTAGTTGTATGGTTCCGTTTGGAAAAGCTTGCACACCTCTAACAATGATGCAAATAGAATGGTAATGATTGAAAAGGTTGGGGCTTTAAGAAATTTTGTGTTGTTACGGCACCTGATGCGAGGTATTAAATGTATCACCCCTCTCAGCTGCTCCAGCTTTTTTCGTCCCATTTTAATCTGCAGAGATTTCGAGAGAAAAATAGCGGTGAAGGTACGGCGCGTTCGGTCATAAATCTCGATATCGTATGCAGAAATCAATCCAGGAAATAATGCTCGCATCTTTTTTGCTGAGAAACTACTCTTTCACGAGCTATTAAGTTTGCGCGTAATGCAGATACATATCTGCCAGGCCTCATTAGTTTTGCGTGTACTCTCCGTCCGACTATATAGATTCTAGCTGCCAGGGCACAAGCGTGAATGTCACATAGAATTTTGTATTTCGCGAGACCTGAAGTGAGCGAAAAAAAAGCGTAATAGAAGGAAAGTTAGAAACTTCTCAGTTCTACGTTTTACGGGCCCTTCTACAACTTTCTCACTGGAATTTTTCGCTTATACTCTTTGCTTGCGAAATTAGTTAATTAATCTCGACTAATTAGGCGATTAAGCACAACACAAAACAAAGAGCGACTTGCTCCATGTAATAGCTAGCAACACGCATTTCGTCGCGTCGTCATAGTGTCGCGGAATATTTTTAGACCCTGGCTAAAGTTAGCTCAGAGACCTTGTACACGCTGCTCAGAGAGAGAGAGAGAGAGAGAGAGAGAGAGAGAGACTCTTTAATGAAGAGCAGAGAATTTAGCCGGCGTTTAAAAATCGCTGGCATGCTACTCTGCGTAGGGAGGGGAATTTGGGAGATAAAGACAGAAGGAGAGCAGAGTGGAAGAGGTAAAAAAAAAACGAAGATGAAATGCGGCCATGAAATGGGTACTAAGGATGCAATGGCGAGTATTGATGTAAGCTATGGAATGATGGAGTGTATAGTCCGTCAAATGGGCTGACGAAGTTCACTGCATGAAGAATGCATGAAGGTAACGTGCAAGTGAATTTAAAGCTTACGGACATGTCCAATGTCTTTTAAATAGGTGAATAGAAAGTTCATTGCAAGCCTCTGTTGCCTAAGGCAGGCTAAGGGACCTAAAACTTTGTCCATTGCAAGGAGCACTGAGCAGAGCTTCTGCATGCAATGTTCATAGTACGCACGCTCGTTAGCATATGCAGGGCACTCAAGCAAGATATGCTCCACAGTTTCTATCGCGGCACAGTTGTCACAGTGCGGACTGTCCATTTGTCTAAAACGGTATCGTAAGCCGTTTGTATATGCAGAATTCAGACGAAGTCGATGATAAAGTGTTTCCAGATGTCGAGGAATTCTGAGTGAGTCTTGATCTAAGATGTGGGTTGATTGAGTGAAGAAATTGGTACTGATGTGTCGGCAAACTCCAAAGCCGAAACATTTCTTCGGAAGCAAAACTTTTGGCCATCTTGGACGCATCAGATTTCGTAAAAAAAAGTTCTAATGTATCTCCGATGTTGATGGCCCTTACGGGTCACTTCATCTGCTTTTTCATTAGCCTGAATGCCACAGTGAGCAGGTACCCACTGAAATGTTATGCAGTGGCCTGCGGCAATAGCTAAATGATGTAGATATCCGATGTCCAGGGAAACTGGCTGGTGATTCGTTTTCTTCAGCAGGTTGACCAGGATCTGGAGAGATGCTTTCGAATCGGCGAAGATTACCCAACGGTCGGCGGTTCGGCGCAGGATGTAAGAAACAGCTTCCTTAATGCCGTGAAGCTCAGCTGTCGTAGAGGATGTCCTCCGCTGCAGCCGGTAAGAAAGGCCATGGCCTGTAGAGGGCACATAAAGGTCACATGAAGAGGTTTCGTTAGTAGTTGAACCATCGGTGAAGATATGGGTGTGCTGCCTATATTCCTCCGTTAAGTAGGCGAGAGTAGTTTGCAGAAGCGCTGCCTGTGGCATGCGGCTCTTTGCATTCACACCTGGAACAAACTTCTTCACCTTTAGAGGAGAGAGTGTTTATGGAGGAAAGGCCTGAGGTAGTAGTTTCTGTGGCTGATTAATAGTAGGGATGGACAGGAGCTGCACTGCCTGGCCAAAGCTAGAGTTGCTGTGAGTTAGGTGGACACGGTGCAGGAAGTGCTTGTTCCCTTGAAGAACATGGCGGAGATGGGTACGCATAGTTTCCTGGGCGGCAATCACCTCTAGTGGGAGACATCCTGCCTCCGCTACTTTTCCTGATGCCGAGGAACCCTTTAGGAGGCCAAGGCATATTCGCAGGCAGTTGTTCCGTGCGGCAACGAGAGACTTATTGCTTGATGTAGATAATCATTGAAACACTGGTAGACAGTAGCGCAAGGTTCCTTCAACGTAGGCTTTTTCAAGCAGAAGCATTGATCGGCAGTTGATACCCCACCTTGTTCCCGCCATGAACCTAAACACTTGCGTTGCTGCAGTGATCCTCTCGCGAAGTGTTTTGATCTGAGGTGTCCATGACAGATTATAGTCGATTACAACACCCAGGAATCGCTGAGATCGTACATATGGTAGCGATCGTCCGCCTAGGAGCAGCGAATATCGGGTCATCGTTTTTCTTGTAAACGCCATTGCAACACGTTTTTCTGGCGAGAGATGAAGACCTCTGGAAGCCAGGTACATCGAAATGTGAAATAGCGCTCTCTCTAGACGTTGCTGGGTGATATAGCGCGAGCGTGATGCGGTCCAGATGCAGATATCATCAGCATAAATTGTTATATGGACCCCTCACGGAAGGTTTCCTCTTAAGTGTATAAGGACAATATTGAGCAGGAGAGGGCTGAGCACCGCTCCCTGTGGTACGCCCCTCTCTACTGCGTGAAAGAGCGTTGGACCGTTTGGAGTGGTCATAAAAATTTGCCGTTCTTTCAAATAATGCCCAATCCATTTGTATAGCTTTCCTCCAAGGCCATGACTGGCAAAGGCGGCGAGAATTGCATGGTGAAAGACAGAGTCAAAGGCGGCCTTGATGTCTAGGAAAACGGCTGTCGGGTTGTACCCAGCATGAAGGTACTCCTCAAGTGATGAGACGAGGGCGATGATATTGTCAGTCGCAGACCTGTTTTGACGGAACCCGTTCATTTATTGGGGGAACTCATTTCGGCTTTCTAGGAACCAAGTTATGCGTTTGCAGATCATGCGCTCCATGAGCTTACCTACGCAGCTCAGTAGGGCAATGGGCCGGAATGATGCGTAGGTTGTTGGCTGCTTACAGGGTTTCAAAACAGGCACAATTTTCGCCAGCTTCCATTCCGTGGGGACCTCACCAGTCATCCAGGAAGAATTGTAATACTCCAGGAGTCGAAGACGGGAGGTGTGGGGTAGCTTTGCAATGGCTTCATAGGTCACCTCATCATGACCCGGAGACGTGTGTCTATTTGTCTCCGCGATAGCTGTGGATAGTTCTTCCATTGTGAAAGGCAGGTCTAACGCTGGCACTGCCGCCTTTGGGATGCCTGATTGACCATTTGCGGAGAGTGTCGAATGCCCTGACCCTGCCGACAGTAGCCTGCAGTATTCTTCTGAGACATCTTTTATAGATTTTTGTTCGTGAAGGGAGAGTGCAGCGAAGGGGTGTAGTTGTTGAGGTGGCGTGCGCATACCTCTAACTATCCGCCAAATATTAGTTACTGGTTGGCTCACATCCAGCGTAGAACAAAAGTCACGCCACTTTTGCCGACTGAGTTTATCCATATAGCGTCGAATGTGACGTTGTGCCCGTCGGCATGCACGTAGGTCATCGAGGCTTTTTGTGCGCAGAGCTTTCCTTTCAGCTCGCCTGCGTATAGCGCAGAGCCTTTGAAATGTGTCATCATTTGAAGGTAGGCTATCATTTTTAGTCGTAATTTGTGTACTCGCTCTCAGGCAATACGCCATTGTGGATGCTAATTCCTCATTGCGAGTTGCCGCAGTAACTCCTCTGCTTACAGCGTCCTTGTATGCGTCCCAGTCTGTAGATTTTGTAAGGAATTTCTTTGGGTTCCTCGGCGCATGGGAAGCCGATATGAGGATTGGGTAATGGTCGCTTCCGCGTGTCTCCAAATCAGTGCACCAGCCAAAGTTGTGGGCGAATGAACTTGTGACAAATGTCACATAGATACTGCTGGTAGTCGTCGGGCCTCGGAGGTAGGTGATGCTGCAGTCATTTAATGGCTGAACTGAATGCGTGGAGAGAGGTTTTGCAAGCTTGGCACCTCGGGCACATGTATGTGAGCTGCCCCAAATTTCATTATGAGCATTGAAGTCTCCGCAAATAATATGCGGTGAGGGCGTCCTTGCTATCAAGTTATCAAGTCTCATAGCATCAAATGGCGTGCCTGGCTCAAGATATACTCCAATCAGAGTGTACTGTTGTCTGGCAATAACTGTGACAGCGCACACGTATTCATTGTCGCTGTGAGGCGGGACATCAACCGATGAGGCCGGGATATCCTTGCGAAAGCCTATCAGCAATCTGCTGCCGTTATCTGGTCGTTGTGAATGATGGAAATAGTATCCGTGGAGTCGGAAAGTTTCCTCGACGCGTGATTCACAGATGACTATGAAGGGGAAGCGGAACGCTCGCACGAGCTGTCGGAAATCTGAGACTTTAGAGCGTAGCCCGCGAGCGTGCTCGGATAGGTCGCCGACGTCTTAAGGACGTTTTTCGTCCTTCTGGGATTTGTCCTGGTTTGGGGTCCTGGTCTGGGGTTTGAACCCGGGACCAGCACAATTTTTATTTAATAACGAAGTTTCTGAAAAAGCTGCATAACTTTCCTTGTGTCCGTATGGCTGCGCTTGGGCGGGTGTCAATGAGTAATTACTCAATTATTAAAACTCTCCTCCATCCTGGGGGATTCCCCTAAAACATAGCGTAATTTACAATGTGTTTTTATTTTGATAAATGCGCATGCGCTCACTGCCTTCTTTCTAAACCAATGTACGAGTGTGAGCTTCAATACATTTTGTTGTAATAAGCACTCGTCCTGTAATTCCCTAATGTGTGAAGCAAGTGAAGCTTAATTAATATATTATAAATCATGAATACACGTTGTTCCATCAAGAATTTTAGCGCTGCGCGACAATGCATCGGGAAACAACGATCACGTGAATATAACTTCCCAGCTGCTTCACTGAGCCGTTGTGTACTTGCAGAGCTTTAACAATTGTACACCACAGAATGTGCAGAAGGTCACACCCGTTCATTTAAGATTACGAGTGACCGACGATGCATGAAACGAAAGCGGCGAGCAGCGTCCTTGATAGCGCGCTTGCCTTTGAATTCGTGCCTGTACTTGTTCCGCATGCGGATTTATATCAGTGCCTTCCCGTCAGCAGCCAAAGTTCTTGGTTACTCGTCTTTTGGTACGACCCATATAAAGCGGGGACATATAGTCCTCGACTCTGGTGTCCTTTGGTCGTCATATCGCGATTACTCTCCTCTCAGCATCCTCCCTCTCGTCATTGCTTCAGATGACTGCGCACAAATTTAAAGTGAGATAGTTGCAGCTGGAGCTCACTTGGCCAAAATCCTCGAATGTATTTCGCAGTCAACGCGGTGTGCACCAAGCGCTGGAGTAGAAAAGCGTGGCGAGAGGCTATTCAACCCCATCTCTCCTCTGGTATACAATAATATAAAACGAAGCACGTGACGGATAATTCATGCTCAAGTCGTCCGCATGCACCACTCGCCTGTGCTGCCGCAGAAGCGCGTTAATCAGCAGGGAGGCCATGAGTACATCACGGATTCCCGGGTCGTTGTTCTGGGACATTTGAACCCCTGGAGGGAGAGTTCACCCCACGAGTGTTCGTGCAAATCGATGTAGTTTCGGGAGAGCACCCGGTTCCATGCTTCCAGCTCGCACACCAGCCAGCACTGCTTCTCACCGGGCTCGCACCTGCAGGGATGGTCGAGGGGCTCCTGGTCGCCGGTGCGGCCTTGAAGTGCTGCGAGTGCGTTTCAAATCAAACGAAAGTGGTTATGTTCGTTCAGAAGCGTCTGTCACCTATACCATACGTCGCTTTACTTTATTAGTCGTGTTCGCAAATCATTCCATAACTGCATCGTAAATTGCAGGGGTGGCCTGTGGCTTGATTTTCCACCTCTCATGGGAGAGGTGCAGGGTTCAAACCTCAGCGCAGCCGGCTACGTCCCGGTGATACAATAAGTAAAAGCTTTCCCCTGTCGCGGTGCTCAGCTTCTTGAGGGCGAAACTGTAGGGAAGTGTACACATGTCTCCGGCCCGTCCTTGTGTAAAGAAAACAAACGTATCTTGTCATTGCGCTCTTTTGCTAAGCCCTTGCGTCTTAGCAATTAAATATGATGGCCTGCATCAATGACTCATCCGGTTCTGCACCTCAGTATGTACGATGAAGGTCCTGAATTTGGTACTTCAATCTTTTAGCAGGGTACTTGAGCATCTAAACCTTAAAATGACTCGAAGCTTAAAAAGCTTGCGGAACCTGCGTTGTCATGTTGAAATGGAGGAAATCTTGGAGTCTGAGCACCGCGCCTCATGCACGACGGTTGAAGCAGGTATGCGAACCACCGACCATCTATGCTGCAGTTTCTGTTTCTCGAGTCTTTCTATCCTCGGTGTTGCTCCTGTACTGGCAGCGGCAAGGGTGCACCCGGTCCGCCACGTTGGAATCTTTAGAACGGTGATCCCTTCATGCTTACGCTAGCAAGAATAAAGTGTTCGGCGGTAGCTTATTTCTTCGGGAAGGCCAAAAAAATACTGACGCACGCCAAATACAACAGCTCCTTTGCTCATTCATCCTTCAGCGTCACTTACCAGCGCACGTTACCCTCATTCCACAAGAAATTTTTGATCTCCTTGGACCGACATGAGAGAGCTGTCCTTCATATGTAAGATCGAATTCTGTGCTATCGACCCTTAGTAGACGCCACTACTACTATAATCGACTGTTGTTATCACTAGAGCTAGTTACATTTTCCGCAGGATGCGCACTGAGTGACGCTGTTTTCTTACTCGAATAGTTGCATAGTGGGTTTGTTCTGCTACATTCGGAGAAGCGCCTCAATTTACTCTGCCTAGACGAAATGGCCGAAGCTATCACTAATTCTGTTCCTCTAATACAGAGTCCGTATGATCGATGTTGGGCATTTAGCACCTCTTCAGCCCTTCTCGCTTGCTTAAACGTGTACACACAGAGGTCACGTGTGTACACGTTTAAAGGGGACGCCAAAAGTGCCCTGGCCGCGTAGCCTGTCACAGAAACATATTCCGGCAACTTCAGCCTGTGGCAACAGTAAGGTTCTTACAGAAGCGCCACACATCTCCTAATCTCTATGGTGATATCGATGTTTTATGTGTGTAGTAAGAGCCTCACTATACGCACGACTGAATAGTACACCTCCTGCCTTGGTGGCATTCGGGGCACCCTTCATCTATTGTTAAATGCAATGCCACGAAACTTTGTACTGTTTCTTTGTTCATGGTCAGAGCTGCCGGAACACGTGTTTATCGATTTGTTTATGATGCAAGATGGTAGATTTGTCTCGAATGATCGCAGTCAGGAATAACTGCTCCTAAATGTTTTGAGATTGTTGCTATTGCCTTTCGTGCTTTGTCTCGCAAGTTCTTTTCAGCTTTATATTGAGCACTGCTGAGAGCAGCGGTGATTCCGTTATTCGACGACCGTTCAGCGCGCTTTTTGCTATTGCCGTGGCCGAATTGTCCAGATGTTTGCGCGTGCAAGGCAGCCCAATAACTGATTAGTTTAACCTTCACCTCTGTCTGCTTCTCAGCTGTCTACGGCGTTGTCTCCACCAGACTGGCTGTAGTGGAGGTGCTGGGCTGTCAACCTTTCATGCTTCTGAAGAAAGACTCAGCTGCACATTCAACGTCCGTCGTCATTCACTGCGGCCAATACAGTACGTATACTCTGCGAATTATGCTGGGGTCCTCTTCTGCATCATGACACACCTGAGTCTAAGCAGAAGAGCAATTTGTGGCCAGTTCATAAAATGAATAAAAACGAGGTTAAAAGTGATTCCGACAGTAAAATCCTTTCTTTCGCGGACGTATACAAAATTTTATCGCCAGCTGCGGATTACCTTATTTCGTCCAACGCAGGGTGGCCTGCGTTGCCTTCAATCTCCTTTTTCCCCCTCATGACTTTCGTGGCAGTACGATTAACGAATGGAACGCGAGTAAACCATTTACCGTTTGACATCTTGCTTTGTAAACTGCGCCAGTTTCTTGGGCTTTGTTGATTGAATTGCCTTCGACGTTGCTGGACAGCGATAGAACACACACGCAGGAACAGCAGGCCAGGGCCATGTTACCACCGGCCGACCTCTCCACCTTTCCCTCATTAAAATTCCTTTCTCTCTCTCTCATCGTCTAACGCCTTATCTGAATCTTCGGCACGTTTGTGCCTCTCAGAACAAGAAACCCAGTGAAAAACATGGCGCCAATTATGCATAGATAGGAAAACACTCTCGCTGGCTGGCGGAAGAAAATAATCAGGCGACAGCGGAGTGTGTTCTTCATTTCTTGCCGATTGCGCGTTTTTTTTCGTTGTTTCGTGCTCTAAGGGACACGTTACATGTATTGCTGACCAAGAGCGTCATCTATAGATTTCCGCGTAGATCTGTGCAGTACTAGCCGTGTTCTTTTCATCAAAGCATGTGTCCTAATCTCAACTCCTCGTCTCGTTCTCTGCAGTCACAGTTCAGTTTTTTGTTGCTTGAAACACCCTCTTTTAATCCAACTGATAGCCTGTTATGTTCTTTATATCAAGTGTCCCAACCAGGGCGTCGAACCAGAACCGAACCTGTAACCGAAACCGGAACCGAACCCATATTTTTTTCCCAGAACAGGAACCAAACCCATTAATATTTCGCCATCCTGGAACTAAACCCGAGCCGGAACGATCCAAACGAACCAATCCGAGCCGATTCGGGACTTCGTACAGCCGTGCTTTTTTTTGCAAACCGGCATACTTTCTATTTTTAGACATTAGAAGTGCTACCTTGTAAATTTACCCACATAAAGCTATCTGTGTTAGAGACAGCGAAAATGGCACCCTGTCTCTGCGAGAACAAAACTGAAGGAAGTCTGGTGTCTAGGAAGAAACCTAACTGGCGCATTATTAATGTGCTTCCGGCAATTCTCAAGCACTGTACGCCCGATTGGTCTGAAATCTTGAGTTTATTAGATTCTCCTCCTTGTACACGTTTGCGTTTGGTTTTAATCAAATTGTCATCAGTGGTCTAACTTATATAGCACAGAGTAAAAATGGCTTCGCTTGTGAAATGCAAAACATGCAATAACCCACCCACGTAGTACAATATTTCCTTTCGGAGGCATTTGTCGTCTAAGACAATGGGTACTAAATAAGACTCCTCACGATGGCTCAGTTCTGCAATAAACAAAACAATGCGAAACATGCAATAACCCACCCACGTAGTACAAGATTTCCTTTCGGAGGCATTTGTCGTCTCAGACAATGGGTACTAAATAAGACCCCTCACGATGGCTCAGTTCTGCAATAAAGAAAAAAAATAGATTAGTGCCTTTGACACTTGGCTGATAATCCCCAGGTCGCGGGATTGATTTCGGCCGCAGGGGCCGCATTTGATGGCGACGTAGTGCGAAAACGCTTGTGTGCTGTGCGATGCTGTACTGTGCGATTCTAATAGCTTGTGGTAGATGGTCGGTGGGAAGGGTGGGCGGTAGGAGGGGGGGTGGTGAGAGCGTGCTCCAAGATGCATGTTGGAGGTGGGCAGGGAGGGAAGGGGGTGACTGGGAAGGCGGTTTCGCAGCGACGGAAGGTGGCTGTTTGCATATAGCTGCCGATACAGGCCAGCTTCCTTTCTCAATAGTGTGGGGCGACGTAGAGGGCTCATGTTGCGGCCCTGACGGCACGCGCGTAAGTACTTCGCGTAGGAGAAATTCCCGACGGACACGAGTTTCAGGGGGCGCCTATTACTCGCGCGACGGGATCTACGAACCTGCTGTAGTTGGAGCGTTTGTAAATGCAAAATCCACCAGCTTTTCACCTTTTGTACTTCATCAGATGTATTCTAGCGTATACATAGCCGATTTGCACCAATTTTTTATTATCTCGATATTATGACTCTTGCCGTAAATGCGAATCTTTTTGAAGCGGACAGCAAATTAGAGTAGTTAAAGTGAAAACGTCTTGCAGTAAACAAACACAGCATTTTTATTTTACATACCAAGCAAGAGAAAAAAGCAAACAACGTAACAAGGCTGAATAAAACCCGTCAACTTTAAGAATTTTTTCGAGGTCCTCAGCCTGTTTGAACCGGTTTGAACCGGAGCGGCATGTCGCTCCAGAGCCAAATCTAGAGCTGAACCTGAATGGCGTAAAGCAGAACTTGGACCGAACGCGAAGAAAATCCGGTGCGACACCTTGGTACCAACGTCGTTCATTTCATCTTTTTTTTTAAAGTATTGTCTATTCTCTTCTCTAACCCTAACGGTTGGCCTCTTCCCGTACCCTAACGTTGGCTTAATCCATTTCTTTTAAAACCATCATTCCGCAGTCCTTCGTATGGATTATAACTACTTATAGAGGCTACCGCTTTGACGGAAGCTGAAACCAACTTTTTTTAGCACATTAAAGACAACAGTTCGCCGAAGGGAACTAACATTCCTTACCGGGGTAACCACGGCCGCTCCTGGCACCACGAGGTGACCAGGCAGATTGCGTGGACGCTCCCCTGCTGAGAGTGTGGTTTAACTCGTTGAAGATACCGCTGATATCCTTAGCGGAACGTTTGCTGAATATGCATAAGCTCCGAAGCGTCTCTATGTATTTTGCATTGATGACTCCCGAGCGCTGGTTCTTCTTGGATGAGGGTACCATGCACTGGAAATCAAGCGGGGAAAAAAATTCGAGAGGCACTTAAACTCCGCCGTTTACTCTGACATGCTATGTACACACTCAACCGTATACAAAGCGAACTTGCAGCTTTTTTAAGATATGACGTTAAGGTGTGAGGGTTAATATATGACGTGTGTGAGGACTCTGTGAGATTGCAGGTCTTATTTTAAATAAACACAAAAGTACAAACAATAAACGAGGCGGCTTTTATCGGAAAGGAAACCAATTTCAATACGAGCGAGAAAAAAGGAAAGGAACAAGAGAGCAGGGCGGCAACGCACGGGAAAGAAACACACGGTGGAACAGAACAAAGTGCTTACGGACAATACAGGGAAAAGAAAATCAAAGAGGAAAGTTCACACTACTTGTCTTATTTGAGCAACGAGCGGAGAGGACTGGCTGGGTGTCGGGCAGTCAAGGAGTCTCTTGGCGTTCCGATGTTGATGCGACGCTACCGCAGCGTCGGCGTCTGTGGGCTCCCGGCACGGTTTCCAGGTCTGGTATCCCGGAAAAGTCACGTAGGCGCCAGAAGCGGCCTGTGTGGAGCAGCTGACGGATGGTCGGAGAAGAGTGGCGCCTGGGCCTGGTGGTTGAGGCTCTCGACGATGGATGTCCAGGTCTGGTGGCCCGGACGTCTGCGGCTGAGGCCCAAGCCCGTAACTCGGGGAGCCAGCAGAACTCGTCCACGTCCGTCGTCCACCGCGCTCTTCTCTTCTCTGCCCCGTAATCCTCTTCGACCTGCCCCGCGTTCCCCTCCGCACGCGCTCCTCGTGCTTTGTCTTCTTCTCCTCACGAACGCCGCTGGGTGGCGCTATCTCCTTACAGAAGGCCCCCTCTTCGGAAGTTTTTTCCAAGGGAAAGAACTCAACTTCAGGAGAGCGACACCAGACGCGTTCGACGATCGCAACACAGAACACCGCACCACAGCGCGCACACTACACACCACACACAATACGACGGTCGTCAATGTTCGAAGCGTTCACAGACCTTCGCACACACAGCACAGAGAGCACATGGAAAGTCAACGGAAAGCGTCCATAGAGGGCGAAGAAACACGGAAGGCATACAAATTAGGTAGCCGACACTCAAAAACAAACATGAACACAGATAATGCCAACAAGAACAGGTGTGGGCTATATTCTTCCGTATTCCATTCTTCACATCAAACCACTTCACCGTCGCGAGAACTCTTTCAACTAGTACTTCCGTTTTCCTTTGTGAAACCGGTTTCTCCAAACCGACCTCGGTCTCCACCATGGTTTTAAATGTCCCCGTCCTACGATGTTATACACTCTGTGCCGGCCGTTGTCCGCCGGCACCGATGGAACAACGGCGTCATTTAGTTTGTTCTCCCTTTCCTTTGACACAGTCGGTTGACACTTAACACACGATCTGACATAACTCTTAATGTCAGCCAGTACACCGGGCCAGTAAAACTCACTGAGCACCCTTGCTATTGTTTTCCGTATTCCTTGATGGCCGGATAATGCACTCTTATGCGCCAACTTAAGGACTTGCGTGCGTAAGTCCTTCGGTACCACCGCTTGCTCAACGACTTGGCCGGGACACACTTGGTATGTCCGGAAGAGAACACCTTCATCTGTTTCAAAAAAGTGGGCGGTCTGTCCCTTGCCACGAAATATTTGCCCCAACTTCCTGCGACACACCTCTAAAGTCGAGTCTTCTTCCTGTTTCAGGCGAAACTCCGGCCGTGACAAGTGGAGTGTGTTCAGAGTGGGGCTTTTACTATTCTCTGAAACCTTTGCTGTCACCATAAGGGAAGGAACATCGACCGCACCCGTCATGGCAAGGGAAACTGCCTGATCAGTTAGAACTGGCGGGTCAACCGAGAATGGAGGTTTAGCGCCAGGGACATTGCCTATTATGATGTCGTACAGGGGTGTAGACAAACACCGCGCGATGGCCTTACCCGAAAAATATGGTGAGGAAATCACCACCTCCGCTTCCGGAACTTCTACACGGGTCCCATTGGCCAAGAATAATGTAGCCTGCTTCCCTGTAAGTGCCGCTGCCGGTACAAGGGACTCACGCACAACAATGCCGGTGCTGCCCGTATCCCGTAATACCGAACCAGGCTGGCCGAACACCTCACCGTGCCCCACGGGCATAGCAGTTTCCACCGGGTTGGAAGGACAGACCATCTCCCCCAACTGGCCCTCTACGCGCGTTACCACTGCAGTGCTATCGGGATGTGAATATCGAGGTGTCATGCAACAGGCGGACTCCTCACGGTCTCCTGGCCTCTTAGCTTTGCATGACTGGGCATCATGTCCTACCTCGCGGCACCAGGTGCAATACGATTGCTTCGGCTTCATCCGACAATCCGCCGCCTTGTGCCCAGTCTTCTCGCAAAGAAAACACCGCAGGCGAGATTGTGAACCTGAAACCTCGTCCTTGGCTTTATTCATCGTATGCTCCCCCTGTTCTTTGAAGAACAACAAGTTATTTTGCCGCTGTGCTTCGAGAAAATGATCGGCAGCCTCCGCCAGCTTGGAAACTATCTTGCCCTCCCGCTCACGTAAGAAAAGGGCTAAACGGGAATGACAGTTGTTAAGGAATTGTTCGCTCACGACCATCTCACGAACTACCTCAAAAGTGCGGCCTTCTCCCCGCATCTCGACCCAACGGTCAAAGAAACTAAACAACCTGGCAGCATATTGCGAGGCCGTTTCTCCATCCTGGGGCTTGCTCTGGCGAAACTTCTCTCGGTACCCTTCCGCGGTGAACCTAAACCTCTGAAGCAAGGCAAGCTTCGCTTTGTCATAATCCACGGAATCCTCAGGCGAGAGCCGACCGAAGACCGTAAGTGCTTCGCCACCAAGGCACAAGCTCAACGCCGTTGCCCACTTTTCTTTTGGCCAACCCTGCCCCGTGGCCACATGCTCAAACCTCTTTAAGTAGGCATCGAGGTCATCCCGAGCTTCATTGAACTGTGGTATGAGGCTGTGCGGGTTAATGGAGCTAGCCGGTGCGACGCTACGCTCTCCACGGTCACTCGGAGGATTTGCGCCACCCTCCATGAGCCTTATTTGTAGCTGCAAGTTCCGCGCCTCTAACTCCAATTTCTGTTTCTCCGTCTCTAAATTCCGTGCCTCTAATTCCAATTTCTGCTTAGCAGCTTCACGCTCCGTCTCTAAATTCCGTGCCTCTAATTCCAATTTCTGCTTCGCAGCTTCACGCTCCGCAGCTCTCTCTTCCCCTGCCTTACGAAGCTCGTCCTCCACCCACGCTCGTAACTCCGCGCCGCACAAGCCCATGCGCTCGCCTAAAGCAACCAAATCTGAAGCGCTCATATTGTTCCTAAATTAACACAACAGGCAAATTAATAAAAACCGACCTCGTCCTGTCGTAGTGGACGCCAAATTTGTGAGGACTCTGTGAGATTGCAGGTCTTATTTTAAATAAACACAAAAGTACAAACAATAAACGAGGCGGCTTTTATCGGAAAGGAAACCAATTTCAATACGAGCGAGAAAAAAGGAAAGGAACAAGAGAGCAGGGCGGCAACGCACGGGAAAGAAACACACGGTGGAACAGAACAAAGTGCTTACGGACAATACAGGGAAAAGAAAATCAAAGAGGAAAGTTCACACTACTTGTCTTATTTGAGCAACGAGCGGAGAGGACTGGCTGGGTGTCGGGCAGTCAAGGAGTCTCTTGGCGTTCCGATGTTGATGCGACGCTACCGCAGCGTCGGCGTCTGTGGGCTCCCGGCACGGTTTCCAGGTCTGGTATCCCGGAAAAGTCACGTAGGCGCCAGAAGCGGCCTGTGTGGAGCAGCTGACGGATGGTCGGAGAAGAGTGGCGCCTGGGCCTGGTGGTTGAGGCTCTCGACGATGGATGTCCAGGTCTGGTGGCCCGGACGTCTGCGGCTGAGGCCCAAGCCCGTAACTCGGGGAGCCAGCAGAACTCGTCCACGTCCGTCGTCCACCGCGCTCTTCTCTTCTCTGCCCCGTAATCCTCTTCGACCTGCCCCGCGTTCCCCTCCGCACGCGCTCCTCGTGCTTTGTCTTCTTCTCCTCACGAACGCCGCTGGGTGGCGCTATCTCCTTACAACGTGATAGCCTTGATGGATCCCGTCAGCGGTTCCTCTTGCCCACGCCTACAGAAACACTGTTTCTTTTGTCACAGTAGCAATCATTATGTAAAAGCCCGTACGACGTACACTTAAAGTACCGCTATAATTATCAAAGCCGTACGAACTTGCTGACATGATCTGAGCGGTACCATTGGAAACTAATTACCTGAGTTTTCTTTTCCGCGCAGTTCATTTTCTTTATGCACTTACAATCCTATTGCTGATTAAGTCATGTTACAGCCTTCTAATTACCATATTTCTACTGTTCCGATCACTTGCAAACCTTTTTCGTCAATCCGGACTTTTAACCCTCTTTTCCGCCCTGCCATGGCCCATGCAGGACCTATACCACTTTCGAAATTTCATCTGTATAAAGCCTAGGTTTTCGCTGCGTCTGCACCTGAGAACACCACGAGGGACTCATATGGCCTGGATACCGGAATGTGGAAACAGTTGGTCCTTCTAAAGTCGACATGAGGCCAAAGTGGGATCAACAGAAGCAAGCCCAACTTGAGCTTGTCCACGCGTTCCCTACAGGGGGCCGGCGTAGTATAGAGACTGACTCAGCCCCACTTGTCCGTGGAGAATCCATATTGGCGCAGTATCGTGTAATACTTTGGACAGTTTTTAATTTCCCCGGGATTCAATTTCTCAAACTTGGACTCGACAACGCAACGACAGAACCACTGAGGCACCGATACGGGCTGGAGTCGTAAGAAGCATACGCATGTAAGAAGCATACACCAAGGTGTCCATAAGACATGCGCTAGCGCTGTGTGTCGGCAGCTTTTTTTTAATGGTGGCTGAAATCCAGCTTCTGCTGCGAGCAGGCATTAGAGGTGTGCATGGTTATGCAGACTACCTTTTAATGCTAAAGCGTTATCTGGCTGTTGGACAATCAAGCGCGGTGACGGCATTAACAAAGAAGAAAAGAAATATATCGAAGGAGCAGGGAATTGAACCAAGAGTTATGACTTAGTAGAACGTTAAGTTGGGCGAGTTGGTATAGGTTCATGGTTGAAAAACAGCGCACAAAAGACTAGACACAAGAGTAGGCGACGACAGGACAAGCGCTTGTCCTGTCGTCGCCTTTACTCTTGTGTCTAGTCTTTTGTGCGCTGTTTTTCAACCATGAACCAAGAGTCTTCATATTGCGAGGCGAGCAGGCAACCTATAGGCCACAAAACTGCGTTGCTTCTTGGCGAACGAAGGCGAACCTAGTGCACGCGTTGCCTTGCGACTGTATAGTGATGAGTAGGTGTGCCATTAGAATGGAAAGGAAAAAATATCAATTAAAAAATTCCTGACCAGCGTGGTACGATAATTTCTCTGCTGGAGACACTGGAGACAAACAGCTCCTATTTACTGTTTGCGGGACCTAAAGCACCCTGATCAGGTCGGTCTTGGGATGCAGAGAACGGCTCTTCTGATCGGCTGCAGCCACAGCAGAATGGTTAGTACACTGACTCGGACCGTCACATGGGACTAACGCTCCATTGCCTTTTCCTCCACAACGGCCTTGTGCTGTCATCTTCAAAATAAACGACTCTCAATCAATGAAAAAAAAATAAAATTGAAATACTGAAACGAAAAAAATAGAAGATGCAGTTGTTTAACCGAAAGCACGTGTACGTAATGCTGGTCACCACTCGCAACAATAGTGAACCCGTAGCTACACAGCACTAACTTCCGAATGGTTGTGACTTTTTGGTTTTGGGGATTTAGCATTCCAAAGTGACTCAGGCTAAGAGGAACGCCGTAGTGAAGGGCTCCGGAATTTTCGACCATCTGGGGTTCTTTAACGTGCACTGACATCGCGCAGTACACCGGCCTCTCGAATTTGCCTCCATCGAAAATCGGCCGCCGCGCCCGGGACGTACCCGCGTCTTTCGGGCCAGCAGCCGAGCTCCGTAACTACTCAGCCACCGCAACGGGTACGGAGCATATAAAAAAGCATAAAATTCCAACATGGCATCTTTTTTATTTGGGTCCTCTTTTCCACGTTCTGTTAAATGTTTTCTGGAGGATGCACAATCCTGCAACTTATGCACACACACACAAAAAACGACCTAGCTATATCGGCCTCTGCCGTTTCAGTTCCTCCACAAAGCTGCTCACAAAAGAAACCGTGGCAGCGGTTGCTTCGTGCTGATAGGAAAAACGTAGCCGAAGTCACTTGAGACAGGCAGAACGCTGTGCGCACGTGCTTATTCGGGATGGTTTCACCGCTCCGCACTGTGATAAGGTGCTAACCAGCTGGTTGGTCGCCGGTCACGCGACACTTATATAGGCTGAGTGTCCACAGCATACCCATTTTCGTTAATAAACCTTGTTCTTGGCACTTTGTGCAATCAGTAGTTGTCTTCCGATTTGCGCATTGAGCAATGTTGCTTCAGATTCGCAGTAAGTGTACTAACGAAATCAAATTCGGTCGGTACATATGTGAAAATGCGCATAGCAAGAGCTGAAGAGTTTACCTGAATAAGACCGAGTAACAGTCCTGCAGAAACAAAGTTGAAAAATATCGACTAAGACAGAATAAACGCAGTAAAGAAGATAGGAGCAGTATTTCTTCGGTTTGAACCCCTAACACTCGATTGATAAAGAACTAGAAATTCTAAACAAGGGTAGAAAATCCGTTGCTTATTTAGCCCGTTCATGCAGCGTCTCTTTGACAGCGGAGACGCTGTTACTTTAGCCCGTATCACAATTCATGCCTGAAAGCTAATTGATGAGGCCTCAACTCCGAGTAGAGCTAGGAAGAGGGAAGCTATGGCCTTTGTGGCACTTTGCTAGCCTCATAAATGAGTGACTTCAGACTCATAATTTAAATACCATCGCAGATAAAAATACAGCAGAATAGATGACACAGTGCCAACGCTTGTCTTCTTTTCTTCGTGCAACTCTTCAAATCACGTAGGCCTCCCAGCAAGACACATCCCTCCTACATTCAATAACCCACACTTGCCTACTGACGCGCTTAACGTTCAATTCCATAAACGTGAAATAAAATATACGACAATAGCTATCAAGGTATAGGCACTGCGTCGTGTATACTGTGACGTTCATGCAACTTAACGCGAATTCGGCAATTTTAGAAATTCTCTCTTTCTCGCGGGAGGGAGGGGGGGGGGGGAGGGCAGTAGAAGCAATGTTCTCAAAAATATAAATGCTTTTAAAATGGAGTCTTTTAGTCCACCGAACATTAGACGAAACGCTTTTGAAGGCGTTAACACAGGTCAATAATTGCAGGACGGCTTTGTAGAACTATGGAATTCAGTAGCAAGAGGGTAAAAAGTTAGCGTCGGCTGTTGCCGTGTTCTCTCTGTGGCATCATTTGGCACACAGAGCCGCAGAAACAAACGCTGAGGAGTGGCTTCTGTCCTCAAACAAAGCTCTTCTCCAGCGGTACTGAAGTACTCAAATGACACCAAAAAAAGCTCGCGTAATTATGCTTACCTTTGCTGACTGAGCCCCGCCGTATCCGGACCCTCGGTGAGAAGGATATCTCCGTGGTAGAAACGTTTAACAGAGACGCGCTTGCGGTGCCGTGCACGTAGGCACTGTTATCGACTGATCAAATGCCGGCTGTCTTTCGGTAGGCGTTTCCACTGCCGTCAAGATCTCTTGCGCCTTGATAGATGCAGATATCGGTCTTTAGTGGAGGCATTGTCAGTGTTCATAGAAGAAGAATCAGTTGCGCATGCGCAACAAGCGTCCTGATTCTTTTGTGTATTCTTTCGCGTGGCGAAAAGGAATATATCCAGAGGACAAGTGGAGTGTAACTAGGCAAGGGGCTGGGCGGAAAGAGATAAACAGGACAGCTTGCTTTTCAGCGTTGCGTTCGTTTCGTACGCGGACGATAAAAGAGCTTGAAAAGACATTTCTCTCTTCTATTTTGCATCGTGACCGAGTGTTTGCTTTATGAGGGTTTAATGTCCCGCAGCGACTCAGGCTATGAGGAACGCAATAGTGAAAGGCTCCGGAAATTTCAACCACCAGGGGTTCTTTAACCTGCACTGACATCGCACAGTACACGGGCTTTAGAATATCGCCTCCATCGAAATTGAACCGCCGTGGCCGGGATCGAGCCCGCGTCTTTTGGGTCAGCAGCCGAGCGCCATAACAACTGAGCCACCGCGGTGGCTCACGATCGAGTGTGACGCTACACGCCGCCTCTTGAGACGGCACGCTCCTTATGCTACTGCATGAAATAAGTGCTGGCGTCAATGCGTGAACAACAGCCGGTCTTGTGGCGTAAACTTCAGATTGCCATTGGTGCTACGTGAGTGCTCCATACTGACGTACCAGAAAGGGAGCATAAAGATTTAGGTAGCGATAACACTAGTTGCGTGTTCACGGCTACGAACCACGGCACTGCCCGCATGCGTTTCCGCAGTCGAGTTATTCAAGCTTGGAACGAAATTTGACCAAAATTTCGGCGATATGCGGTGGGAACGAAAAGAGGCGGAGAAGTTGTACACGATCCTGTCAGAGCGAAAAGGGGATAGCCACTCAGGGCCCAGAGAATGGGCCAGATGATGCCCTTGATCCTCGAAGTCCGATGCTTCCGCGGCAGCAATCACCTCGGAATCAAGGGTGCCTATCACCACAGTGTCAGATTTCAGGTCCTGTGTTCGAATCGTCCGGGTCAGCTGCTCTCGCACGCTCGCGCCGTTCTCCTGTGGCGCAGAAACGCGAACGAGCAAATGGACAAACACGAGCGCTAGTTGTTAGCGTAAGCCTTGAATGGACGATTGGGATTTTTGTTCCACACGGGGCGGCTAAGGTGCCTACCGATGAAGTGAGCGACTTGTGTGCCTCTCCTGTCTTCAAATCTACTAGAATGTCTACGGTAGTAATAAGGTTAGACCAGGAACTAGACTGTTTAATTTGCTTTGTGCCAGTGGGCCCAGGTATGTTTAAGGTTGCCGTTGTGGAGGGATGGCAGAAGCTGAGATTTGGTGTACTGCGCTCACTAGTTTCAAGAACAGAGTGGGCTCTTTCCTGAAAGAAGTGAGTGTTCACCCAGCATAATTCAAGGGGAAGAGAAATCATTGTTTATTTTTCAGAGTCACAAATCTAGAGACTCCTGTTCTATAATCCGCGACAACTTTCCTTGGCAGTGGAATGGGTGCGACACGCCCGTAAACGCCCTGTCTCCTCATCCTCGTTTTTAGCTGACTTTTCCTTGTACAAACAGTACACAATCTATATTCTTAATACAAGATATTTAGGGGATATTTTCAATGCACCTACCAGGTTTACACGCAAAGGAGTGAAGACAAAAATTGGGGCTTTTATTAGAAGGAATTTGTTGTATGTGTCTTGCTGCAAGAACCTTCGAAAAATCGTGCGAGTCGAAAAATCGTGGCAGCTGCAACAAAGACGAAGCGCAGAAAATATCAGAAATATAGAAAGAGCAACACTTCAGGCTGTTGGGCGGCACGGTGTGCGGCTGAAATCTCTGGCGGAGTGGGACAATTACGGAGGTTGCACTCCTGTAGCATACCCTTCATTGCCTAGAAAAGCTGTCGTAGATTACATGAGCAGAATGCTGCGAGTCAGGCGCGTCAATCTATAACGGCATAAATATAGAGCATACGCTATGAGCAAGCTGTTGCATGAGCTGTTGTATCACATGTTGCATAAGTCCAGGAACTGGGAAGGCGATTTTCTAGCTAGCAAAAGAAGGAAATGGTTGTATTTGACGTTACGGCAAGAACATACACCTCAGTTCGCCTAGCTTCTTTCTTCCTATATTTCGGCCCGTTTTGCAGCAGAAAGCACTCAGCGTGATACACTCCTGGCAGCCATGTGTATTGCCATGTGCACTTTACGTAAATATGGGTTGAAGTTGAAGCACTCAGGGTAAGAAGGTGTTGATTCCAAATATAACCCAGCATCCTTTCGAAAAAAGTGGCTGGAGCACAACGCTCCAGAATTTTTTTAGCTCGTGGCACTTCGTTTTCCGAATCGTTATTTCGTTTTGATTTTTTTAGCACGCAGCTCTAATAACTGTGAAGTATTTGTAGCTGAAATTGTTAGGGGAGATTTTGGAAAAACATAGCAGAGTAAAGACACGAATCGGATGTAGTGAGGGAGTGTGTCGAGAGCTGTACTATGAACAAGATTTATGTAACGAGGAAATTTATATATCGCCTTTTGGAATGTAAAGTGTATTGAAAAAAGAGTACGTACGAAAAAAGCCTTCTATATCAGGATATGACGAGACGGCTGTATAAGTCAGAGGTCAGTGGTTATTCAATGGAATGAAATGTTTTTCTTGATAAGTATTGATAAACACATGAATGTTCACGGCCCACGCCTTGGCGCACGGGTAAAGGAGCTGGTATAAAAACGCTCGTTCTCCAAAAAAACTCGTTGAAAGTACAGCGCTCGTTCCATTCCCTTAATGCATCGGTGTTCCTTTTTTTCCGCCACTTTCCAAGGTCTAGTAACGTCCGCGTACGCAACAAACGCAACGCTGGAAAGCAAGCTGTCCCGTTTATCTCTTTTCGCCCAATACCTCACCTGGTTACACCCCACTTTCCCTCTTGATATGTTCACTTTCTTCACGCTTCGCGCAACAGCCACAGCACATAAAAGTATCAGGACGCTTGTTGCGCATGCGCGACTGATTCTTCTTCCGTGAGAATCGACAATGCCTCCACTAAAGACCGATATCTGCGTAGATCAAGGCTCAAGATACTTTGATGGCAGGGGACACGCCTACCGAAAGACAGCCGGCATTTGCTCAGTCGGCACCACTGCCTACGTCCACAGCATCTAAAGCGCGTCTGTGTTAAACGTTTTTGCCTCGGCGATATTCTTCGCACCGAGGGCCTGGATACGGCGGGGCGCCGTCAGCAAAGGTAGGCATAATTACGCGAGCTATTTTTGATGCCATATAGGTACCTTAACACCGCTGGAGAGGACGTTTGTTTGAGGATTGAAGACCCTCCTCGATGTTTTGTTCTTCCACCTATAACTGCCTACTGAAGCATCAGAGACAACATGACACGGCAAAAGATGGTGCTCACTTTTGCACTGTGCTATTGAATTGCATGGTTCTACGAAGCAGTCCTGTTATTATCGAGCTGTTTTAGCGTCTTCGCAAACGTTTTGTGCAAGCATAGATGGACTAGAAGACTCCATTTTAAAAGCATCTACTTTTTTCCGAATATTGCTTAGTTCCCACGCCACTCCCACCCTCGCTGTGCCTCGCAAAAAAAAAATATAACAAAAAATTGCTAACTTCGCGTGAAGTTGCACGAGTCGCATAGTGTAGGCAATGGAGTGCCTATTCCTTCATAGATACTGTCGTATAATCTATTTCAGGTGCATTGGATTTCACGTTAGGCGCGTGAGTAAGCCAGTGTGAGGTTATTTAATATAGGCGGGATGTGTCTTGTTGGGAGGCTTACGCGATTCTGAGAGCGGTACGAAGAAACGGAAGGCCAGCATTAGCACTTTGGTTCCTGTTCTGGTACATTTTTATTCTTCGCTGCTCTTTAAATCATGGGTCTGGTCATGCATTTATGACTCTAGAAAATTATCACGAAGGCTGGCTTCACTCTTCCTATCTATAGTCTGAGTTGAGGCCCTCCCAATTAGCTTGCAAGCATGATTTGTGATATGTGCTAAAGTAATACCGTTCCCGCTGTCAGATTCCACGTGGGCGGCCTGAAAGAAACAACGCATATTCCTGCCCTTGTTTAGAATTTGACGTTTTCGATCACTCCAGTGTGGTGGGTTGAAACGAAAGAAATACTGCTCCTATCTTTTCTAACTTTTTTACTCACTATTATTTGGATTCTTGTAATTTTTTTTCATACGTGTTATTCTGGCCTATTGAAGTAAGCTTTTGAACTTTTGTTATGAATATTTTCACTTAAGTAACCAAAACGAATTTTGTCTAGTGAACTTAATGTGATCTAAAGCAACATTACTGACTGCATGAATTGGTAGATGATTACTGAAGTGAGCTTAAGGAACAAGTTTTTTAAATGAAAATTTACAGGTGCCGTCAGAAGTAATTCGAAAACAAATTACCAAAAAATTTAATCAATGCGCCGCCCCCGCCCAATTCTTGCCAAACAAAAAAAGCGCAGGAACAGAACAGGGACAAGCGAGGACACACACATACACATACACACACACAAATTCGTCCCTGTTCTGTTCCTGCGATATTTTTGTTTGACATGTGTTACCAACAAGCCCAAACTGCCACGAATTCATGCATCCTTGAATACATATGTGCAGCCTAATTAAGATTGTGCGAATTGCAGTGTGCACCAACAAACATGGACCATTATGCTTTAGATTTAAAGAACTTAAATTGTTTTCGGACTGTCGCCTTCCATTTACTTCTGACGGCGAGTGTACAGTGCACAATAGGCCGATTTAACGGCGTCGCGTACCCGTCGAACGGCCAGCTGGTCAGCGCCTTATCGCGGCGCTGAGCGGCGAAACCATCAAGAATAAACATCTGCGCACAAAGTTCTGCCTGTCGCAAGTAAGCCCAGCCAGGATTTTCCCCAGAGCGCGAAACAACTACTTCCCATGGTCTCCTCCGTGCGCAGGTTTCCGGACGATTGAAATGGCACAAATTCATTGAAATTCATAGCTAGGCCGTTTTTTTTTCGGCATCTGTCGCATGATTACGCATACACCGGGAAACATTGGACAAGAAGACGAGGAATAAAGGACCAAAAGAAAAAAAGATGCCTGGTTTGGCTTTCATGCTCTTTATTCGGGCACTGCTCGCGTGTTACGTGCGTGCATGAGCGTGAGTGTGCGCGAGTTTAAAACTGACGGCATTGCCAATTGGGCAAGGCAAGATAGCTCCAAATGACTACATAACCCAAGCCATGCGCGGCAGCGGTAGTGAATTGCAGAGCTGGTACGAAGTTATCGTCTGCTTTTGGCATTTTCCACTCGTCCATCACAGCTTCCCAGAGTTAGTCGGAGTCGCATTCTGCTGGCCCATCCTTGAAAGATTCCTTTTTATTATCCGCCACAATTTTTCTATGATATTGAGGTGGGCTATGACGGTCAGGTCGAGAAAGAGGGGCAAAAGCCTGTCATCAAATATTTTAGTGCATTTTCCTAATAGGGGTAGGCTCGGAATCAGAGAGATGGGACCGAGCCCTTGATGCCACATCCCAGATGTTAACTCTCTGATGACGCTTGTTTTCACTTCCTGGGCGTAGCCAGAGTGATGGATAGACAGTCCCTTGCGTGCATAGGAGGGAACGAAGTTCATCAAATATTTGGCTTATCTACTTTTGTGTTTGCGCCCGTCTCGTTTGCAACCGGAGCACAATTCTGAACTTCTTGCTGTGTAGCTACGAGGTCAGTTTGGTAGCGTACAGTGACCAGCGTGACATACGCGTGTTTTCGTTTAAGCAACTGTAGTTTGTCTTTTGTTCTTCTTTTCGGTATTTTGATTTTATTATTTGTTTGAATAATTGACTTAAAGGCGTTTATTTTGAAGATGAAGGCACAAGACCGCGGTGGGGGAAATGGAGTTAGAACTTTAGTCACAAGTCGAGGCCGAAGTCAATATAGTGTCTATTCCGCTGTGGCTACGCCCGATCAGAAATGCTGTTGTCGGCATACCCATAGCGATCATATCAGGCCGCTTTGGCTCCCATGTGCAGAAAATATGAACTCTTTGTATCTAGTGTCTCCCGTATACAATTACCCTACCACGCCTCTTACGAATTTTTTATATTTTTTCCTTTCTAATGACACACATATTCATTGGTAAAGAGTCATAAGGCAAGCACACACTAGGTTAGGTCATAGGCTGCCCACTATAAGAAAAAGTTGCGAGTTCGTTTTGTACACAGTTTTGCACAAAGGTGGAGCTTAAGTGTTGTCACCCACACTTCGCGCACTTTTAGTGGGAAGCTCCCAGACACCATTAGAGCGTGGGGGGGTAGCGGTCTAGGACTCGAAGGAGATGCCCTCGACTCAGCGTGGCAAGCTCAGCGGACACCAGCCACCAAGTGACAGATTTTTCCTCCTCTCCCGTTCGTCTCGTGCCGGCGAGACGCGTCCACGCGGCGCTGTTTTTCTTTGTTTGCTTCAAAAATGCGCCGAATTTTGTGACAAGTGTCCGCCAAATTTTTTCCCGCTTGATTTTCAGAGCATGGCAAGCTCATCGAAGAAGGACCGAGGAGTCGTCACTGAAAAGTACATAGACACGCTTCGGAGCATATGCACATTCACCAAAGCTACCACTAAGGATATCAGCGGCATCTTCAACGAGTTCAACCGCACTCTTAGCAGGGGAGCGTCCAAGCAATCTACCTCATCTCGTGGTGCCAGGAGGGGCCGTGGTGACTCCGGTAAGGAAAGTTCTTTGCAATGGGCGAATTGTTCCCATTACCTTGGTAGAAAAAAGTTGGTTTCAGCATCCGTCAAACTGTAACCTTAAGAAGTAGTTTTACTCCATATGGAAAGACTGAGAAACGCGCTTTTAAACGAAATGCATAAAGGAAACGTTGTGAGACGGAAGTAGACCAACGTAGATAAGAGGACAGACCAGAGAATATTTTTCTTATTGCGATAAAACAGACGAAATGAACGTGGTTGGTTCACTTCATTTAAAGAACATATAACAGGTGATCAGTGGCTTACAAGAGGAGATTTCAAATAAAAAATGTCCCCGCCGCGGTGGCTCAGTGGCTACGGCGCTCGGCTGCTGACCCGAAAGACGCGGGTTCGATCCCGGCCGCGGCGGCTGAATTTCTTGAAGGCGAAATTCTAGAGGCCCGTGTGCTGTGCGATGTCAGTGCACGTTAAAGAACCCCAGGTGGTCGAAATTTCCGGAGCCCTTCACTACGGCGTCTCTCATAGCCTCAGTCTCTTTGGGACGTTAAACCCCAATAAACCAAACCAAACCAAACCAAATAAAAAATCTAGCTCAGCCAGCAGACGATGAGACGAGGAGTTGAGAACAAGAAAGATGCTTCTATGAAGAGAATGCGGCTGATACTGCGCGGAGCTCATTGGAAAATTTTGGATGAGCCCTTCGGCCCACAGCACATTTAATGTGTCGCTGAAGCATAAAGCACAAATATATATACACACTGTATTGGCGGTATTGAATGACGACGGACGTTTAATGTGCCCCTGGGTCTATCTTCATGCGCATGAGAAGTCAACACTCCAGCACCTCGACCAGATGTCATGTGGTGGTGGTGACAAAGCCGTAGTCAGATGCGAAGTAGACAGAAGTGACGCTTAAACAGATTATTTATTTGGCTCTCTTGCGCACACAAAGAACTGAACAACTCAGGGGCGGCGATAGCAGCAAACCTAACCGGATGTCGCCGAAGAAATGAACTCGGCCGCGCTAAATATAAAGCACGAAAGCCAACACTAAGAATCTCGTAAAATGTACCAGTTGCGTGTAGCTGCTATCATTAGAGACACATCTCGCAGCATATTCCATCAAATTAAACCTACAAAGCCGCGGGCCGGCAATTCGAGCATGAACAAAAAGTACAAAGACTGGCGGCATTACTTTTCACAACAGTTTAAGGTGTGCCAAAGGCCACCAGGCCACACTGTCTGATTGTGTATCATGCGTTCAGTGACGCCATTACGACACCCCCCAAACTTCAACATCTCCGTAGGTGGTAGAAGAAGTCTCGCATGTGAGAACCTTACCACCTTCGCAGGCCGAAGTGCTAGAATATGCTGCTGTAACAGACTCCACGGCCAGGTCACATTTAATTTGACGCCCCCTTTACACGCATACACACGTGACTTTAACCAGCAAATGTCATCGTTCAAGTGATATAAAAAGAAGTTGTCTATGTATAACCGAACAGAGGCTAGCACACTTAGCATCAAGCTATTTTGCACAAATACCACCAGCAGACTGTTTAGGCAAGCGAGACAAGTTTAAGAAGTCCTGATATTTAACATGGATAATTTGTATTGGAGGAACAGAATTGCCGATAGCGTCGGCCGTGTAGTCTTGGCAAAGTTACGTGAAGGTTCACTGTCAACGTAGCAGAACCGATGAAACGCAATATATAAGCATTCTTTAGGAAAACGGCGTCGCGCAATGCGTTACCTGCGCAAAATATAACTAGCTTTAATGAAAACAAGTTAAACAACAGTCGGTTATGGTAGAAGTAGTGGCGGGTACCTATGTGCCGTTAGCACAGAACTGGATCATGCATATAAAAGACATCTCTTCCGTGGCGGTCGAAAAAGACCAAAAAGTGCCTTCCGGTATGTGGGTCACGAGCGTTCATAAGTGACGCAGCAGGAGCAGCTGTATTGGCTGTGCGTCCGTATTTCTTTCAGCCTTTTTTAAGAAATTAGCGCACCGTAGAACACTTCATTCTTGCAAGCATTACTACAAAGTGATCACCGCTAGAATTCTGACGTGCCGCACTGCGTGCACCTCTGCAGCTGCCAGAACGGGAGCAACGCCAAGGGTAGAAAGCTTCGAGACGCAGATACAGCAGCGTAGATATTAGGTACTTCAGGTACCTCTCGAATCCACCACGTGTGAGGCGTAGTGCCGTCAGACTGCGCAGCTTCCTCCATTTTAAAATATTACCAGCGCATGTTCAGCACCCTTTGAGTAGTTCTAATATTTATATGAGCAATTTCGAAGTTTAAATGAGCAAGTGTTTTGCTGAATCATTCAAGTACGGTCCGCCGTGATGGCTCAGTGGTTATGGCGCTCGGCTGCTGACCCGAAAGACGTGGGTTCTATCCCGGCCGCGGAAGTCTCATTTAGATGGAGGCGAAATTCTACAGGCCCGTGTACTGTGTGATGTCAGTGCACCTTAAAGAACCCCAGGTGGTCGAAATTTCCGAAGCCCTTCACTAGGGCGCCCCTCATAGCCTGAGTCGCTTTGGGACATTAAACCCCCATAAACTAAACTAAACATTCAAATACGAAATTCACGACCTTCGCCATACATTATGTGGTGTAGAGCCGATTCCTCCTTGATGCAGTTCGTTATGTTTAATTATTGCAGGGCACTAGCAGCTTCGGCCAAAGAGCATTATTGCACGAGATATTTTTGTCTACACAGGGCAGGGTCAGACACCCATTTACCAACTAAACCCTCGAGAAGCCAAGCAGCAGGCCAGGCGAAATTTTGTAGCTATTGTATCAACTGTGGACACCCGGTGTGACAGTGGAGTTTGAACACCGCACTTCCCCCATGAGATGCGGATGGTGAAGACGGAGGGCACCCCTGCGGGTCTATGATGCCCTTATCCGGTGATTTGTGAACACAAATCTCCGGATATATTTTTCCTTTTTTATTTCCACCTATACATGGAATACGCTTTCCTGTATGTGCGACCTTATGACGTGTAATTTAATATTAAAATTTTGGTTTAATTATTGAAATGTCAACTGGTGTCTCTTCTGCACCTGTAATGTACACTGTAATGACATTATGCTTACTGATCACTGATTGCACTGTTCCAAAAGTAATTACTTGCCTAGCTACTTGCTATGTATTGTGTGTCCTTATGATGAACATCCACTTTCGCTGTTACATTTGTTTTTTCTCCTGGTGTTGGCATCTTCCCGCTGCCATAACTTGCCGTAATCTCTTGGGCCCAGTCAAGCTGCCTCGAGCAGCTTTTTCTCCGAGAGTTCCTACCGTGTATAGGGTGAAATAAACGAAATAGAATTGAAGTAATAAAGATACATGTCGTAGCAGTGATAGAGACTTCTGAAATGAACCTAATCGCTTTCAGCATTTCTTTCAAACTCTGTCGCAGCGCTTCAAAGCGGCAGCGTCGACCGCGAGCGCTTCGACCGACCCTGCACGTGCGAGCCCGGCGAGAAGCAGTGCTGGCTTGTGTCCGAGCTGGAAGCATGGAACCGGGTGCTCTCCCGCAACTACATCGAGCTCCACGAACACTCGTGGGGTGAACTGGTCCTCCAGGGATTCAAATGTCCCGAAAGCAATGAGCCGGGAATCCATGATGTCCTCATGACCTCCCTACTCATTAACGTGCTTCTGCGGCAGCACAGGCGAGTGGCGCATGCGAACGACTTGGGAAGTTTTTGCCCGTAACGTGCTTCTTTTTATATTTTTGTATGTGAGAAGAGATTTTCGGCGGTTAGCCGCTGACCACGGGCGCCGCTGTGGCTGAAGGGTTATGGCGCTCGGCTGCTGTCAAGAAAGAGTGGGTTTGATCATGGCTGCAACAGTCTCATTTCGATGGAGGCGAAATTCTAGAGGCCCGCTTACTGTGCGATGTTAGTGCACGTTAGAGAACCCCAGGTGGTCGAAACTTCTGGAGGAACTCAATACAGGTACGCCCCTTCATTACGGCGTCACTCATAGCCTGAGTCGCTTTGGAAAGTTAACCATCCACCATAGCCCCTGGTCACGCTTTCTACTCCAGCACTTCTGTCCATACGCATTGACTGCGGAATACATCTAAGGATTTGGGCCAAGTGAGCTCCTACTGCATCCATTTCACTTGAAACTTCTTAGTCTTGTGAAGCAGTCACGAGCAGGAGGATGCTACGAGGAGAGGAATGGCGTGGAGACGACCAGAGGATACCAGAGACGAAGATCATAGGTCCTCACAGTGTTTGTTGTTCCGTGAGACTAGCATTTAAGAACTTTGGTTGTTGACCTGGAGGCAGTAAAGAAATCACTAGTCGGAATCTGTGGAGCCCGAATGGAAGGGTGGAACCGGAATGAACGCATTCATTTCACGCCGCGTTGGTGACTCGTAATCTTACACGAAAGCGTTGACCGCCGGCCCATACTGTGATGCGGCGGGGGGTGGTGAAGTGAAATATTTTTTTTTAAATACTGCTTTTTGTGTGTACCCTGGTGTATGAACAGGATTTCTTATAGCAATATTTGCTTACGATGCTCCCAGGAACGTAATCTTGCTTCATAGAAATATCAGCTCGAAGACAAAATACACATGGGATCGGGTGAGCCCATCGGTATCAGTAAAAACAATGTTGAGCTATGTTCGAGAGCAACAGTGTTTATCCGAAATATTTTCGAGGATAATCAAGGGAAAGCACATAACCAACAATTCTTGACAAAATCATTTTTAAGGGAAAAGCCGTTGATGATCACAATTTTTCTAATGATGTGAGATTTATTTTATTTTACTTTTTACAAATGTGCATACAGTCTTTAGCATGAGCCACAGGCCAAAAGCTAAAGAAAATAGCTTGAAAATGCCTGTGGCTCATCTAAGAGCCATTACAAAATTATAAAATAAACACATGCATACAACGGTGGCAGATCGCATACGAGCACACTGTAGAAAGAATTTATAATATTTACGATTGAACTGATGGGTACACAGAGATGTAGTTTGAAACTAGAAAAAAACAATTAAAACTGAACAAATGCATTTGAAAGTTATACACTGCTGTTGATTACAAAGGGGAAAAGGACACCGCTACATACACAAACTACAATATATGAAAAGAAGTTATGGAATATTATTTACAAAGTACACTTTTAAATCATGTGGTCGGAGGTTATACATGCTAAGCTGGTTAGATTCGTAGCTGTTTAGAACATCAGGTATAAGGAAGTTAAGTGCTTGTTTACCATAGTTAGTTCTAGCTCGTGGAAGTGTCCATTTTGCAGTTGATCGGGTTTGAACATACTTTTCTATGGGCTTTAACAATGCGATATTAATTAAAAAATTACATATTGATGGTGAAGAAAATTTGAGATAGTATAATAGGCGGTACTCAAGAAAAACATTGACACGAATTACTTCATACTTAGCAAACAATTCAGCCGTATGGGCAGTAAAACTGGCACCTGCGATAATCCTGATAGCTTTCTTTTGGAGAATTAGAATTTTCTGTAGATTTGTTTTGGATGTGGTAGCCCAAACTATGTGGCAATAGTTAATGTGTGATTGGAATAGGGCATGATAAATCATTCGTTTTATACAGGGAGGAAATTCAGTGCGGTACCGAGCAAGAAAACCAACGGAAGGAGCTAATTTCTTGCGAAGATGTGTTGCGTGTGCGGTCCAGCTCATACAGGCGTCAAAAATTACACCGAGTGATCTGAAGGTGTCCACGATTTCTATTTTATGATTCCCAAGTTGAAGATCATCGTTTAAGTTAATTTTGACGTTTTTAGGCCTGAAGAAAACAGCTTTAGATTTATTGGTATTGATAGACAACACATTTTGAACAGACCACGCATGCAAAGTTTTAAGAACAGCATTACCGCGATTTAATAACTGATCTGTTGAGGAGCCCGTTAAGAAAATACTGGTGTCATCTGCGTACAGAATGAATTTAACGTTACTGTCAATGTTTACGAGATCATTTATGTATACGTTAAAGAGAAAAGGACCTAAAAGGCTGCCCTGAGGCACGCCACAGTTTCACTTTAGCACTCGATATATCGGCAGATCACCCGATGGTGGTCTCATATTTTTAAAATTAATATAAATAAAATTCTTGCTAACGTCAAAAGCGTTCCCCATTGGTTTTATACTGCAGTCTTAACTGCTCGATGGGACCGATGGAAACACTTTAAAGGAGGTATTTTGCTACATATCAGAAGAATGAACCATCAAAATTGAATGATTTTATAACAGTATCTTGCAATTTTAAATTTTCAAAATTTTTGTCCGAGAACGTTGGACATGGTTTGGATCTACTAAGATGAGCCAGTGAAAATGCATGACAGGCGTGTTCGGATCAGTCAGAAAACTACACCTAAGCTCATGTACACCTTCCATAGAGTGCAAAGCAAGAATGAACAACCGTGTAAATAAATTAAGGGCGTTACTGCGACGTTGATACACGAATGACAAGACATAGCCCAATGTTTTGCATTATGTCTTTCAGCTTGCCATTCTAATCGCAAGCCACGGTGTCTTAGCACAGCGTCGATCGGAGGGACTTTACTCTGCGACTAAACGTGAGGTTCAGTTCAGCTAATAGGAAACAGCCTGAGCGCGCACTGTACAACATCTGCTCATCGAGCAATGGTAGTTAATTGAGCGAAGACCACAGATGCTAGAAACAGACGCAGCGCTAAGAGAAGTAGTCACTGACAATTTTTTATAACCGGCAATTTATTGGGCCACGTCTCAATAGCTGGTGGGCACGCAGGTCGAGCTTATGAAAAAAAAAAAGTGGGCTGAAGCCCCCTCTGGCGCTCACCCTGAGCTCGGTGGTAGGCCTATATGCCATCCGTTGTCAGAGGAGGGCCGTTTTTGTAATTTGTATCGCAGAAAACATAGGCGCTACTTCATATCTCTGAATTCGAGATATTCACTCGCATATATCATCGCCCTCAAGAGCTACTGCGAGTACTGGGAAATTTTTAGTGCAGAGTATTCACCGATGGCAATACACGGGTGATCTGCTGCTATCAGACGGGTTTCAGTATCCCCGCAACCCTGTGTATTACCGATCCGCTCTGTTGAGTGATAACAGCCATATAAACAAGAATGCGCTAGGGGCCGGCCGCTTTCTTAGAGACAACATTGAAAAAAGAAGGTGCTGCCTTGTGATGGACCCTACATCCAAAGTGCACAGCACCCGATGTCTCCGCACACTGCAGCCTCAGAAACAGTCTATTCAGTGCCGAGAAACGCTAGTCGAGTTTAACTTATTGCGCAGCTGTGTGACCGAAAACTGAATACTCGTCAGTCGGAAAGCAGGGTAGAGAAACAGACGCTAAAAAAAATGACAGCACAAAGGTATTCGACCTGTCGTCCTTTCCTGTTTTATCTCTTACTGAAGGCTTTAACAGTGACAATAATTGTTCTGACAGCTAATGAAGTAACTCGAAAAATAAGAATGAGGTGAAGCGCAATTGGCTGGTTCTTCCAGATCATGAACTGCAGTTTCCCAGTAGCCGTCTGCAGAAAAGTACATAACAGCTGTATATTACCGGTACTCACCCGTGGAGCAGAAACGTGGAGGCTAACGAAAATGGTTCAGCTTAAGTTAAGGACAACGCAGCGAGCTATGGAAAGGAAAATGACAGGTTACGTTACGAGACAGGAAGCGGCCAGAGTGGGTCAGGAAACAAACGCTGGTTGAGGACATCCTCGTCGAAATCAAGAGGAAGAAATGGGCTTGGGCAGGGCATGTAATGTGAAGGCAAGGTTAACAGCGCTTCTTAAGGGTAACGGCGTGGATTCCAAGAGAAGGCCAGCGTGGCAGGAGGCGGCAGAAAGTTGGGTGGGCGGATGTGATTAAGAAGTTTACAGTGAAAGCATGTCAGCAGCTGGCAAGGACAGGGTTATTTAGAGAGATTTGTCACAGGGTTTTCTCCTGCAGTGCGAATAATCAGGCTTACGATGCTAATGATGAATAGCTACTCAACAGGAAGCATTCAAGTTGGTTGCTTTACATTTGTTTTCCTGTCTCGTATTTCAGGTGTGTAACCGACGTTTCTATGGACCATGCTATTACGAAGATCGAGGTGGGCATCTTCTGGCATTCCCTGCAGAACGGAGCTACGGGAGTGCGCAACTTCTCGTTCACTTCTTCAGTGAGCGCGGAACTCAGCCTGGTGAGCTGAGCATTAACAACAGATTAATCATAGTGCAATCATATACTGCTACAGGGAACCTGCAACAGCATGCGCAGATCATTGCGATACGCCAATCAAGCGGCACACGTAATCGGCCCAGTATTGCAAATTGATGGTTTCATCCTGGTCCTTTGTAGGGGCCGCATTTGCCAATACGTTTCCAATATTGGACCAATTACCTCTGCTGCTTGGGCATGCGCAACAGCACCTCGCCCCTCCGTGGTACAGCTGCAACGGAAAAAGATTAGCACAAGTGACTCACGACCGGAGCGGAAAAATTGCGAGACGCGGCGCTATTGTAGCCGTATGCGCAGACAGCGAGAGTGCCTGGCACATTCCTCTTTCTAAAGTGGGGGTGGCCGACAGAAAGCAGCCCATCCGAAAGCAGGCACTGTCACACATTACTTTTGACAGCGCATCCCCACTTTTGGCAGTGCATCCCCATCACATTTTTAGAGGAAAACGGTTATAAAGATGACGTTCCTCGCTACGCCAGCGCAAAAAAAAATAAATAAATAAAACGAGATTATGTGCTTAGCCACCGCAGCACCTTAGCCACCGTGCCAGCCACCCCCGCTTCAGGAAATGGAATGTTCCTGGCACTCTCGCTATCGGTGTACTCGACAACAATAGCGCCGCTTGTCGCGATTTTTTCGCTCCGGTCATAATTCACTTGTCATTCTTTTTTTGTTGCAGCTATACCTGTTGGCACCTCGCAGTACATGATGACGCTATATTTAAACGCAAGTTCATCCCGATGTAGGACTAGCCATTCTAATCTTTTTCCCCACCATTTTCCTTCTGCCTGCGTTTCCACCAGCTTCAGTGGATGAGCGTGGGCATGTGGTCCCAGTCGGCGGTCTGCCTCCCTTCCCTCCGCGACCTTCACGTATCACGGGTTCTTTTCGACGCCGAAGCGGCGGAGACGCTGGGTGACTACCTAGTGCGCACTACTACCCTCAAGTACATCGGCTTTCAAGACGTGCAGGTAACGCTTTCAACTCGCGGTCATTTGCATTTCCGCACTCCTGACGCCCAGATAATGAAATGAAACCCAGTTTTTACTCAGGCAGGGGGCTGGCAAAAAGACGCATATATGTTTCACAAGTGTAAGCCCCGAACCCCGTTTAACAATTTGGGATAACACTCATTCTATAAGCGTGCAGTAAGATAAAAGAGAACAAAAGCATGAGTTCAGGAGTTAAGGCACGACCTGAATGCTAAGCCATATACTAAAAATCAGTTTATAGGCGCACATAAGAAGAAATGAACAAGGATGAATGCAGTGAATAAAAAGTACGAGTTGAAGTTCACAGCAGGGCTTCTATGAAGTTTTCTAGAGAAAATAAATACAAAACAAAAACAATGTTTTCAAAGGCTTCATATGAGACACTTTCTTTGAGCGAGGGTAATACAGCACGGTGATAGCTGAGGAAATCGGATAACTGATATATCCCTTTCTGTGTTCTATATTACGTGCGTATCTTTTCTACTGTGTAAGTTTGGGATCGTATATTGTAGTGATATTCCTTATAGAGGTAGTTACGAAAAAAGCACCGGAATAGTGCAGAATTTGTTCGAATATGGTTACCGCTAATCTATTTTCGATAAAACTGGAAATAGCACTCGATGAACTCGTCATTTGACGCTGTACGAATGTCGCCAGTAATATGGCAAGCTCGTCGAGCCTGATTCGGTTTTGCTCCAACTTAAAATTACAACTTTGTGCCGTGAAACGATTTGTTTTTAACACTGGAGGCCAGGAAAGTAGCAGAGAAAATTATGTGTTAGTCTTGGACGCGCATAGCTACAATAATTTTTAAACTTTTCATGGTGTCTTCACCTCGGTGAAGCGTACTGATGCATAATACAGGCTGGGGACATGTAAACAAAGTCTTAGAAACCAACACATACCCAACGCCAGCTAAGTTACACCAGTGGTACCCTACACTATACTCTCCGCAGTGCCCACACTGTGGAAAGGTAGCTAACCTCAACCACATGGTGTGGGCATGCAATTTAATCCCTCAGTGGAGCTCATACCAAACCCCTCCGAGGAGCAGTGGGAGGCTATTCTGCTCAGCGATGATCCTGACCGTGAGCACTGGCTCGTGGGGAGGGCCAGCGCAGCATCAACAGCCAGTGGACTACCGGACTAGGTGGCCTACCCACATGTTCTAAGAATATCCAGCAAATAAATATGTTTTCAATCAATCACTTAATCTTAGACAACCCCAAATGAAGTATGTTATGCACTTACGCGTGCTGCGTAAGTGGCGAAAGCACATATGACGAATATCAACAAGAGCCAGCGTAAACCTTGCCTGCATATTTTGTCTTTGCCTTTTTCATCAGATTCTTTATTATTGCCTTCGCAGGTACATGGTCCATTAACACAACTAATAGGCCCAATATTGGAAAGGTATTGGCAAAGGCCGGTCTTACAAAGACCAGAGTCGAACCATTCATTTGCAATAATGGGCCCATTACCTGTGCTGCTCGGGCTATAGCAGTAAGTCCTATAGTGAGTGGTCACCCTGACCGTGGTCAGGGTGACCTATCATTATAGGGCTTACTGCTATAGCACCTTTTCTAACTACTACCCGCTAGGGTATCTGCAACATGCAGGTGGTGAGCTGCAAGACCACGGTTTCCCGAGCATCCGCGGGTGCATCCACGCGGGGGATGTTGGTGAGCAATGCGCCACCACAGACCCGAATATCCACGCTTAGCCGAGCGTGGCGTCTCGGGGGAAAAGGGGATCCTGATTGTTGAGCCGATGGAGAGAGTTTGCACCTTTAAAGGCCCCTCGACGGAGGCAACATATTGATACGTGGCGGCTAGAAGCAGCAATAGAAACAGCAGAGGTAATCTGCTACGCAAGGGACCGACGGCTTGGAGTAGTCTCACAGCACACAAGCTCGCACCTCAGCGTCGTCTTCTTAACAAAACCACTTCGTCGTCCTCCCAGGGTCCGTAGCATGACCCCCCTCGCGGCAAAAGCACCGTCCCCGTGCGCACTACACAGGCCAGCTAGACGGCGAGTTGTAAGGTTTGAGGCGGGACACATGGACGATGTCGGTGCGGGGAGCAGCGGCCGGGGATGGCGGATGTAGCGGGGTGATCTCGTACGTCACCGCGGTCACCGGACGTACGACCCGATAAGGGCCTGTATATAGGGGAAGCAGTTTTTCACAAAGGCCCACACGGCGGGAAGGGACCCAGAGTAAAACAAGAGAGCCAGGAGAGTAGGTGACTTCACGACGGCGACAGTGATGACGTCGTTTCTGATTGACTTGGGAGGCGGACAGCCGCTGGCGGGCGACAAGACGGGCAGTGTCGGCGCGAGCGATGGCGTCCCGAGCGTAAGGACTCGTGGAGGCGGTGGCGGGCAGCACACTGTCGAAGGGCAGCAAAGGATCGCGGCCAAAGAGAAGATAAAAAGGGGAGAAACCGGCTGTATCGTGACGCGTAGAATTGTAGGCGAATGTAACAAATGGGAGGCTAATATCCCAGTCGCGGTGATGGTCGGAGACGTACATGGAAATCATGTTGGTGAGGGTACGGTTCAGTCGTTCAGTGAGCCCGTTCGTCTGCGGATGGTAGGCCGTGGCGAATTGATGACGGACGGAGCAGAAGCGGAGCAGTTCGGCGACCACTTTGGAAAGAAAGCAGCGGCCGCGATCGGTGAGCAGGTGACGGGGAGCACCGTGGTGGAGTATGACGTCGTGCAGGAGAAAGTCAGCGACATCAGTTGCGCAGCTGGTTGGGATCGCTCGCGTAATAGCGTAGCGCGTGGAGTAGTCCGTCACGACCGCGATCCATTTGTTTCCCATAGCAGACACCGGAAAAGGGCTGAGCAGGTCGAGGCCGACACGGGAAAACGGGTCTTCGGGGATGGGAATCGGCTGAAGGTGTCCGGGAGGGAGAACCGAGGGCGTCTTCCGTCGTTGGCACAGCTCGCAAGCGGCCACATAACGGCGGACAGAACGGTATATACCGGGCCAAAAGAAGCGGCGGCGCACGCTGTCGTAGGTGCGGGAGACTCCAAGATGACCGGCCGTGGGAACGTCATAAAGCTGCTCAAGGACGCTGCGGCGCAGGTGTTGCGGGACCACGAGCAAGAGGTCAGCGCCGTCAGGCCGCATATTGCGCCGGTAGAGGACGCTCTCATGGAGCACAAACGGGGTAAGGGACGCATCACAGCGTTTGGCAGTGAGGCGGTCGATGAGGGAACGTAGCGAAGAATCCAAGCGCTGTTCATGCGCAATGTTGCGGAAGGCCGAGATGGATAAGACGCAGGCGTCAGCCTCGCATTCGTTGGAGGAAGGTGCATCGACAGGGTAACGGGACAAGCAATCCGCGTCCTGGTGCAAGCGGCCGGACTTGTGGACGACACAAAATGTGTACTCTTGAAGGCGAAGAGCCCAGCGCCCCAGCCGGCCTGTAGGGTCTTTGAGCGAAGAAAGCCAGCATAAGGCGTGGTGATCCGTGATAACAGAGAAAGGGTGCCCAAGCAAGTAAGGGCGGAATTTTGCAATAGCCCAAACCAGGGCGAGGCATTCCCGCTCGGTGATAGAATAGTTGCGCTCTGACACAGAAAGGAGACGGCTGGCGTACGCAATAACGCGAAGCTTGTTGCGTTGCGCTGAGCAAGTAGGGCACCAATGCCATGGCCGCTCGCATCGGTCCGAAGTTCCGCAGGGGCTGAAGGATCAAAGTGAGCCAACACAGGCGGAGCAGTGAGGGCATTGATAAGGGCTCTGAAGGCGTCAGCTTGGGGGGGGTCCCCAAGAGAACGGGATGTCCTTCTTGAGGAGCGTGGTAAGAGGTCGGGCTATTTCCGCAAAGTTCTGGATGAACCGGCGGAAATAGGAACATAGGCCGAGAAAGCTGCGCACATCACCGGAGGAGCGCGGAGTAGGAAATGAACGCACGGCACGGACCTTGTCGGGGTCGGGTTGGATCCCAGCAGAATCGACCAAGTGGCCAAGGACCTTGAGCTGTCGACGGCCGAAGGTACATTTCTTCGAGTTCAGCTGAAGGCCAGCGCGGCGGAAGACGGCAAGGATGGCTGAAAGGCGATGAAGATGGCTTTGGAATGTGGACGAAAAAACAATCACGTCATCTAAGTAGCAGAGGCATGTCGTCCACTTAAAACCGCGCAGGAGGGAGTCCATCATGCGCTCGAAGGTGGCAGGGGCATTGCACAGGCCAAAAGGCATGACTTTAAACTGGTACAGGCCGTCCGGGGTGACAAAGGCGGTTTTCTCCCGAACCCGTTCATCGACAGCGATCTGCCAGTAACCTGAGCCAAGATCGATGGAGGAAAAGTAACTGGCGCCGTGCAAGCAGTCGAGAGCGTCGTCAATTCGGGGCAAAGGGTAGACGTCTTTCTTTGTGACGGCATTCAGATGGCGATAATCGACGCAGAATCACCAAGTTTGAACTTTCTTTTTAACAAGCACGACAGGGGACGCCCAAGGACTACTCGAAGGCTCGATGATGTTGCGGGCCAGCATCTTGTCCACTTCTGCCTGAATAACACGGCGCTCTGCGAGGGAGACCCTATAGGGCCGTCTGTGAATAGGGCGGGCCTCGCCGGTGTCAATGTGGTGGGCGACAACAGAGGTTTGACCCAAGGGACGGTCCCCAAAGTCAAAAATATTGTGACGAAGACGAAGCTGGCAGTGGCGCGGGACGGAGCGCCCGCGCTAGGCCAGCGGCCATTAAATCATCTCTCGCCCATGGTTCACCACGTCTCATTCTTCGGCTGGCCGCCACGTTACATTTGGTGGAGGTGCTGGAGTCCCTTCATCGCCATCCTGGTCACGGAGCTTCGGTGCCCTGCTCCTGCCGTGAGTGCCTGGCCCGCGCCGCCCGGCCATGCCCCAGCCCGCCCGACCTGAACCGACCTCACCGCTCACCCCAGCCCCGCCCCCGCCCGGACCACAAGACACGGCGACCCAAGACCCAACCGACCCGAGACCCGACCGACCCAAGACCCAAGACCAACACGTGAAGACACCGCCCCCCTGCCCCTGCCGTCCGGTGCGTCCACGGACCTCGGCCGTCAGCTCCTGGCACCCTCCGGCCCGGATGCTTCGTGGACCAGGACTCATTCTCTCATCTTTCTCATCGTGGCGGCCAGCACTGCACCATCTTCTACATATTGTTCGATCCTTCACTCAAGACCATCGCCATTTCGCCGTCTGTTCGTCACCGATCGGGACGATCGCTCGGAGGCCCCGGGTAGTGTGACGAAGACGAAGCTGGCAGTGGCGCGGGACGGAGCGCCCGCGCTAGGCCAGCGGCCATTAAATCATCTCTCGCCCATGGTTCACCACGTCTCATTCTTCGGCTGGCCGCCACGTTACAATATCACTGTAGGAGGACAAGAGGCTGTGAAGGGCTGTAGAGTCAGCAGAGGGTAGATCGGCCGCTATCATCCGGGAAATTGAATCCTCACTGCATGAAGGGCTGCGATGTAGGGACATTGGATACGGCAGTCGTTGGGTCAGGAGCCAGGACAGAGACTGTGCAATCGGTCAATGGGGACAGATCAGCAAGTGAAATGCCGGTCGGAAATACCTGAGGGGACAGGCTGAAGTTGAGGACAGGGAGGCAGGTGCAGTTGTTGGTGATGTGGACAATGGTGTGGGGAAAGAGGACGTTACGATTCAGAATCACAGCGGTGATAGGGCAGGCGACGTAGTCGCCATCAGGGACGGGAGGAGAAGGCGACATAGGGATGTAGACAGCAGCTTGTGGCGGGAGACGAGCAAACTCGGTGGATTGAAGGCGAGGTGAGCTGGTGGAGTCGTCATTGCACAGGGGCAGATCCAATCGGAGAAGGCCTGAGGAACAGTCAATAAGAGCTGAATGGGCGGTTAAAAAGTCAAGGCCAAGGATTATGTCCTGAGGGCACCTGGTCAGGACGGTGAACAGAACGGGTATATGACGTCCGGCAATGCTGACTCTCGCAGTGCACATTCCAATCACGGCAGCGGGGCTGCCATCGGCGACGCGAACCGTGGACATGGCGGCAGGCGTTAAAACTTTCTTCAGACGGCGGCGCAAAGAAGAGCTCAGGACAGACACTTGGGCGCCAGTATCAATGAGGGCAAGGACCGGGACACCATCCACGAGAACATTCAAGAGATTACGTTGGGCAGCGGGGGTCAAGAGAGGATTTTCAGGCCGGGTCAATGATGCAGCGTCACCTCCGGGGGCTGCATCGGCTAGTTTTCCGAGAAGTGGCGGTAGGTCGAAGGAGAAGGGCTGCGGCGTGTGGTAGGAGAAGGGGAGCGGCGGCCTAATGGGGAAGGTGAGCGGCTGGACCCACGAGCTTGCGGAGCGGGCTCGTCACGGAGCGGATCGGGAGGTGGGGTGAAGCGGCGCGGGCCGTAGTCGTTGCGGCGATCGACGAAGGAGTAGGGGCGAGGTGGCGGGGACCAACGGCTGCGGCAGTGACGGGAGATGTGTCCGACGCGAGAGCAGGTAAAACAGATCGGCCTGTCATCAGAGGTACGCCATTCGGCAGGATTGCGATATCGGTACCGAGGCGAGAAGCTGCGACTGTAAGTGGCAGCTGCGATCACTGGAGGGTCCGGGCTGGCATGAGCGTTGTCCGCGACGCGAGAAGGGACGGCCATATTCGCAACCTCCTGTCGAACGACGGCTTGGATGAGGGCCAAGGTGTTGTCCGGCAGTTGCAAGGAAGAAACAGCGGGCGTCATCGCCTCCAGTTCGCGGCGCACGATACGGGTTAAGTTAGCCGGGTCGGAAGGCTGCCGCAATGTTGGCACGAGGAGCTAGCAGCAGTGTTCGGCAGCCGGTCAAAACGGTGAGAAATGCGCCGGTGTTTGGCTTGCTCGAAACGCCGGCACACCTCAAGAACAGAGGCGACCGTGGAACAGTCTTTGCATAGAAGCAGGTTAAAGGCATCGTCGGCAATGCCTTTCAGTATGTGGCCAACTCGATCTGCCTCGGACATGTCTTTATCCACTTTACGGCACAAGGCGAGGACGTCTTGTATGTACGCTATGTATGGCTCGGAGGAAGTTTGGGCGCGTGACGCGAGGGCCTTCTTGGCGGCGAGTTGGCGGCCGATGGGTTTTCCGAAGAGGTCGCGGAGCTTCTGTTTACAGATGTCCCATGAGGTCAAGTCCTCTTCGTGGGTTTCGAACCACACTCTCGCGGTGCCGGTCAGATAAAATATGACATTAGCGAGCATCAGCGTTGGATCCCACCTGTTGTGCGTGCTGACGCGTTCGTAAAGGGCCAGCCAGTCGTCCACATCAACGTCGTCGGTACCGCAGAACGTGCCCGGTTCGCGGTGGTGGGCGACGACGACCGCTGGCGGTGTTTACGGAGAGGGAGATGGCTCGGACTGGTTAGACATGGTGGCGAGACGGCGGCCACGGCGGAGAGCCAGCTTGAGGTCGGGGATCGAATTTAGCAACCTCCACCAAATGATACGTGGCGGCTAGAAGCAGCAATAGAAACAGCAGAGGTAATCTGCTACGCAAGGGACCGACGGCTTGGAGTAGTCTCACAGCACACAAGCTCGCACCTCAGCGTCGTCTTCTTAACAAAACCACTTCGTCGTCCTCCCAGCGTCCGTAGCAATATCATTCCCCTAGGGGGCACTTCCGTCACAACAAGACGGTCACAAGTCTTTTGCTGCCAGAGCACTTCGTGATGGCACAGGAGGGCCAAGCACTTGCACGCGTCGTGCAAAACCACGTTGCTCTAGAACGCCTGCTGGTAAGGCCCATGGTAGTGTTTCTGTATAGTATAGTTTTTTGTATAGACAAGCGTGCGCGGTGGGACAGAAAACCCTGGCGCTGACTTTAAAGCAGACAAAGGAGTTTCGAGATAACGTACAAATGCAGCTACAACATCTGGGAACAATGTCTAGGTAGGTGCGCGTGGCCGCGATCAATCGAGAAAAGTCTGGTCACATCTTGCGTCTCTAATAAAATGATAAAGCTGCGTGCAGAACTTTTGAGTGCGAACAAACACTACAGAGCTTTGGGGCCTTACTTCCCTTTCAGAACAGCATCGCTCCGATGCCTTATAACAAAAATAAAGCAGGGCACCCCTTTTCGCTTCATTTGCTGATTTATATAGCGGACGTTATATATCTCCGTGCCTGTCCCTGAACGTCATGTTTTTCTTTTCGTACGGCGGCAGATCTGCGGCACACACGACTACTCTCCCTCAGCTGTTCTTCGGGCTGCTGTGCAGAGCTGCGCACTCAAATGGCTCAGTGCCCGCGTGTACACCATCCATGCCGAGGACATCGAAGTCATGGCCGCCGCCCTAACACGGCACCCGCCTTCGTACGCGAGCCTGACCGGCACCGCAACGAAGGCACCACCGACACGGACAAGCCGCCTGCAAAGCCTAGGTTTCTACGACTGCAACATGTCGGAACCACGCCTACAGGTGGCCTGCGCAGCGCTCATCGGAGGCAAGCAATGCACCTTCCTCTTAACGTGGCTTGTTCGGGTTCTTGTAGGCACAACAGTACAATGAACCAAATTGGGGGCATGGGGCTAGAGCAGGCGTTCTGCGTTCGGCTTCTTCTGTGCAGCTTATTTCTATGTTGATAGTTCTTTTTCGCTGCTGAAAACTCCTCGACTCTGATGAAAAAGACTAAAAGACATCGGTAGCCGCAGTGCTTCACTAATAATGGGGCTCGACTGCTGACTCGAAAGACATGAGACCGGACGGGGGCGCGGCAGTCGCATTTCAATGGTGGCGAAATGCTAGAGGCCCGTGTACTGTGCGATGTTAGTACACGTTAAAGAATCACTGGTGGTTGAAACTATCTGGAGCCCTCCACTGCGGCGTCCCTCACAAACTGAGCTGTGATTTCGAGCGGAGCTTAGCACTTGAGAAACAAAGACGTCACAGGGATACAGGACGAGCGTTAAACGTCCTCCGATTTGTGCCTTACCAACTACCCAGAACTTCAACTTCGCTCTAGACTGGGTCGCTTAAAAAGGATAAACTCCATAAAATTAAAAAACCTCGTTCTGTGGCGAGGGATGGAAGATTTGTACGCGTTAGGGATAGACTAAGCAAACAGCAGAGATAGCTTCGCACTTACTTTCCCGACTGTGTAAAGACAGGAATAGATGCACCGAGTAACAGACTGCGCACAGACGCGGTCAATATAACCTGGAGCTTTATACATTAAGGTGGAAAGTGTGGCGAGTTGAGTCAGTCATTTTGAAGATAGAGCGAAAGACGAGGACGAAAGGATGAAGACACGAGCGCCATTTCTTAAAAAAAATTTCATTGAAAAAAACAGGGAATATAAACCCATCTCTTGAAGAGTTTCTAAAAAGAAAGGAACAGAGAAAGAGGTAGGAACCAAAAAGCTAACATGAAGATCGTTGGGTAAGATATTCAAAGCGCCAGAAAAGCTGAGTAACAACACACAGGATACACTGTCTCGTAAAGTTAGTTATCTTTTCTTTCCATACCTCGCTGCTCTGCCTGACTGCAGTTGCGATGATAGCCTACTGCAACTGCGGTGGTAGCCTACTACGACTGCGGGATAGTAGCGCGTTCTAAATGGGGTGGTGGCGCATTGCAACTGCTCTAGAAGGCCTTGCTTCGAGATAAGTGGCCTTTCCTTACAATATCACAACCGGTAATTCAACCGGTCTTCTGCTGCTGTGAAAGATAATGCTACCGAGGTAGGCTTTAGCTGCAAAGTACAAATGGGCCGGTTAACGGTGCTTGAGAGAATAGGCCGTACGAGGCCTTGCTTTGTAGGGTAACCTTGGATTGGTGGCTCACGTAGAGTAGTTCAAGCTATTCCTGCAACTTCTGCCCCGACGAGGGCGGAAATGAAGGGAATTAGAAAGTAATTTCCCCACTTTTCACTGAGCTTAGAGGCGGAATGACGGTAGTTATAAACGTGTTATCCTGCCTCAAAGAGCGGTCTGAAGCCCTAGCGTTTCTAACCGACATCAGTTGTCTGGTGAATCTTTGGTATAGGTATCCAGAGCAATCTGCAACCAAGAACGCATGACCACTGTTCGCATCCTCAGGAGCACCCACCTTCTGGCTTATGTCGCCCTTACGGTGAAGACCTGGGTCGACAACAGTTCTCGCGGCTACCGTGGGAGCTCTGAGGTTTGCCGGAAGCGCATAAGAAGCCAATGCTGTGCTGCTCAGTCAATTATTTCCGTACAAGCGAAAAAAATCGGCAGAGACACTTAAGGCTGCTTACGTGTGGGAATGCGATAACATTGTCTCTGGGTACACTGACACCCACGCACCCATTCTCCCGCCCCCGCACACGCACAAACACAAACACACACATACACATGCACGCGTGCGTATGACACCACCCGGAAGGCTGTACTGTGAGTGGTTGGAACACAATTTTGATGTTAAATTGCTTTTATTGCGAAAGCAATAGTGCTTGCACTTTTCTGCCATCGATGGCGCGCTACCACGTGACCGCGTGACGTCACGACAAGAGGAGAGCTTGGGGCCCAACTCGTCTCATCGATGGAGGCTCATCCTTCGCTCCGGCGCAGGTGCGGCGCGCTACCACGTGACCGCGTGGTGTCACGACAAGAGGGGAGTTTGGGGCCCAACTCGTCTCATCGATGGAGGCTCATCCTTCGCTCCGGCGGAGCTGCGGCGCGCTACCACGTGACCGCGTGACGTCACGACAAGAGGAGAGCTTGGGGCCCAACTCGTCTCATCGATGGAGGCTCATCCTTCGCTCCGTCGCAGGTGCGGCGCGCTACCACGTGACCGCGTGATGTCACGACAAGAGGGGAGTCTGGGGCCCAACTCGTCTCATCGATGGAGGCTCATCCTTCGCTCCGGCGCAGCTGCCGAGTGAGGGCGCTCGCTAGACTGGGTTAAAATGGGGCTGCGGCTGTGCTCCTCGCAGTGCTGTGCTATGTCGGAGGATGCGTACAAGGCGAGGCTGGAACGGTGTGCCGCGGCCAAGCCACGGCGCCGTGCCGAAGAAACAGACGAAGAAAGGGAACACTGGTTGGCGAAGCAAAGTGCGTGTGCTGCAGAATGGCGAGCACGCTGATGTCATCACCGATGTACAGACCAAAAGCCATTTCTTTACGTATCACCAAAGCTTGTTCATCGGAATAAATAAAGCAGATTTGCAGTAGACCCATGATGGGTCCAGAGTGAATCCATACGGGTAATCATATTAGCAGAACCAAGTCGTGACCAGAGTTGCACTATACGGAAAACCATGTCCAACTACCAGCAGAACCATGCGCTGCCAGGTGTTATTGCTTCCTAATCAACCAGGCTTAACCAAGCTAAGCCTTCAGCCAATTTTTGAGGAAACGAAACGGCGCAGTAACTGTCTCTCATGTCACCGGACACCTGAAACGGGCCATAAAGAAAGAGGTAGAGAATCTGGCAAGGCATATAATCAAAGGTGAATATGTCGTCCGTTCGAATACGTGCCGCAAGTTAGCCTGAAACTTCACTAGCACATCTAAGCTATATGCAACCAAAAACCATATGGCGCCGTTCGTACTGTTTACGTACGAATGTTGTAGAAAAAACGGGCGCGACATGGTTTGCATGGGGCTAATATATTAGGAGAATATGTGTAGGTACACCTGAAGTGGCCGTGCTCGGCTTTCTGCGTGCATCATATGGCCGCTTGATGTCGCCACCCTATTTTCTTGCCATTATTGCGATTTTCTGGACCATCTGCGATTGCACGCGCTAACACACACACAAGCCGCCAGCTTTTTTCGTGATGAAACTAGTAATGCTTTTGCGTTAAAATTTTCGTCGTGTCTAGCACAAAGCTCTTCGAGCTCCTGCCTGAAACGGTGGATTTTGTGACAAGCGCGAATTGCTGGCAATCTGCGCTTGATGAGGCAATCTGTGACAAAATAAAGCTTTGTAGGGGGCTACTGCGACTGAGACTGGGGAGGTTCTAGACAAGAGAACAGCACACACAAAAGTAACAACACGAGAAACGAGCTCACAACTGAGTTTATTTTCGACATGGCGCCTATTTATAAGTATGGTTATTCGTTTTCGGGTTTTATGTTTTCAAACTCGGGTAAAAATCGGGTGTTATTTTTCGGCTCGATAATAGGGGAGAAATCGGGGTTTTCGTGGAAAAACTCCGAAATTCGAGTTTTATCGGGTTAAATTTGCAAACTAATAATTTATTCGATTTGATTTGACTGGTGGGTAACAATTGGGCTATATTTTGGGCTGCTTTCAAGAAAGTATAGTATTGCAAAATTTGTCGTTTCTTTGCTAAATAATTATTACTCGCAGTGAAAGGCAACGGTGAGGTTTGAGAAAATAAACATTTTATTCACGAGGGCTGGTCATCGACGTTCTACACGTCCTTATTAACATACATATTAATCTGCATGCGCAACATCTAGGTTTCCATCCTAGACCTGTCTGGTCTCTGCAGGTACCTTAGCTGAGAGAACGTTCCTCAACGTCCCAGCTGCCATTAGCTAGGCACAACAATGACAACGCTGCATTTGCTAGCCTTGGGTAACGCACAGTTTCCAATAGTCCATCACTTCAACACCTTCATTTTGTGGTGCTTGCTTCCAGCAAGTACTGATTAAACTCCTCGCGAAGTGAGCCTACATCGTCCATCACGGAAATAAAGAGGTCTGTAGTCATCAAACGACTGACTCAGCAGCCGCCTCTGGAACAGATCGAGTACGGCTCCCAGTTTCCACAATGTCAACTGGTTTTCTTCTTTGTCTGAGACGTTCCGTTTCAAAGTGCAGTCCCTATTTGTGGAGATTTTGGCGCAAAATTCTTCAGAACAATTTTTACTAGTATGGCACTGCTCTTAGGTGCCGTAGACAAAACACCTTTCGCCCGATCACTTTTACCTGCAGTCAACGATTGTCTGCTTGTCAGCCGCCTTGGCCGCCTCTCGCCTGCGCGCCAACTGAAGGCACAGGAATTCTGTGGGCACTATTGTTTCAGAAATCGGGAAAAGTCGGGTTTTACCCGATATTTTAGGACCACGTTCGGGGTGCAAATATCGGGTAAAATCGGGTTTTACCTGAAAACGAACAACCCTATTTATAAGCATCTAATCATGCGACACATGAACATGAAAGCGTTAAAACCAGCCAAGATAGCAAAGCAATAGTAAACCATGCAAGATACAAACTATCCTCGCAAATCAGGAATTTTAGACCTGACCGGATAAAAACAATCATTCACACAAAACACAAAAACAATGCCACAAAATAATTGCGGGAAGCAACTTGCATGGCTTCAGTAAAGCACGGTGGCGGGTACGCTAGCGACCCGCCCGTGGTTTAAACAAAGAAAGAAAGATTGTTTTTATCCGGTCACGTCTAAAATTCATGACTTGCGAGGATAGTTTTATCATGCATGGTTTACTATTGCTTGGCTATCTTGGCTGGTTTTAATACCTTCATTTTTATGTGTCCCATGATTAGATGCGTATAAATATACGCCATGTCGAAAGTCAACTCAGTTGTAAGTTTGCGCTCGTGTCTCGTGTTGTTCCTTTGTGTGTGCTGCCCTCTTTTCTAGACCCTAGCGCTCCCGAGTCTCCGTCTGCGACAAAATTTCGTGTTTCTGGTGCCTCTGTTAAGATTCGCGTTTCATGGAGACTGTGATCATCAGAATCCACAATTTCGCATAGCCTGTTGTGTGCTCGTGTCTTCCCTCGCCCAGGCGTCCTGTTAAAGCTCAAGATTATCAGGTGCCCCTTGGGCGAGGAGTTCGCTTCCACTGCTGCTTGCAAACTTCGCACCGACTCCCGCCTACGAGTGCTGAACTTGAAACAAAACACGCTTCCCATCAACTCCATCTGCATCCTGGTCCAAGCGCTCGAGGTGAGTAAAATATTTGTTTGAGCGTTTTTAATTTACAGGGTGATTCCTACTATATTCTGGGAAGCAAACCAAGAAACCAAGGAAACCAAGAGGTAATTTCAAATTCAATTTCAAACTATTTATTATTGTTTTATTAAACAACCGTTGCATACGAGCGGTGATTGTAAGAACCTTCGGCGTGTTATTTCACAAGCGATTCCCGAGCCTTTTTGCTTTGATGGTTTGTCAGTCGTGGTTGTTAGTGGCTGAAGCGTGAACTAGCTGCGAATATTATTTTGCTGGAAATGTGACCATGACCAAAGTGTTAAACATTTTACAAAGTTCTCCTATGTGGTCATATCTTCAGTAAAACCATCAAAATACCAATTGGGAAGTACGAGTGCTATGCTACACTGCCAGTTGCAAAACTGGTTACTGTGAGAACTCGGGCTTTCCTAACTGCTGCATTGATACGCAGCAACTAAAAAAATGAGCTAAAAAAAAAATAAAAAATATCGTCGTCCTTTGTTACCAACAATAGAGCAAGGCGCTAGAATACTTACGGGGTTTCCTAAACCTGCCTGCATATGGAGGTATGACGCGGCGGTGTTAATACTGCCCTCAGTGGTCTCTCTTCATTCGCTGTTGTTTGCTTATATTTACATTTACAATAATTCTCACGACGGTCTCCCCCGTCTTGTGTTTGAAATCTTCTGGACTGCAGTTCACGCACATAATGCTACTACAATTCGAAACATACTATACAACACGTCTGTTTCATTCCACTAATAACCACATTACCAAGTTAAAAATTAAGCGAAAATCACACAGACATCCCCCTACCTCTTAGTACCTCAACAAAGTCAATGAGCATGCCTCGCCAAGTCCGCAGCGTGCCTCGCTGGCGAACGAGGGGTCGTGGGCGCGAATCTCTCCTAAAAATCATGAAAAGTTTGCGTAAAATGCGCTGCTTTAAAAACTTAACTTGTTTCAGACATGTACCGACCTTTAATTCACATAAATGTCCTGTTTTCAGTTATTTGCATTCCAGATATTCACCCATGATGTCATGTATGACGTGGGTTTCTCAACATGCCAACGCCGCCCAGACAACGCTGGGTTCTGCGCTGAACGGCAGCATTAGCACAGTCGCAGTGAAACTGTCTCGGCAGCCCACCTGTCACTGCGAATGCGGCTCACAGCAACCATCGTCACAGTACTGGTAATGGATGCGAACCTGGGCAAGGCCTAAAGTGGCGTGCTACTCTGTGTTAAATCTATTCATTGCGCACAGAATAGAAATCAAATATTCTCCGCGCTATTTCGCCTGTATTTCCCTTGAGACACCGAGAGAGACCTGTCCGGGCCACGAAGTACAGAAAGCAGAGGACATGAATTGTTCACACTTATGTAACTTTGCTGTTGACAGCTGTCACTGCGTCCGTCCCTAGAGATCCGGACAGCGATTTACGTGTTCGAAAGATTTTTCGGCGCGAATGCATGAAAATGACCTACACTTTCGCGACGCTCATCTCGACTGTTTCATGTGTTCCTCACGGAAAGGAGACGCCTTTGTATCGTGAACTTCATCTGTACATCAGCAACGTGCTTCATTTTCACTCGTGATTTAAATCGCCCGTCTGAGTGTGTGTGTGAACATATGACCTCGCCTGTCGGCAATTATGTGCAGTTATGCTTGCTCACGTTTCTGTGCGCACCCATGAAATATTTATTCACCTGCCGGGGCACATCACGGTTGGGGGGCGGGGGGCGCATGTTATCGTCTTATGTCTTGTAAGGCCCAGTAATGCACGCTTTCAATTAACCGGTAAACTCTACGCTGGAGAGGTTTGGCTTCGACCTTTACAGCAGTCTGCCAGAATCCGGTCTATGCACAATGTTCAACACCATTCGAGAGCTCGACATCTCTTCGCGCATCCACGTCAACTGGTACGATCCACGTCCGTTAGATTACTCACAAGGTGTACAGTTGTGCAGTAGCTCTGGGCTCTTCGCCGAACTGGACATGTGGAGTCCAGAAGACGTCGCCACTCTTCTGGAAGCGCTGGCCTCCAGTAGGAATGTTATTTCAGCGTGGATTCAGTGTGCCAAGCCGGTTGAAGACGCCGTCGTTCACCGGCTGGTCGACGCACTCGGCAAGACCAAGTCCCTGAGGTAGGCACTCTTTGCTTTCATTTCCTAATCGCTCTCCTCGGGCCGTTTTGTACTCACTGGGTGGAAGAGGAGAGCTCAGTGTTCGCTGAGATACAGGCAGAGAAGGCAGGGGGCGCCTTTATGTCAAGGCGGTGGGAATGAGGGATAGGCGGCTTCTCGCGCATTGCTTATCTAGAATTCAACTTTAAAGTAATGGTGGCCAGTTGCTTTCTCTACTAGAAATTTTCGTGGTTAAAAAGTAATAACCCCCCCCCCCCCGCTCCTTCTTTTTGATGCACAAGCACTTATAGTGGCTATTCCTCGCATTCAAGAGTAGTGTATCTGTCTGTGTCTCTGAATACTGCTTTGTGACAGGCTTCTTATGTGCACACCGGGTGATGGGCAACCTGTCCAGGTGTGGTTATATTTGTATATGCACATATGCACATACATATGCACACACATAGCGAAAAACACATTAACTTTAAACCGAGCAAAACTTTATGAATCTGGACAAGTTTGAAATGCTTTCGCAGTTTTCAAATGTAAGTTTGGGTGAAAAATCTACATTAGTCAAGTGGCACAAAGTGTGCAGTACATTAAGTATATCGTATATAAGTAACCCGGACATACATGGTGGCTATGGTGCTCGGGTGCTTGCCCGAAAGACGCGGGTTCGATCCCGGTCGCGGTTGCTGAATTTCTTTGCAGGAGAAATTCGAGGCCCGTGTACTGTGCGATGTCAGTGCACGTTAAAGAACCCCAGGTGGTCGAAATTTCCGGAGCCCTCCACTACGGCGTCTCTCATAGCCTTAGTCGCTTTGGGAGGTTAAACCCATAAACCAACCAACCAAACATCATATTGGAACTTCTCAGACAGAAAAAATAGCCACGATGCCTCTGTTTCCTGCCAGTGCTCAGCTGTACGTTCATGCGCTGTATCTTGACATTCTTTCCTTTAATTTTTTGCTGCCATGAATTGCCCCCGAAAATATCAGTGTCACGCAGATACCAATAGCTGACCATCTACACGTTGCAAGTAAATTGCATTTTATTGACGCAGAAAGTTGGACCTCGTACTCAATTGTTCTGAAACCAGCATGGTCAACGTGCTGCGGTCATTGGAACAAAACCGCAGCATCCGGAGCCTCCAGATAGGCATCGCAACCTTCAAGAAGCGGTCAGCCCGGGCGCTTGCCCGACTGGTGGAGGAGAACCGCACGTTAAGCAGCCTTTTCGTGGACCTGGCAGAAGCCTCCGACGGCTCTCCGCAGCATCTGACCATCTGCAGAGAGCTGAAAGAGGCTGTGCCTCGTAATCGCTTCCTGACCAATGTGAACGTGAACCTGCAAGGTGTGAACCGTGCTTCAGATTTAGTCATCAAAGAGGCCCTGAGGCGCAATAGGGTAAGCGCCGGCTTCGCTCGCCATGAAGGCTGTATCACTTTCTCGTTTCGTGAAAAATTTAGTCAAGTGAATGGAATCTTTCTATCACTTACCTTTCATCTTTCCCTCACGGCGTGGTTGATGTGTCCACCGAGAAGTGAGACAGTTGCTGCGCCCTGTGCTTTCAATCATTGCTACGGCCAAGCAAAAGAAAGAGGAGTTTGCAACGAGTGAAGTTGGCGGCGTAAACTAGGGCGCTCGGCTACTGAGCCGTAGTTCCTGGGCGCGAACCCCGGCGCTGTTGGCGCGTCTAATGAACGTCAAACAGAAAAGGCAGCTGTGTGCTCGGCGATGTTACTGAACTTTAAAAGTCGCAAAGTGGTCGAAATTATTCTGGAGGCGTCCACTTAGTACCTCTTTCTCTCTTTCTACATTCACTCCCTCTCTTCGCTTAAAGAAGGGTTGAGGTGTCCACCGAGAGGTGAGACATTTAATGAGCTCCTATTATCGTGCACCGTTTCTCTCAGCATAACAGGGATGACCACTCATTTTTAGAAGGCGCTACTGCCAGACATGACACTTCGTTAGTGCAGCGCCACAAGCTCCTCTGATTTCCTTCTTTTTTAGGTGGTTTAACTGCATTAAGTGTCAGCGCTCGTGGTGACGCTGTACCTTCACGTAGTATGTGAAAGTTTTGCATTTTTGGGATCTGGCGAAAATCCAATTATTTGAAAGACGAAGAGAAGAGTGGGCAAAGAGAACAACAGGGCTCGAGAAATGAAGTAATTCTAGGCCAAATGTGGTAGTCCCCTCTGAAATGCATAAGGAAAACCCGGTTCTGACGTAAAAATGGTGAAGCTAATGCATGGACTAGAACATGAGTAGAGAACTCGATGGATAAGGAAAAATGCAAATGTTAGAGGGGGGAGGGGGCTAAGAAAGTATTGCAACTGTGGTATAAAAAGCACAAGACTTACCCTAAAAAAAAACAAAGTTGGAGCCGCATAGCTTGCCCAAAAATTGAATTAAGATAGAAAATCATTTTCGGCATTTCGAAACCAAGCAGGAACTACGGCTCCTGGATGCCTCTTGAAGAAATACTACGATCGAAAGATTTGGGGCCACAGATTATGTTTGCTTGTGTTACAAGTGAGACGTAGAACGGGACCGCGTGAGGGATCTTTTTATTCAGTGTAAGGCCGTACTTCCTCAGGTATGCTAGGCCACGAGTGAAATCACTAATCATTGCACCATTTAAACGAATTTATGCAATCACATCCAGTTTCCTGTGTCAACCGCCAAAGACTGATAACATAACAATTGTAAAAGGACAGACTAACGTGCCAGTGTGATACATTGCTAAAACGTGTATGATACACAAACAAACACCTCGTATCACTTACAATTGCTACCGCACATCATTGCCAGCCTAACTAATCATACTGCAGGGCAAAAGCCTCTCCCATATCTCATCAGTTAATTATATCCTTTGCCTGCTGTGGCTCCCGTATGCCTGCAAACTTCTTAATATCATCCGCCCAGTTAACTTTCTGCCGCCCCTGCTACACTTGCCTTATCTTAGAACCCACTTACGGACCTGCGGTTATCTTGCCTTCGCACTGCATGCCTTGGCCAAGTTCAGTTAGTTCCGTTCAGTTTAATTTCTTAAAGGCCCCTTTTTCAGGGGGTGTTACATAAGCGGTGTCAATACATACATAAGGGGTGGGAATTTATTTATTTATTTATTCAAATACCCTAAAGGCCCGAGCGGGCATTACATAGGGGGGAACAACAGAAAAAATTTCCGATGAGTACAAAATTCGTTGGCCGGGAACACATTGTTGAAAAGCATCAAACACTCAAAATATAAAGGCACATGACAAAGAACACTCAGGTTTCCTTCAAAAGCAGTGCTTCAACAAGAATGCAAAAATATGAAGGTTACAGCTCGAAGTGACGTTTTAGAGCGGTTACAAACGCTTCGTAATCATTGGCAGACGCAATGGTGCCAGGGAGCAGATTCCATTGACGGATGGCGATGAGGAGAGGCGAATGAAAGAAGAGATTAGTTCTAGCAAAAATGGGTTCTACTTTCAGTTGGTGATCAATGCGTGGGAATATCCGATGAGCCGGCTTGATATGGTACGAAGCAAAGGAAGAATGACTGTGATATAATTTGTAGAAAAATGACAGTATGGAAACCATTCTCCGTTTTTCGAGAAGAGGTAAATTTAGAACTTTTTTTATTTCAGTTACACTCGCTGATCGAGAGTAGTTCTTCGATATGAATCGGGCGGCTTTATTTTGCAGGGACTCCAATTTTGTTACTAGGTATGCTTGATGGGGGTTCCAGATCAAAGAGGCGTAATCCAATTTCGAGCGAACTAATGTAGTGTATGCTAATAGCTTTGTGCCTGGATTAGCTAAACGCAGGTTACGTCTGAGGAAGCCGAGTGTTTTGGAAGCTTTGTTAATAACTGTATCGATGTGCCTGTTCCATGAGAGGTCTGCTGCTAAATGCAAACCTAAATATTTTATGATGGGTGCCGATTCTACTCGCACATTGTTCAAATTGTAACGACAAGGTTCGGCGCTAGATATTGTGGTAAATCTAACAACTTTTGTTTTTGAGGTGTTAATCTCCATTTGCCATTGTGTGCACCAGTCATTAATTTTGTTAAGGTCTGATTGTAGACGAGTAGAGTCGGAAGGATCAGTAATCTGTCTGTATATCACGCAATCATCTGCAAATAATCTGACCGTGGAATTTAGGTTATTACTTATATCATTAATATAAACTAAGAACAAGATAGGTCCGAGTACAGACCCTTGCGGTACTCCAGATTTAACGGGGGAGAGGGACGATGAATGCCCATTAATAAAGACTGTTTGATACCGACTGGCGAAAAAACTCTTGATCCAAGAAATAATTTTAGGATTTAAGTTCAGATTCTGAAGTTTATTTATTAGACGTATGTGTGGGACTTTATCGAATGCTTTGGCGAAATCTACGAATACGGCGTCTATTATAGAGTGAGCATGAACTGCGTGATGAAGGTCAGTGATCAGTTCAAACAGCTGTGTTTCGCAAGATCGACCGTGTAAGAAGCCGTGCTGATTGACAAAAAAGAAGTTATGCTGTACCAGGTAACCCATGATGGCAGATGAGAGTATGTGCTCGAGCAACTTGCAGCTGATGTTAGTTAACGAAATGGGCCTGTAATTTGAAGGGTTAGAAGCATCGCCAGATTTAAAAACGGGAATGACACGTGCAATTTTCCAGTCCTTTGGAACACAACCTGTGTCAATGGATTGCTGAAAGATAGCAGCTAAGATGGGGCATATTGCAGGTTTTGCTATTTTGAGTAATTTAGGACATATCCCATCGAGGCCGGGTGCGGAGTTAGCGGGTAGACGGTCTATGGCAGAGGATACGCCCTCTGGCGTGACAGTTATGTCGGGCATAGTTGAATGCAGCTTTGTAAATGTCAGGTCAGAAGGTAAAGGGCTCTCATCTGTGAACACTGAGCAAAAAAATTGGTTAAATTCCTCTGCTACCTCAGGGGAGGTAAGGAGCTTGCCTTCTTTAGTTATTGACACTGAGGAGTTGGAACTGTAATTTGGATTAACAACTCGCCAAAACTTTTTAGGATTGTTCTTTAACAGATGCGAAATGTCATGGTTATAAAACTTGTCTTTCGCGTCTTCAATTTCAGTTTTGCACAGTTGCGCATGTGTGCGGTATTGATTCCAATCGCGCGCAGATCCTGACACTTTATATTTCGCGAACAACCTTTTCTTTTTGTTTATACATCTTTTGACGCTCCTTGTGAACCATGTGCTTTCTGTAGATGTGGTGATGGTGAATTTGGGCACGTACTTATCTTTTAACAAAGTTAGTTTATCGCGAATGAGAGACCAGTTTTCATTGGCATCCCGTGAACTGAAAGAATGAAAAACATCGGCAGAAAATGATGATAGTTCATTGAGCAGCATATCAACATTTGCCCTGGCATAGTCAAATATAACTTTCTTTGCCTTTTCTGGTTTATTCCTGGCTACTGTGAAATCGCACTGCAAAATACTGTGGTCACTGACACCATCGAGCACGCTTACAGTTGCCTTGTCGGGTTCCGTTGTCAGAACAAGATCTAAAAGTGAATCACCACGCGTAGGTATGGAAACTAGTTGATGCAGATCAAAAAGTGAGAGCACATCCAGAAAATTCTGGCATTCACGCTTTCTTATGCCGTGAAGGGGGCTGCATGTCTGCCAATCAATATGCGGATAATTGAAATCACCTGCCAGGAATATTGGCGAGCGTGGAAATTTGTTCTGCACGTAAGTTAGAGATTCATTTAGGTTTTCAGGGAATTCCTCGTGCGAATCAGGTGGGCGATAGCAGACCCCAACGGCACAAGTTACTGATGGTGATAGACGCAATGCAACCCATAAAATTTCCAGACACGATCCTGTATCAACAACATAGGCTTGCAGGCTTTTCCTTACGGCGATCAACACCCCGCCACCGCGCGAGGTAATGCGATCTTTTCTAAATAATGAAAAATGGCTGGACAAAGATAGTTCAGAATCAGCAATATCGGGAGATAACCAGGTCTCTGTGCCCAGCACAAGGTCGGCTGAGCATGCTTCAACATAAGAACACACATTATCTTGTTTTGGAAGGAGGCTGCGGAAGTTTGACACTAAAATTGACAATGCTGAATTTATGGGTTTATTTTGTAGTCAGTGGTCCTCAGTGGTTGCGTCATGTTCAGGAGTGGTCATTTCACTAGCGCCGCTTTTGGGGACAGCAGCCACTTCTTTAGAGTCGCGCTTGGGGAGGGCAATCACTTCTTTAGTGGCGGAGTTAAACGAATACAGTGTGTTATTGAGAAGGAGCTTATCAAATAAGAGCTTATACTTTTCCCCAGGATTTCTAGTATTTCGGGCGAAGTCTCTGAGCTGTTTCCGAATAAACTGCATCCTAGGCGAGAAATCTTCCTCTATCCAAACGGAAGCGGAGTCGAGATCTTTTAATTTGGATGCATTTTTGAGAATGTTTGTCTTGTCTTTTAAATTTAAGAACTTCACAATTATTGGGCGGATGCTGTCCTGCCTTTGCTGTCCTATTCTGTGGGCACGTTCAATTTCGCCAATTGAAATGCCTAAGTTTTTGGTTACAAACTTAGTCACAACTTCTTCCGTATCCTTCCATGTTTCCGTTGTTTCCTCTTTAATATCTTTGAAGATCAAGTTATTTCTACGCATTCTGTTATTGAGGTCGTCAACAACTATGCTAGACTGACGCGTTTGTGTTGTTTCTATGCTTTGCAGCCTGTCTTGGGATTCTTTGATCATCGAGCCCAAGTTGTTGACTTCCTTAGAGACGTCGCTAACTACATCCGAGTTTTCTTCAAGTTTAGATAGGCGTCGTTTGATCTCTGTGACGCCCAACTGCAAGTCTTTTACCTTTCCAAGAATTTCTTTTTGGAACTTTTCACTGGATAATGTCATTTCTCTGATAGCAGCGAGAATTTGATCACATTTGTCAGGGCCAGGATTTGTCTCAATGTCCCCAGCACAGATCAGCAGGAGCCAAATACAAGAAATGGCTAAGGTCAGCCGACCAAGAACACATACGTTTGCAGTAGCTGATCCCGGGCAAAACAATACTGTTGAAAATGATCCTGTTTCTCTGTCAAGCGGCACAAGACAACCAATTTGAACAAAACAACCAATTCGAGCACGGTATGTGCAAAGGTCGACACCCATCACCACAGCATTGACAGCTCAGAAAAACTCAATTGGGATTTGCAGCCAAAACAAAGGCAGTAATCTACCGAGCCTATGTATTTGCGTCCCACTCACCTACAGGTGTGAAGAACAGAAGTGGTTAGATGCAATAATTCGGCCGCAAATCCCACTCGGCAGCTGATCGTCTGACTTTTTATAGCAGATCCAGGAGGGGCGCTGCCGCGGGCAGTGATGGCGCTTGCGCTGTGGGCTCTTTATGATGGGTGGTGTAGCGATGATCTGGCGGTGATTCAGTGAACACGTGGCGGCAGGTAGCTGCCACGAACCGTCGGTAGTCAGCAGATCCGTGCACGTTGCGCGTTCGCCGGACTCGTTCCATCACTACAGGTGTGAAGAACAGAAGTGGTTAGATGCAATAATTCGGCCGCAAATCCCACTCGGCAGCTGATCGTCTGTCTTTTTATAGCAGATCCAGGAGGGGCGCTGCCGCGGGCAGTGATGGCGCTTGCGCTGTGGGCTCTTTATGATGGGTGGTGTAGCGATGATCTGGCGGTGATTCAGTGAACACGTGGCGGCAGGTAGCTGCCACGAACCGTCGGTAGTCAGCAGATCCGTGCACGTTGCGCGTTCGCCGGACTCGTTCCGTCACTACAGGTGTGAAGAACAGAAGTGGTTAGATGCAATAATTCGGCCGCAAATCCCCTACTTGAAATACACTTGAAAATGTGAAAAAACAACAACGATTATTTAAAATTGAAGATGATCTGTTACACGCGCTTGAAAAACAGATGGCGAAGCGATGACAACGATGTCATAGGGAAGGCCGTTCCAGTCTGAAGCTGTTCGAGAAAAGAGCGAAGCAGAAAAATTAGTGGTGTGCGATGGTGGGCGTGCAACTTGCAGTGGGTGACTGGTGCGGTAAGATATGCGTGAAGCGGCTGTGATGTACGGTGCTTCATTCAGAGAAGAATAAAAAAAACCTGTGAAAAACAGCGAGGCTAGCGATGCGGCGACGAAATGAAAGGAGTGGCAATCCGGATTTCACTTTCAGAGTTGAAACACTGGTGTCGTACGAGTATGAGGAATGAATGAACCGGACGGGACGATTTTGAACAGATTCCAATGCAGTGATTAGATACGATTGATGTGGGCTCCAGATGGCAGATGCGTATTCTAATTTCATCTTACCAATGATATGTACGCGAGCAGCTTTACCTCAGGCGGGACAAGACGGAGGTGACGCTTAAGGAAACGTAGTGTTTTATTTGATGTTTAAATGATGTTACTAATATGAGCGCGCCATGAGAGATCAGGAGACACGGTGATTCCCAGATATTTTAAAGATTCTGTTAGCTCAATCCGTGTATTAGAAACGGAGTAATAAAAGCGATAAGGGTTACGACGACGAGAAAAAGACATGAGTTTGCATTTAGTAGGATTAAGGGACATCAACCAATTATTGCACCAGTTTAATACACTGTAAAGATATGCCCGAGGGGTGTGTTGATCATCACAATTGTTAATAGTACGGTACATCACACAATCATCCGCGAACATTCTAATGTTGCAGGAAACATGCATGGGCAAGTCGTTAATATATATTAAGAATAGAAGGGGACCAAGGACAGATCCTTGTGGGACACCGGGTGTTACTTGGACGGATTTAGACAGGCGGCCGTTAACATAGACCGACTGCGAACGATTGGTTAGAAATTCTTCAATCCATTTTAAAATATTAGCGTGTAGGTTGAGCTGCGAAAGTTTTAGTAATAGTCGGTAGTGAGGGACCTTGTCAACGGCTTTCTCAAAATCTAGAAAAATGGCATCGGTCTGCATGTTACGGTCGAGATTAGCATTTAAGTCATGACGGAAGAGTGCTAGTTGGGTTTCGCATGAGAGGCCCTTGCGAAAGCCTTGTTGTGAAGGATGGAGAAATTCGTTTGCGTCAAGGAAATTGATGATTTGTGAGTATGTGACATGCTGCATTATTTTACACGGTACGCTAGTTAAGGAAATGGGGCGGTAATTCAAAGGTGAGTCTCTGTCCGGTTTGTAGACTGGAACGACCTTGCCCTGTTTCCAGTCAGCTGGAATGATTCCTGAAGACAGGGACTGTGAAAAAAAGGACATAAGTAGGCTGCACAAATAGTGTTCACATTCTTCAAAATTTTTGAATTGATTAGGTCCGTACCAGCTGCAGACGAAAGTTTCATAGTATGAATTATGGATAAGATGCCTTCTTCGCTGAAGGTGATAGCCGGCATGAAGGATTCCAAGTTAAAGGATGATAAGTGTGGAGGCGCGTCAAACTCGTTGGTGAAGACTGATGCGAATGCGTAGTTAAAACATCTGCACAGTCGTTATCAGCAACAGGTTCATGTAAGTCATTAGTTAACGTAATATGGGAGCGGTGCGTAGGATTTAAGACCTGCCAAAATTGCTTTGGGTTGCTTATTAGTAGGTTTGGTAAGTCGTGATGATAAAATGAGTGCTTGGCGTTACGAACGGAATGTAAGTATAATTTTTCGATTTCGTAATATTTTTCTCATGCGGCAGGCGTGTCGATGCGTTTGGCGGAGCGAAAAAAATCGTTTCTTTTTGTTTTCTAGGCGTTTTAAGGGGCGAGTAAACAAGGGTTTATTGCGGTTAGTCTGAAAAGTAATCAGCGGTACAAACATATCAGTGAGATTGTTTAATTTGTTCTTGAAGATTGACCAGTTTTCATGAACTGAGCTAGTGTGAAATGCGGATTCATATTCTGAAAAAAAAAGGTGCTAAGGTCTTCAGTTATTGCATTATAGTTGCCTTTATCGTATAGGCGTATCGTTTTTTCAGATGTCTGTTTTTTAGTAGAGTGAAATGAAAATAGAGCATGTATGACTTTGTGGTGGACTAATTTCTGGAAGAAAACTGATAGGTGTTAGTTTTTCGGGGCTATTGGTTAATATCAGGTCGAGTGTGTTTACTTATTCTTGTGTCACACGGGTTGGCTACGAGACAAACTGGCCAAGGTTAAAATTTAGACACATTTCGATAAAGTTCTTTGCCTCTGCATGGCATGTTATTTCAGAGCTCGTTAATTTCTGCCAGTCAATGTCAGGGAAGTTAAAATCACCAAAAAGAAGGATGTAAGCATTCGAATATGTGGAAAGAAGTTTATGAATGGTATTATTGAGATGACGTGGGAAGTCAGGATTAGTCTGCGGAGGTCTGTAGCAAACGCCGAGCAGTACTGCTACGGGGGGAGTGCGACAAATGAGCCATAATGATTCGATGTCAGAAGCGACGTCAACAACAGAACATGATATATCCCTATGAATTGCTGCAAGGGCACCCCCCCCCCCCCCGCGAATCTTTCCGATCATTTCTATATACATTGAAATCAGTCCAGTCCTTCCTTTCTCTTTTAACTAATATGTCATTAAGCCGCATTTGTTCCCTCACCCACTCTCCCCCTACCGGCCTCTTAACGTTACACCTATCATTTCTATTTCCATAGCTCGCTGCGTTGTTCCTAACATAAACTGAACATTTCGTTACCCTCCAAGCTTCTGCCCCTTAGGTGAGTGCCGGTAAGATGCAGCTGCTGTATACTTTCCTATGGAGGGATATTGGCAAACTGCCTTATATGATATGAGAGAACCTGCCATATGCGTCTGCCATATGCGTAAATCTGCAGTACCAAAAAACGGTTACACCACAGCTTCCGCATTGCTCCCCCCCCCCCACGCCAACGTTCTTGCATAAAAGAACATGCAAGAACCTTCTGTATTTTGTATAGCAGTCGCATCTGCCGAAAGACGCTGCATGTCCCCACGTTTCGTTCAGCTTCAAACAGGTAATGATTCAAGGCAAATTCATTTCTCAAATCAGTCTGTACAGCCTGTTCATAGTAAGAGGTTTCTAATAGTGGTTCAGACTCATTCGACAACATGGGGAGGTAGCATCCCGGCTAGCTACAAAGAAAAAAGCAGCAAAGTTTAGGCAGATATAGACTAACCAAAAGATAGGATTCTTTCTACAATACTCAAGCTTACAGCTGCGGCCACATTTGACAAAGTACAGCACTGAGTTCCTGCATGAGTGTTCTTGTCATTTTGTGGCGTCACGTGTGCTGAAGGGAAAGAAAAAATCCTAATGGCTTATAGCTTTATGCCCGTTGCATGCGCACACGTGATTATTAGTGCTTTCGGGTCTACGCAAAGGTTTTTGACGAAACGGTGGTCACCCCACTTCGTTAAAGAAATTTTCAGTCTCCTCGTAGCAAAGGGGTCTGGACTTTGTTGCCAGCGGATCTGCATTAAAATGCAGGTTCTCGTCAATGAAGCGGTGCGCTTCGTCAAGGGCTCCAACAATAAAAAGGATGCTCTGGCATTTGAGGCCCTGCAGAACTCGTGGATTGTTCTGAAAGACCTGAACCCGGATGTCGACGATCACGACGAGGCTCGTGCCAAACTGCAGATCCGTGAAGCCCGCAGGAGGCTGGCCCTCAACTACTTCATCTTTACGGGCGTCGTCAAGGCAAAGATAGCCTGCCACCAACATCCAAAGAAGAGGGCCAGGTTCAGCAAGCTGTGTAAGGATGTGCAGGCTCACATCTGCTCTTTCCTCAGCCTGACTGACATCATGGACATCTAAGGGACCACCATTTCTGAAAGACAGCCTGCAGTGCACACTATCGCCAACTGCTGCACTACTCAGTGCGTACCTGCTATTGCAAGAAAAGTTTTGACAAAGCATATAAGCGCTATTGAAGGCAGCCTGACCTGTCTCTGTGGGTGTACCCTCTACGCGTCTTATCTGATTACGTTGCCCGACTTTGACCCCATTCAGAAATCTTTTAATATGCTGTAAAAAGTGTGCCTCGTTTTAATAACTTTTAATTTTTTGGCTGCACTACACTCATCATAGTTCCAAAACAGATCTTTCATGACGGATATGCCTCACCGCAGTGCAGCTCTTTCCCAGTGTGTTTTAAGCTATATTGACCAAGAACCTTCATGATTCTGGTTTGTGACTGAGTCATGCTGAAATCTTTTAGTTTAGTAACGTTACTTCAGGAATACCATGCTATCCTTTATTTTGGTCATGCAAGCCAGTGTTCACCACTGAATTTTTCTGGACTACTTTTCGTAATGTAAATTTAAAAAAAAATTTTATTGTAAGGTGATGTGCCATTGTTTCGCGTGCAGGTTTTTATGCTGTGAATTGATGCAGCAGGTATATTAAATTTTTTTCGTCATCGAACGATTGCACGTGCTTAAATATGTGGATCCTAATAAGATCCCTGAAACGCTGAGCAGCCATTCCGCGGTTGAGTTCGTTGCTGTGCCAGCATTGCAGAATTTCACTCAGGCACGCATGTTCAATATAGCAGTAATTTATTCTGCACTATATTTTTTCTTTCCCCCGAAAATAAATTGCGTTCTGTAAGTCGTGCCTGACAAATCTTTAGCCACCATTTCAGCTTAGAGGCAAAACAGTTGCCTTGAGTGCGGGCAGTAATATTGTTTCGGAGGAATACATGGCGTCCGCAGGGGAGTGGATATTCGGGGAAACTGTTGAGATACACGGTGAAGAGCCGGACGATGTTGTGTGCGGGAAAGTTCGGCTCTTCACTTGAATGCCGCTGACTGCTTTGCTCTTGGCGTCGCCTGCTGGCTTCCCGTAAGTGTACCCAACGCAGGAAGAGCCCGTGTACGTATCCTCTTTGGACAAACGGTTTCGGTATCGATTTCCCTTGTTTACAGCGCATATAGTTACCCCATTTGGTTTCAGACTGTTTTATGACATCTGAATATTTTGAGACTTTATATAGTACAAATACCAGACGCAGCATTATGGTTTCAAGCAGAAACTGTATGTTACAAAACCCATACCGGATGCTTAGAGGAACACAGTAGGCGAAAATTGGCTCCAGAAAATGATTTTTCGTTTTCATTGATTTAAAATTCTCACTTCTAAACCAGAACATCACTTGCGTACGGAAGATATTCTAGCACAACTGACCTTTAGCGAAATCTAAGCGCCTACACCGGATACTTTCGTGAGATGTCGCTAGCCAACATACCGATGTCTTGCAGGCTTGGAGCTCTTAATGCTCATCAGGGAAGAAAAAAAGAGCGGTCAAGTATTGTTGCTCATTGAATATAGCTTCATACGCAACCAGGACCACATGAAACAGGTTTACTTAGGCGGAACAGCTGCCGCTGCTTCTACAGTGATGGCTGCGCCATAGCCTCGAAATGCGCTAGAAACCGAAAACTATCTCGGACCTGCGACCACACATCGGGCGATTGATCATTGCTGGTCTTGAGCTGGGTACATAGGTGGATCTTGCAAAGCACAACACTTCAGGATGCGCGCAAGGTCTGCGCCTGCATCGCCAAGCCCCAGCGGAAAGGGACGAACCTCCAACAAGGCGCTGGTGCAGCTCTTGCAGCTCGTCATACCACCCGCGCATAAGAGGCGTCTAGCGGCCAGCCCTCTGAAAAATTCTAACCTTCGCAGCCATGTCGCCCATGTCATCTGACACGCGACGTAGCACGCATTCCTCCACGGAACAATACAAGCGCTATAGATTCTTCAGCGCGGCCCACGTGCTGTGGCTGCTGTCGCCCAGCGAACAGCTCAAAGCATGCGAAAGGCTCACACGTAAACGCGAGTCTTGAAGCACCCGCACCTTTAGACGCCAAGGTCGACTGGTTCCAAGTCCCGGGAGAGACATAACAAGCAGTACCGGTCAGTGATCAGTGATGCACATCGGCGTCGACAGCAAAGCGGCAACATTAGTCTGACATGTAGCCGGAAAGTACTTGAGGCACATATGCGCCGTCCAGCCTGCTGGCCGACGCACCGCGGGGCCATACGCAACAAAACTGCGACCCGTTGAGGAGCTCCTGCGCATCCACTAGCGAAAACTGCTGCACAAGTTGCCGAAGCTCACCAGCGTTCGAGCTCGAGTGACGCCAGCCAGGGTCTTGCACATCAGCACAGGTGACCAGAGCACAGTCAGCAGGTACGATTACCTGGCGTCCGTCGAGTAATTACAGGACATCAATTTGGGCTAGATGGTGCATACAATTTGAGACAGAAAAAAACAATAGCGTAAAAGGGTGACAAATACAAAGACCGACGCAGGACATCCGTTAACCAGATCTACAAGTCTCTCCGCTGAACCAGGCAAAGATCCCATGGAAAAAGTTGCGTCCTATTTCAGGCAGCACAGTCTCTGGCTTCTCCAAGTCTTGCGATGCGTTAGAACCCACGCCAATAAAAAATTACAAGTCATGGACGTTGAGTGCATATAGCAAGGTCCCCTATAAATTGATCATGGCTTGCAACATGGCATAATTTATATTAAATCTAAAATCTAGTATTTATCGGGAAAATTGTTTCGTATTTGGAATAACGGAAAAATTGTAGCAAGAGTTCAGAGCTTGTGGCATGGCTTTATTCACACAGTTTGCTGCCCAGGCTAAAAGAAACGGTCGCTGCCAGTTACGACGTGCTGCTGGCGTTGGCGTGCTCGCATCACGAGCAGTGCAAGCTGGCAGAGAAATGAAGCTGAAAGTTTTAGCGTAAAGCATGGGAAGTAATATGTGCATTGCGGTAAGAATGTCTGCATGCTAGCACAATGCAATCAGTGCAATTTTAACGACATTTTAACGCACCACTTGACAAAAGGAGTAGTGTTTCGCCCACTTTTCTTCAAATTCATGTCCGGCCAGCCGTCTGCGCCACTAGTAAACTCACGAAAGTAAACTAAAGGCTGAAAGGTACACAAGGGATTCCAACTCAAGCCACTACAGTCCAGAAGCGGCGCGTATAATCATTTTGCTAGTTGCCTTATGTACCTAGCTACTATTTCTGCTCGCGTAGCTGCCCAGCGCATGTTTTATTCCATTAAGGATTGTATTCTGCTGGGTTGGGTTTTAAGGCACCTATGCGGATAAGGCCATCATTCGCGAAGCACATACTTGAAAATTTTCGCTGTATTAAATGAACTAAAATTTGTCCAATGTATACTTTGTTCACGACATTCCCTTTCTTTAAAAACATGCAAATGCGCGAGAAATCAAGAAGCGGATTTTCACCTTAGAGCAGCACTGGACGAATAGGAATGTCTAAATTGCAGAAGAAAGCAAAATATTTTTCCTTCGTTTATCGAATTTTCAGCTTCAGAATAAATCATAGCTTAGTGCTAGCCCACCTGCACATATTTCGCAAAACGGTTTGTCTTATTTTGTCAGTAAGAAGGTCTGTGTCAGGTGTAGTTGTATCCTAAGCGAATGCGTCATGAGATTACTCAACGAAACGCTCTTGAAGCCGTATTCTGTAAGCTGTCTGTTTTTCATTTTCCATACCGCGTCCATTTCTTCCTGGTAATTGGTTTACTCATACATACCCGTGGCTTTCAAGTGTCTGTGGGAGCGACCCGGCCAGTGGACGACTGGAGCTCATCATTGGCTGCATATCCCCGCCGATGACAGTCAATGATGAAGTCCGGTCGCCAACAGCTGTGTCGCTTCCAACAAACGCTTTAAAACTGCGGGAATATCTGAGATACCAATGGCAGAGGGCCAAATGGACAACGAGAATTGGAGGAAGCCTTATGAGTATGGCCCCTGGTTTATGCATTGCTGCCAATCTTCCAAGATGGGCTTTAGTAAGTGTAGTTTAGTTTCTGAGTAATTATTAATTTTCTACCATTTGCTTTTCAATGTACTAACTTCATCAGTCCTCATGAGGTATGTTCATGTTCGTTATTTCACCACGTGGTGGTGTAAATGTACAAGCGAGATCAGTCTTACAGCGGCCTGTCGGCATTTTATGAGCCTGTTGATTTCACCACTCCGAGCTAGTGGCGTGAATATGTCTGTTTCCTGGTTATTATCTATACCCACGTGCTCAGGAGCCAGAATAATCTTATCATGCGTACTAGTGTCGTGGCGTTTTCTTTGTTCCGTGTGATGCTGCCTACTGAGGGTTCAACAGCATTTCTTGACAGCAACGCTGTGAGTAGGCTCAAGCAATCGTAGTAGTAGTAGTAGAAGAAGACGTTTATTCGGCCAAAATTTACAGGCCGAGCATGTCGACCGCCTGAGCGACCAGAAGTCGCTGTTCTTCCTCCCCTTCAGCGCCAAGCCAGTCGAGCCAGGTGGTGATGGATAAAGAACGTGGGGGGTAGAAACCCGACTGCTGAGCAGCCGGGCATTCGAAGAGGCATTCGGCAAGGTCCGCATAGATACAGGGGCAGTTGGGACAGGAAGGGTCCGATCGATAGCGACAGAGAAAGAGGCGAGACGGGGTGATGACTGCATTGATTTGAACGTGCCGAAGAAGGCGAGCATCCGGCACTGTGAGTGATGGATGAGGGGGAGGGTAAAGGCGTTTGTCGAGACCGAGCTCGAGGTAGACCTCTTTTATGGTGCGGCGAAGGGTGAGTCTCCCACCGTCCTCCGAGGGCTTGGGCCAGGGGATCAACGGTGCCCGGAAAAGTGTGTCACGGGCGAGCTGATGAGCCAGCTCATTGCCGTCAATCCCTGAATGCCCAGGGACCCAGCGGAGGAAAATGATGGAAGGCTGCAATGCTGAGACCGCTCGTTCGACCTCCTGTTGAAGAGAAGGGGTTAGGGTGCGTTTCTGTATGTGGTGTATAGAGGCTTGTGAGTCTGAATATACTGTGTACTCTTGAAGAGAGCGAAGGAGGGCAAATGACTGGATGGCATGCGCAATGGCGAGGACCTCGAGGGACAATGCATCCGGAGGGCGTAGAAACGGCCCGCTGGTGTGAGTTTCAGGAGCGGGGAGGTGGGGATGGTGCAGGGCGTAGCCGCAGGAACCTCGAGGGGCCACGAAGGAGGCATCCGTGTAAGCTACACCCTGGGTATCAGAGAGGGGAATGGCGCTGTGCGGCACCATGACGACGGCCGGCGTGCAGAACGGGGGACATGTTGGACGGAAGGGGGAGGATCCGAAGATTGGGAGCTGGGCCGGGAATAGGAGAGGTAAACGGGGCGCAGGGAATGTGCGAGACACCCGCTTGAGTCAGTAACCACTGACCCTGACGGGTAAGGGAAAGCCGGGCAAGCTGCGAGTCATGATGGAGAGAGAGCAGAGAACGGAGAGGATGAAAGAGGCCTGTTGCAAAGATCTTTGCAGTAGAGGTAGTGATATGGTAGGTTGAGAGCTGCCTTGTAGAGGCCCACAAGGGCAGTCTCAAGAGCGTTAAGTTGAGTCTGATTGAAGGAAACGTAGGGTGCAAAGTACAGGACCTTGTTGAGGGCCAGCGCATGGGCAACTCGGCACGCATGAGCCTCGTGGAGACCTGAGCGCCGAGTGACCACGTGCCGCAGGAGGTGAGTTACGGAGTGGCAGGTTGTTACAGCGTGGTGGAAAGCAATCGTATATATTTTTCATCTACAATGCTGCCCACAGCTACAGACACTGCATAACGTTCGGAGCAAACACTGGCGCATAATTTGTCGGTCTTAATTTCTCCAATTTCTCCTATTCTACGGCACTTCCGATGTGTGTTCTTGTTGTTGAGCTGTGGGAGTAAAATTTCATCGAATTTGCATTTTTTTCACAGAGAGGCATTCTTCTAAAATATGTTTATATAGTGTCTGTCTTTTACGAAAGTGTGTTAATGTGGAGTCGTACAAAGCGGCAAGGCTGTACCATGGTGGCAGTGGATCGTACCTTAGGGAACTTTGAGGAGGTCATATATTATTCCCATTTCATCACATATATCTTAAAAGCGTAGTATCGAAAGTCTAATTGACTGTGATTAATTATTAAAAAGTGTTCTGGGTGTGACTTCGTAACAATTGGATAACAAGGATGCTTTAGTAGGGGTCTTATTTTCAGTGCCTGCACACACTTAAGAATTGGTTTGGTTTTGTTTATTGGTTTGGTCACTTTTTCCTTGTGCAGATCCATACTCGTGATTTTTACTTCACAACGCCGATACTGACAACGCCGACGCTGGATTTTCAGAGTACTGCGCCTTTAGTAGTAGTAGTAGTAGTAGTAGTAGTAGTAGTAGTAGTAGCAGAACACCTTTATTCGGCCATAATTCGGCCATATTCCACCGCCTGGCCGACCAGAAGTCGCTGTTCTTCCTCCCCTTCAGCGCCAAGCGAGCCGAGCCAGTTGGTGATGGATAAAGAAAGTGGGGGGTAGGAACCCGACTGCTGAGCATCCGGGCAATAGAAGAGGCAATGGGCCAGGTCCGCATAGATACAGGGGCAGTTGGGACAGGAAGGGTCTGATCGATAGCGATAGAGAAAGAGGCGAGACGGGGTGATAACTGCATTCATTTGGATGGGCCGAAGAAGGCGAGCCTCCGGCACCGTGAGCGATGGATGAGGGGGAGGGTAAAGGCGTTTGTCTAGGCGGAGCTCGAGGTAGACCTCTTTTATGGTGCGGCGAAGGGTGAGTCTCCCACCGTCCTCCGAGGGCTTGGTTCAGGGGATCAACGGTGCCCGGAAAAGTACTATCGCGTTAAAATAATAACTATTGCGAATAGAACAAAATTACTCTGACGTGGCTGCTTCAATGATTGCGTCTTTTATTATGGAACACTTATAGAAGGTCGTCCCAATTAATTGAGTTCTTTTCTCTGAAATAACGAAAGAACATTCACAATATCTCATATACTCTAGTTTTCCGAATATTGCTATACCTCTAAACCTCTATACGCATGTGCGCGTTAAAAATGTAAATTTCTGTCTTGTAATCTGGTTCTATGCACACATATCTGCGTTAAAGCAGTTGATCACTCATTCTCCGCTTTACTTGCCCAACGTACCGTTTTGGACAGTAAGAGTTCTAAACTCCACACATCACACTGTTCGCAATCGGAAAGTTTTTGTGCATGTTTCACGCAAGAACTTCCTGCTTTCCGGTATCTGAGCTTTCGTCGCCACCTTGCGCTCCCGTTTCAACTTGAACAGCTCTTAGGCCGCCTGGTGCTATTGTTCAGTAGACCATTTTACTTACCCTTCTACACCAACAGCGGTTAACGCGCGTTGCTCGGTTTGCGCCGGTGTATTAGTGGTAGTAGCGGACGGCGTAACCCGTAAGTGGTTGCCATGGGAATCACATGGAGAGCGGTCACAGCGGAATGAGGAGGGTGGGTCGAGAGCGTAAGAATCATTAACCGGGGGTTAGTTGCCACTACAATCACTCGAAGGGTAATTACCCTGGAAGGAGGAGGAGGGTTGCCGTGGAGAGACTGGCATTATGACAAGTGTGAGGAATGAGTAACCTTTGGATAGTAGATAGTAAGTGAAATGATTCTGAGCTCGCCTTGTGGGTAGGAAGGCGCGCGACGGGGCACTGATGATTTCTTGAGGAGTTGGGTGCTCGGCTGCGTTGCGAGGCTTGTAGGTTTGGAATATTTACTCTCTGGAACCACCTTTCGTGAGTTGTGCCTGTAAAAAGCTCTAAACCAGCCTGAATTAGCTGGCATGTAGTCTTCAAAAAGCGAGGATATAACTGTTTTCTGCAGACGTGGTGTGAGTAGTGATCGAAGCGGCGGTTGCCAAGCTCTCGCTCGGCTGCGAGCAGAACACAGCGACGGCTGCCGTGCCGGCAGGGGGCATTTCGTTCGGCGTCAAAGTGCTTCGGCGGAAGGTGCGTGCGGAGAGCCACCAGGGAGCAGCGGCAGCTGAAGCTTCGCGCCGGTTGCCGTCTAGACGGTTTTTACGGGATCTGGAAGCGGCGGGTTGAGGTTAGCTGAGAGACGGAGGTGATGAGAGCGCAGGACGTTATCACGGTCCTTTTCTGGCGAGTACTGCGAAACATGCCGGCCGAGGAAAGTGTCATCAAAGGCACCGCACGTCTTGAGCGGTGAGCTGGGAGCAGCGCTAGCCAGAGAATCTATGCTTGCACCTAAACTGTCTCGAGCCAGGCGTTAACGCTAGATATCGCAAGCGCAGAGCAGAGAGACTCAGAGCACACAGCTTGGACGTTCGATACTATACAGCGTTTAGCCCACTGTGTGCCTCGACAACCTTCTCTTTAGTTCTGTAGAATTCTTATGTGTTGCCAGCTAATCGTTATTCATCAGTAATCCTGCACTTAGCTCTCGCAGTCCGCTAATCGACGATGGCATAGTACGCCCTTCATCACTGCATCTGCCCGATCTGCCCTCCTGTCCTCAGTAGCGCCTATGCGATACAATTTAATCGCGGCTAGTTCCTCGAATAGAACTTCGGACTGCACGCAAGCTCCAACTTTGCAGCCAGGATTTACACCCCAGTCGACCACCAAAGAGATGGACCTGGACGCATGTGCCACAATACCTTGCCTTGTTGGCATTTATAGCCAACACAGGCCTGCATACGAATTTAATACTCTCTTATACCGATGGGCGCATTTACGAAGTTAAAAAAGAAAGCCCCGCAGGACTATCCTCAGTGGCTAAGGCCCTGGCGGTAAAATTGCGATGTTATGTTTTCAATGAAAGCATCGTCAGGTCAAGAGATTTTTGGCACCCTCCACTGGGTTATAAATCTGGCCACCGCCTTGTTCTGCTGTTCCGCAGGCAATTGTTACTGGGTGCCAGATTTTAATTGTTGCATCTACCTGTTCAAAAGAGGTAGTTTCAAAATACTTCGCCAGGATGCACAAATCCTGCTCTGACAAGAGGATGCGTTCGCATCTCTGGCCACTCAGGCCTGGTTAATAATTTTAATCGTAAATTTTTTTTTATTTTGTGGGGAACTACACGGCACGGGACTCCAGCCGCGGTCGTTTTGCAATGCGAGGCAGATTCTATACCTCTTTGCAAGTGCTGCACACTCGAGTTTCAAGCTTTCAGGTCATTACAACAGACATTTTTTTATTTCGTAACGAAATATTGTAGTCTTCATAAATCAGCAGCTTCTCTCCGAAAATTTTTCTAGCCGTATGTACGGTTCCAGCCTCCCTTTCTAGAAACTCTTCTTCCGCCCTTTTGCACTTCCGCTTTCTCTTCTTTGATTTGTCCTTAACTTTCTCTTGGTTTTTTAGTAGCCACCTGCACCGGCCGTCCCCTTAACAGGCTGGCCAGCTTCTCATCAGTGAAGCATGTCGCCCCACCTCCTCGTTTAGATTGAGATGCTTCAAATAAAATAAAATTACTCTTACTCTTACTGAAATTACTCGCTAGAAGAGCTTCATTCAGAAATGAAAGTACTGGCCATCACCGCGCACAGATGACAGAGTAACTTAACGAAAATCAGACCTGGCAATATGAGGTCTAGGTTTTCATTTACAGAAGAGTGCGGTGAGGGGCTAGTTGGTACGACATTATGAGAACAAAAGCAACTGCGCAAAAGGACGGGACAAGAGAAAGAGAACCACACGGGACAAACGCAGTCCCGTGCGTTTGTCCCGTGTGGTTCTCTTTCTCTTGTCCCGTCCTTTTGCGCAGTTACTTTTGTTCTCATAATTTCATTTACAGGGAATGCTGTTAGCTCTACTTTATTTATTTATTCATTTACTAATTGCTTATTAATACTGCGGAATGAATTGACTGTGGGAAAGGATTGAATACAAAATAACAAAACAAAATGGCATAACAAGCCATGTTCTCATACGCCAACTTCATACGATGGCGCACACATGGTACAAATATCAAACGAAGATACACACGAGAGAACCTCAATTTGGAATCTCCATATTCTGCTTAAACGCCTCCATGTTCGGACAATCGACTATTTGCTTTGCTCATTTATTTTTAGCTTTACTTTATTTATTTATTCATTTACTAATTGCTTATTAATACTGCGGAATGAATTGAATATGGGAAAGGATTTGAATACAAAATAACAAAACAAAATGGCATAACAAGCCATGTTCTCATACGCCAACTTCATACGATGGCGCACACATGGTACAAATATGAAACGAAGATACACACGAGAGAACCTCAATTTGGAATCTCCATATTCTGCTTAAACGCCTCTATGTTCGGACAATCGACTATGTGCTTTGCTCATTTATTTGATTTGCAATTGTTTACGCTTGAAGGAGTCTTTCAATATATGCGTACGTGCTCAATATTCTTGCTTAATTTTTCAATATTACAGCACGTACTTGCCCGGGAAACAAGAGTAATGCACTCATTACAATTTATTTTAATTCAACCCGATCAAAACGCACGACAGAATTTTTTGTCGCGTATCTGTCGCGCGACAAAATTTTGTGTCGCGCGACAAGCTCTCTTGTAGTGCATTTTGTCGTGCGACAGGGGCTCGTGTCGTGGGTTCTTTCTCGCGACAAAAGTGTTTGTAGTGGGTTCTGTCGCACAACAGTCATCATTCCTGTATTTTGTAGTGTGCAGAAGGTGCCTGTCGCAGGATTTGTCGCGCGACAGGTTTCTGTCGCAGGTGCTGTCGTGCGACAGGGAGAGTCGTGCCGCGCGACAGGGCCTGCGTGCCTCGACAGAGTTGCCTGTCGCGGGTTCAGTCGCACGACACTACAGCCTGTCGAGGTATCTGTCTTGCGACAGATACCTGTCGTGGGTTCTGTCTTGGGACAAATATCTGTCGTGGGTTCTGTCTTGGGACAAATATCTGTCGCGGCAAGTGTCGTGTTAGAGGTTGCAGTCGATAGTAATTGTGGTTTTCTACAGAAATCTCGAATTTCTGTAGCGCCATCCTGGGATAGTGATAGGCGGACATTCACCAATTTCGTGTTAAATCGCTTGCACTTTGGCGAGCCACGAAGACGATGCGAGTTGCTTTGATCGATTGGCGACGATCATCGAGGGAATTAAATGAAGTGTTAATTCACAAACGCGACTCGAGTTTGCAACTCGCTTCCCTAGACCTAGCTACCGGCCGCACGAAAATTGGCGGGGATGAGAGGCGCCGCTCGCAATCAATCTTCCCTTCAGTTCGCACATGACAGTGTGAGCGAAAGAAGACCATGCTCAAGAGAAAGCATATGCACCAGCGAGAATGCTAGCGGTGCCTGTGAATGAGGCAGTGCTTGCGGTAGTGGCATGCTGCGAGTCACGCGAGCGTCTTCATTCTATCCGGCGCGAGCATGACGAATAGCGCTACCGAAGGTCAGTGTACTCGTGGCTGCTGTGACCTGTGCGTCTCGCAACATACTGTACCCACTACCACATGCGGAGAAAATGCTAAGGTCACATATACGCGTCGCTTAACGACACGTAATGAGAGTAACCTGATGGCGAAAAAGCTGAAAGATTACTCGCACTATCACAAAGGCAGCACGTATGTTACGCACGCATGACCTGTTGCCTGTATAAATGATCAAGGCGACTCCCATATCAAGTTTCCACGTTTCAGTTTTTAGCCGCGCATGCTGCAAGATCATCATAAAATATGAAAAAAATATATATATTCTTACGACTTCGTTCATTGCTTCCATTGAAAATTTCATGACAGTGACACAACCATCTCGCTAAATATAGAGAACAGCGTACGAAGCCTAAGGCCCAGTACAGCCTTGAGCGTGTTTGAACACGGACGCCTAGAAAGGGCGCGCGAGTGGAACGTTGCGTCGCGCCTTCGCTGTAATTTCCCGGAGGAGCAAGAACACGAATATTTGTCAGTCGACGTGGCGTTACCCCGCGACGCCAAGGATTGGGTGGCGAGTTCTGCGACATGAAGTCGCGCCGCAAGCATTCGGTCAGTGAGTGACTTCCCCATGAGGATGTATTTGTTCGGGGCTCCCCCTCCGTGACCAAGGGGCTTAATTAACTCGCGCGAACTCTGTGACTCCCTACTGTAAACGTGGGTTTAATGTCCATTCACACTCGCAATAGCAAAGGCCATGCGGCCAGCAGTCGCTTGCGATCGGGCAGCAGCTCCACGACACTTCCTCACACCTACAAGAGTGACCTGCAGCTCGCCTGCTCGTTTGATTCTCACGTGAAATGAGAAGTCTTGGGACTGACGTCAGTCGATCGCGCGCTTTGGTTCAGTCTCCTGCGCCCTCGCGCCTCGTCCTCTAGAGTGTTCTGGTCCCTCACGCTCGGTCCACTAAAGTGTTCTGGTCCCTCGCTATTAACAGTGTGCTACGACAACCTGAGCGAAGAGTAGAATGTCGGGGCGGTTTTGACGTGCGCCACTGCCATGCAAGCGTAAGGGCGCTCTTCTCGGGACCGGCCTGCCAGCCTGGAAGCCGGCGTCAGAAAAATTCACTGGTATTGTTTGTTCACGTCCATTTACTAAGCTCTGGGATAGAGTATCGTTAGCCAATATCGAGTTGTTGGTAGAAGCGATAACAGCAAAACAAATTTCCTCCCACAGCCGCTTCTGCTGCCCATTGCAGCTCGCCTGCCTTCTGCTAGCTCTGCTCCTGAAGGGGTCGCGGAAACCGAGCTTATTTCACTATGACGCGGGGCTCACAGTAAAACGGTGATGAGGGTAGCACCTCAGTGCTAGCCAGTTCCGAATCGCACTCAGCTTAGGCGTCGATGTGCAATCGGCTAAGCTTAGCGACGACAAGGGTAGCTAGAGAGCAGCGCGCAGTTCGTCGGCCGGCGCGCCCGCGGGCGGCGTCGTTGCCGAAAGCTCGGCTCGCTCAATGATTGGCTCAGTAGCTCGCGAACTGAGCAGGCAAGGCTGGAAAATCGAGCAGCGAGCGTCTGTCCTGCGACTGAGCGAGACTTTATTCTCACGTTTGCATGCAGCATAGGTGAACAAATTTAGCACAAATATATGCATCGAATATCTGCTGCCTTACGGCGTTTATTAAGCTCGTCCTCGACGTCACCGTTAGCGCGGAAACCGCGCATATCTTTATTTCACTACGAGACATGGTTCACAGTACAACGTACAGTGAAGAGAGTAGCACCTCAGCGCTAGCCAGTTCGAAAGCACTCTCAGCTCTGGCATCGATATGAAACCTGCCGGGCTTAGCGACGAATACGACATCCAGGGAGCAGTGCAAACTTGTCGCTCGGCGCGCTCGCTGGTAGTGTCATTTCTGAAAGCTCGGCTCCCTCAATGCTCAGCAGCTAGCGACTTGGGCTCGCAAGGCTGGAAAACTGAGCAGCTAGCGGCTGGACTGCGACTGAGCCCACGTTTGCAGCACAGGTAAACAACTTTTAGCGCACATATACGCTTGGGATACCGGCTTCGTTGCGGCCACCTTAAGGTGATTCTTACGCTCGTCATCGAAGCCATCGTCACCGCTCGTGACGCACTGGCTGAGAACTACAATTCGAGTACGTGCTAAAACAAGCTGCTCGTATTTCGCGGAACAATCTGAACTCGAAAACACAGTTGCTTCTATCGGCTTCCATGTGGGCTCTTGCTCAATTGTGAAAGTACACGCGAACAAGATGCGGCGAGTGCGAGCCGCTGTTGCATATCAGCTAAAGTGTGACGCAACTATCAGCGTAGTTTCGTAAAGCAGTTGATATCAAAGTTATCCGCTTGTACGGGTCACAGTTAAGCTCTCAGTTTCGTGTAAATCTCCGTCGAGCATGCCCGCGTCAGTCAAAGTAATGCATCGCAGCTGCTCTCAGTCCTACCGCTCACGTCCAACATATCCTTGATATGCACCAGCTTGAGGTACGGTGCATTTCTTTGCCCGTTTTGTCGCAATTAAGAGATTTTAGCTGGCAGCAAACGAAATTTCATTCCGTCAACAGCGTCGTCTTCGCCGTCGTCTGCTCCGTCGTCTGCTAGAACATCCGGGGCACCCTGGGTGATGGGATCACAGGATCGCAGCTTCTACAAAAGTATTTAAAAGCGCTTTAGTGTTCGCACTTAATAAAAAAATAAATTTAAAAAAATTGAGATATTTTTCTTCTGAACATAATTTAAATATTAGTAGTAAAAAAGCGCATTTGAGTTGCAGTTTTTCAACGACGCAAAAACAAGGGCAAAGCCGCTGCCATAGAGTTTCTTACTATTACCTAGAGGGAAAGCTGGCGGCGCTGCACTTCAGACACCATGGACGCCCAAAGCATCATGGTGCGGTGAGCTACTTGTTGCGGCACAGTCGTAATTTTTCGGAAACATGGAGTGGCACTACTAAGACGTTTCATTCCGAAAACACTGTTAGTGTGTGCGCAGACGACTTTCCCGCGAACGCAGTGGGCAAAGCCCATAGTAGTGAAAACGCTACGACACACGACGCCAATAAAAGGTTTCACTTTTCCGAAATGCTATTAAAAAATCTCTTATAGTATTTAAGCAACAACATCTTTTTTGAAAACATATTTACTTTTAAAAGTGCGCCTCTTAATTACGAAATATTAGTTTTTATAGTGTTCATTACTAGGCCAATAGGAGAGCGAGTCGTCTCTTATTTTGGGCAAACTTGGCACTTAAATGCTTTTCTGCTCGTTTGTTGGAATCATTAGAGAAGGTATTGAATGTTAGGACATTCGTAGTTATCGAACAGCTTTATTTTTCTATTATTTTTTGGCCAAAAGTTGCAGTTCCGCAACAAGTAGCTCACCGCCCCATGATGCTTTGAGCGCCCATGGTGGCTGAAGTGGTCTCGAGGGGTCGCCATGCAAACTCCCATAGACGGGCTGCCAGCTTTACCTCTAGGTAATAGTAAGAAACTCTATGGCCGCTGCCGCCGGCGCCATGTGAGTGCGTGCGTTGCCTCACGTTTTGTGTTATTTGGCTTTTCATGGCATTGTTTGAGTGCTTGTGCGGCGGACATGTGTGAAGAACAGAAGTGTGTTTTGGAAGCCAACGACGAGTATTACACCCAGTCAACATCGGTGAGTTTGGACGGGCAAAGCCATGAAGAAAGGCAGCGCTACGACGTCTTGTCATCTGGAAAGGCAATGAAGACGACGGCGCGGTTTTACTAAGCCTGGATGAGCTGCATGATTGGTGAGTCCCGTCACCGCTTCTCTATTACTGATCTGTATTCACACGCGTTATTAGTGTGCGGCTATATAGGGATGGCAGTGGAGGCAGTCTGCGTGCGGTTGCCTCAGCTATAATGCGTTGCCAGAAAAGAACGGACGTATAGCCTGCGTGACAAGTCTTGCTTCATAGTCTATGTCTGCGTTTAGTACTCAGGTGCCGTGGTAAATAAAAATGCCACCAGAGATCACAACAGAGTTATGCGGTCGCTTGCTAGCGCTGCGAAAAACTAGAGACAATGTTTACTACATTCAACTGGCATGGATTTGTACTGCGTAGAAGACGACGATCAGTGCCGCGGGTGAGAGCGCTTTTGTGTGGACAGCTGAGAACAGGCAAGGGAACTGACAACGGGTGATTTTGCTCGCGGCTGGTACCCATCGGATGGATTTGTGCTATTTAGAAGATTATTATGAGTGGCAGTGCTGCGCGATGAAGCACTCGCGCTAGGCGAACTGCGAACAGACGACGGATGGTTTTGCTCGGTGTTGTTGCTCATCGGATCAGTGCTTACTCCTTAATATTCGTCATGCAAATTTTTTTGAAGACAGTGATCGCATGTGGAAGGCTGGCGCATATGTACTAGTCATTTGTAAACTTTTTATCTGTGCTTCCCCATTGGAACAGAATTTGGCAATATTATGTCAGTTAGGTCGTCCTTGTGTCTTCCCTGAACTGTAGGCGTCCATGCTTCCTCTCCTTCAGGGCACTGAACTGTTGGGGATGCAACTGCACACTTATTTGGGATTTCAAGCTTTTTGCTGTATGCCTCGCTTATGTGGCCCGCTTTCAGGTCGTTCGCAATTGGTGATGGTTTGTTATTCATTTTCACTTTCTCTTATTTATTCTTGGTTGACTGCCGGCAGCAGTTCTCCGCGCTCGGAACTGTTCCCAGGCACGGAACCCTACCCACAGACCTCCCTGTACCTCACTCACCAGTGTTCTTCGGTATTTTTTTTTGCTCTTGCCCCTACTTGCATTACCACTCGACAAATGGTTTGCTGTTTTTATTTGTGTGCAATTTGTTAAATGCACTACTAATTTTCGTATCATGCTCAGTTGTGACGTGAGATATCGGGCTCCTTGGTATTGAATGCATGTCTTTTGCATTCTCTCTTCTCATTTATGCAAGGTAAACTGGTCGACTGGGTGCTACGTTCAATTTAAGAATACATTAGACGCTGGTGCAAGGCACCCTAATAGTAATTGACTAAAGCCTGCGTATGCTATATTCGAATAGTTGGGCTCTTTTCATCATGCATAAAAATAAAGCGGTATTCCAGCCAGCTCATCTTTCAATGTGGTTATGACAGTCATGTAAATGTACTCAAAGAATGTGTATGGGTGTTTCACGTACAATCTCCTTATTTATTTTGTCATGGGCCACCTCATTGCTTTTTGTGTTCCTATATTAATACCTTATTTTAGTTTCTGAAGCAGTCGACAGTTTGTTTTGTCGTCATTCATGATATTGTCACTGGCACTGAGAGCTGTTGGTCGGGACGTATTTATCTGCAGTTGCCAGCTGCCAGCGTCTGCTGGGCCATGCGTGCTTCCTGCCTTCAGCTGTGCCATCCCTCCAAGCCATTCATGGTAATTATCTTTTTCAGTTACGCATACCTTACCTGCCTGTTTTGAAAAATATTTTCAACATAGGCTCACTGCTGTGTTTAAAAATGCATGCAGACCTCTACATGCACTTTACAGCAGTACCTCAGCTTATTACATGAACTGCAAATTTGTACGAAATATAGCCGCTCATGTATCTCTTGACACTGCGCTGTTATTATAAAGTTGAGCCTGCTTCAGGTGCAGTGACTATTCCACACCTGTTGCCTTTTATGCATGTGTGTCCTCTAAAAGGGCCAAAATGTTTGTTTATCTTTTAAAAACGTTGTGCTGTACAATAATACTTTAATGGTATTTCTTGCTTGTACACTGAAATGTCAGTCAGTAAAGCAACATTGTATGATGACACCAAACCTTGCGTGGCATAGCATCCTTGCAGCATACTTGGCAAGCTCCTGTCAGCGCAGATGTATTGCTGGTTTATTGCTGTGGCATGTGGTTATACTGTACAGTTTGTACCTCTACGTTCTTGAAAGTATCCTTGAAAAATTTAAAATTGGTTTTTGAGCCAAGGAAGTGACAGAGTAACTGTCTCACATCTTGATAAGCACCTGAACCATGATGCAAGGGAAGGGATAAAGGAGGGAGTTAAAGAAGAAAAGAGGTGCCGTAGCAGAGGGCTGCAGAATAATTTTGGCCACCTGGGGATCTTTATCCAGCACTGACATCAAACAGCATGCAGTTTAGCCTGTGTTCACTTGGGCCCGCATAAAAAAAAAACGAGCAGACCTTCTTAGAACTAACATTTCATTGCGCCAGCTACTTTGTAGTTTTGACTGCAGTGACCTGAAATGAACGGTTGTTTACTTTGCACAACCCACATACCCTGAACAAGATGTGATGATGCTAGACGAGGTGACCCTCTCTGCATAGCAGCAGGTTGGTTCAGGAAATGCGAAGACTCATGGAGAACCGCTCAGTTCTTTTGATTTCATGTTATTGTAGTATTAGTGGTGAGTTGTAGTGTAAGTGAATTCTTGCAAATGATTGAGGACATCAATACTCAGTGTGGAAATGAGAGCTAAATCAATACTTAATAATCAGGAAAGAGGGCATTTTATGAAATGCAGTAAGGTACTGGAAGTCGAAACAGAATACACCTCGGCCAGGTCATGCACAGATATAGAGCATTCGAAAGAAATGGTTGGGAGAATAAGAAAGGGGTTTATTGCCTTAGGCAGGCACTCAGAAGTTACGAGCAGCACCTTGCAGTATGCTCAAAAAGAAATTTTAAACTGCTTTGCCTTTGCTAAGCTGTCGGGAAAAGTGGGGTACTTTATAAAGGGCTTAAAATTGAGAACAGTGCGGTGAACCACTCAGGAAAATCATAGGGTTAATGATAAGAGATTGGGAGAGAACTGAGTTGGTTGGAAATAAATGCGAATTAAAATCTGAGCGGGAATCATAAATGGACATAGGCAGGACATACATTTTTTAAAGAAGCTGGCTATCCTTTTGGATAGTGGAGTGGTTACTCACAGCAGGAAATTGTGCTCTTCTTGCTTTCATTTTATGGACATATGCTTTGTGTCTTGCATCTCTTGGCCTGCCATAGGCAGCATATGCTCATAATAAATTTTTACCTGTCTAATTATGTGGCATAGGGAGAATTGAACTATATAATCTCATCAATGCACACCCTCTCTGAAGCGAACTTTGTCAGCCCCGTCAGTCACCACATTGATACATGTCACCCCAAATGGGAGCCGTCATTGTGGCTGAGTGGTTATTCTGCTTGGCTGCTGACCCGGAAGAGGCAGGTTCGATTCCAGCCAGTTTTGATTCCAGCTGTACTAGTCTCATTTCAATGGAGACGAAATGCTAGAGGCCCAGGTACCGTGTGATGTCAGCACACCTAAAGAATTTTCCAGTCCTCTACAATAGCGCCCTGTATAGCCTGCGCCGCTTTGAGGCATTAAACCCTTTAAAACCAAGTAAAGTAATGGATACATCATTTCCAAAAATTGTTTAAATTTATTATTTTCTAAACGTTAACAATTTTCTGCACCTGTTTTCCTTCGTCTTTCCCTCTTATTTCCTTCCTCATGTTGAGTAACAGGTCAGTGATTTTAAGTGCGAGCTAAATATTTTGTTCATTTCATTAGCAAAGTTTCTCTGTCTCTCTCTATTGCTTTGCTTTTTGTATCTGCAGTATAGTATTATGCAGAAATATGCCAAGATTAGATCCAAGAGATATGGCCTAGATTTTAAGTTCTATAGTCAACCACACATTACTTATTACGCTATCGAGGCTTTTTTTGGCATGTGCTACCTGGTACAGAACTGATGTGGCCTACAGCGGTAAATATCGTTTGAATGTGCATAAATTGAATAGGAAGGCAAATTTCCCATTTGACTATGTAAATAGATTGGGCAATCATCATGTGCTCACAAAGCTCATAAACTTTTCTGTTTCCAAAACTTTCTGTAAAAGGCACTGACTCACTGAAATACACTACAGTTACTTTTGCCCAATCCTGATATTATTTACTGAAGATTGGTTTGAGGGAAAGTCCACTGAGCTCGAATGAGTGCACGGCAGCTTGTCTTTGTCCAAAGTATTTGGAGAATAATGGATTTTGTTACCTGGCAGAGATAAAGCAAGGATGGCAGTGTTTTGTAATGTCCACAGGGCATTCTTCCAAAGCCCAGTATGCGTGTAATTCCTTGATTTTGTGCAACATAAAATGTCTTCCCTTTACACTCATGGTTGAAACAAAATGCTGAATACTTCACCACTCAAAAAATGAAGGCCATTGTGCTGCTCTACAAAATATCAGGCTGCAGCGGTTGTTGCGAGGCAAATTCACCAGGTTGTCATCATCATCAGTCTAACACCCAATGCAGGGCAGAGGCCTCTCCCATGTCTCTCCAATTAACCCTGTCCTTCGCCAGTTGTGGCCACCGTATCCCCACAAACTTCTTAATCTCATCCGCCCGCCTAACTTTCTGCTGCCCCCTGCTACGTTTGCCTTCTCTTGGAATCCACTCTATCACTCTTAAGGACCACTGGTTATCTTGCCTTTGCACTACATCTCCTGCCCAAGCCCATTTCTTCCAAATAACCCACGTTTTTTTCACACCTATTTGTCAGGCTCCGCGTTTTTTTCTCACCTATTCGTCAAGCTGCAAGCCACTTGCACGCTCTACAAACCTATTTAAAGTACATTATCCAGCATTGTTGGCATGGAGTGTGTAGTGCTAAAACAAAAAATAATACAATAGCTGATGATCTGCTAGAGCAACAGAATTCCAAGAGTTTGAGAAGGGCAGTGGGAGAACTAGCAAGGCGGGATAGCGAAATTCGACAAGCAGTGGACAGGGATCCTGCAACTTGTAGAGGACAGGCAAATTGGAGACTTGTGGAAGGGACTGTAGTCTTAAGTGCGCCTAGCTGGCCTTGTGATGCAGTGTATAGGGCCCTTTGTTTTTGAGTAAAACTGGTTTCTCCTGATTGTTGCATTCCAGAAAGATTCATCAAAATTGGGTTAAACCCAAGTTTCGCGTGCAAATGTGCCTGTAAGAAAGTGTAGATTGATAATGCATGAAGCTAAAGAACCACTGGTGAGTAGTGGATACGTCTCGTATTTCTTCGTAGCTATATTGTTTAAACAGTGCTGGCTATTTTAATTCCTTTTTAATGCTTATTGCTCGTCGAGTTGCATAAAATTTTAGGATAAATTGAAAACTGCAGGTAGGTTTAATTACAGTAATTATACGCGTATTTCTGAAGCTCTGTTTGAAGAGAGGTCCACATTTTGTGTGCATGCTTTGAATTTGATTATTTTCACACTGCAAAATGGAGGACAGGTCTGCTGTGAGAGTTTTTTTGCAATGAAGCGAGAGCAAGTGGTGCGGAATGCTTGTTACTGTGTCGCCCTGCCAATATTTCTAGAACCCCTGGGACCACTGAGCTTTTAAGTATCTATGACTCAAAAGCTCGGAGCTGATGGCTCGTTCCGAGGTTGTCTGTATTAACCGGTGCAAGGCCAAGGGATCATAGCTAACAAGCACATGACACCATAGAACTAGATGCAGTCAGGCTGGGACTGTGCAGTATGTCAGTGTTAACGAGGTCGTGATAAACGAGGTTTACTCTGCGAAGCTAGTGTGAAATAATAATTGTTCTTATGGAAAATATCGTTTTTTCTTAGTCATTGCAGCAATGCAAGCATATCAAATCTGATATCTCTCACTCATCCCTCTATGTTTCAGTTTCAAGGGACCAAGAGTTGCGTGGAAGTCGTGCAAGCCACAAAGTTGCGTGCGGCTTGAGCCAGTAATCAGGAGCAGGCTGGGAATTTGCGAATTGCCAGTGGTATTCGCTCAGTCAAGCAGGCTTTACTGTAAGTACAGTGTTTTCGCCATAGTATTTCTTTGAAAAGTACGCATTGAGCTTGAATAGGACAAGCTGTCGGTCTAGTTGGTGCTGATCCTTTGTGGTTGACAGAGCTTAGAAACACAGACTGGGGTCAGAAAGAAAAAATATGAGGGCACCGGTGCTGACTACAGATTTATTCCAGAATAACCGAAACGCTGCATATATAACCAAAACACAGGCGCCAACAGGTGGCAATTTTATGCACTCGTGGCAACAATAAGTGATATGGCCAATAGTGGGAAAACAACACAAACTAGAAACAGAAACCAAGACTATAGAGCAGGGAAGGATGAAACCATAACAAGGTTAAAGGAATAGTTTTAAGCAAGTCATTTTTAAGACCACCAGCACGTGAAACAGTGGAACGGTGTGACCAAAATTTTTAAGTACTGGTCTCATAACACGGAACTAAAACACTACACGCAAACACAGATCAAGGGCAGTGAAATAAAAGTAAAATGGCAAGGAAAAACATGCCGTGAAACGAAAATGGTGATTGGGCAAGCAAACAAGAATTGGTCTACAAAGGTGAAGTGAGCTAAAAAACTGAAAGAATAAAAGGGGGAAAAATGCACAAGAGCCACAAAGGTGAAGCCAAGAATTAACATGGCTAAAGGAGGAAGATGAGCTACTGCAAAAACGAGAGAGATAAAATATCAAAATATGAAATTCAATTAGTATTAAAGACAAAAGCAAACAAAAACGCGAAAATAGAGGAGTTGGCAGAAAAGTCAAGGCATGCAAGATGTTTATAAAACCAGGGCTAGGTCAAACAGATCCGGAAGAAAGGCAATCTTTTTTTCCGAGGGTGTTCTTGCCCATTAATTCTCGAGCCTCAAAATCCCGGCGGCTCCCACCAGTTCGTCATGTCGGCTTATTCTGGTGCTTTTTTAACACAATGGCACTTTTTCGAACATGGGTGGCATGGCTTTTTTCGGTCACAGTTTTGGCAATGGACTTGCAGATTTAGAAGGACGTGCTTGTAGGCCAGTTGGTTGGAAATCGTTAGAAAAACCACAAAATAGGATGGGACAAAGGCAAGCGAAACACAAGGCGGTACGACAACTGAACATTTATTGAAGAAATGAGTGCTCATATGGATCAGTTGCGCATGTAATCTGCAAACAATCATTGCAAAAGCAACCTAGGGAGGGAAACAAATTCTAATTCTTTCTGAAAAATGGACACAGAAGGCATGCTAACCCACCTATCTGGCTTCGACCTCAGGATGGCAACAGCCTTGAGAATTTCTTTCCAACTGGCACTTTATTCATCCAATAATAATGTGCAGTTCAGTTTAGGTTAACAGTCTTTACAAATGGGACAGTGGACAGGCAGGCAAGGTCGTCCGGGCCTACCCAAGGAATGCTAATACTCTTGCAAGGGAGTGTTTCACCATCTACCAATTTGGCCGGTATAAAATCGACCACAGCTGAGAGGAATCGTGTACAGCACCCCCGATGCACATGGCATGAGGCATTCAAAAAGTACCGCCAACGGGCATGTTGTACGAGATTCCCCTCAGCTGTGGCCAGTTTTATATCGTCCAAAGTGGTAGATGTTTACACATTTGTTTGCAAGAGTATGCGTGTTCCTTGTGTAGACCCGGAGGCATTTGCCGTCCCACTCACTGTCTCATTGTAGACTGCTATCCCAAACTGAACTGCACACAGATTATTTGATGAAGAAAGGAGCAGTTGGAAAGAGAAATTGTCGAGGCTGTTGCCATCTTGAGGTCGGAGCCAGATAAGCGTGTCAGCACGCCTACTGTGTTCATTTTTCAGGAAAATTAGCGTTTCTGTCTTTGTTTCCCCCGGTTGATTTTGTTTCGTTTTTGAGCAGGTGATTTTCATATTTGCTCAGCTCTATGGTTGCCATTGAATTTTTTTGCCTCTTTACGATTGTTTGCAGATTACACACGTGACTTGTGTATATAAGCACTGCTGTTCAATAAATTTTCAGTTGTCAGTACGGCCTTCTGTTGTCACCTGCCTCTGTGTGATAGTTTTGTGGTTTTGCTCTTTCCGACTGGCAGATTCCCGAGAAATGTACCCGATAAATCAATCTTATGCTTCCTTATCCTTTCATTGATGCCAATGTATACCTTGCCGCAAGACAAAGGGATTGATTAAATGCCCCCCGCGCATGGCGCTAAGGGTTTTCTGTGCTGCGTGGTGCAGCGTCTTTTTTTCATTTAGGATTCCGCAACTGCAATAGGTGCTAGGGGGTCAGAAAAGGCAATGTCTACTCCTGCTTTCTCTCCGATTTTCTTAAGGTTCTGTGAAATTTACCTTTAGAAAATTCGAGAGATATAGTAGATGCTTTTTTTGCTACCCCCCCCCCCCCCCATCACGTATCACACCTCTCTAGGATCGTCAATGAAAAAGAAAAAAGAAACAGGCTGCGCTGCATTGCACAGTAACCCTTAGTGGCATGCACAAGAAGTGCTTTCTCAATCCCTTTTTCTTGCTGCAAGGTATACATTGGCATCAATGGAAGGCTAAGAGAGCATTACACTGATTTATCGGGTACATCTCTTAGGTACCTGCAAGTCCACTGCTGATAATGGGACGCAAAAAAGCCATGCTGCCCAAAGTTCGAGAAAGCCACTGTGTTAATAGAGCCCCGTAATAAGCTGACGCAATGCAATGGTGGAAGCCGCAGAGATTTTCAGGCTCCGGGGTGAATGTAAAGAACACGCTTGGTTTCACTCGGAGGATTGCCTTTCTTTGTGGACGTACTTGATCTAGCCCTGGTTCTACATGTGTGTTACATGCCTTGCCTCTTCCACCAACTTCCCTCTTTTGGTGTTTTTCCTTGATTTTGGCCTTCATACTGGTTATTGAATTTCACTTTTTTATATTTTACCTCTCGGCTTCACTGTACGTCATCTTCCACTTTTAACCATCTTAACTGTTGGCTTCACCTTTGTGGCTCATGCGCGTTTTTATTCCCTTTTTATCCTTTTAATTTTTAGCACACTTCACCTTCGCTTGTTGCTGAATTCTTTGCTGCTGAATTCTCGTTTGCTTACCCAATCACCATTTTGCTTCTATTGCGTGTTTTTCTTGCCATTTCGCCTTCATTTTTTTTCACTGCGCTTGGTCTGTGTTTGTGTATAAGGTTTTTTAGTTCCATTTTATCAGACCAGGTCTTAAATATTCTTTTGGTCAAACCTATCCACTGTTGGCAGTCTTTTAAAAATGACTTGCTTATAAGTTTTTCTCTCACCTTGTTCTGGTTTTATCCTGTGCTGTGTCCTCTGGTTTTTGCTTCTAGCTTTTGTTGTTTTTCCACTACTTCTCATACCACTTCTTGTTACCACGAGTGCATAAATCGCTGCGTGTTGGTGCCTGTGGTGTGGGTATTTATGCAGTATGTCGGCAGTTCTGGGAAAAGTTCTAAGTTCAGTGCCTGTGCCATCATCTTTTTTGTTTCTGTCCCTTGTCTGTATGTCTGAGTGCTGTCAACCACAATCGGTGCATTGAGCTGACTGCTCTGCAGCTACCCATGTGTATGCAATGAAGTGGCTTCAAGAATAATGTACACAAAAAAATTGATTGCTAGAAAAATTTCTGGCATGTTTTTTAGGAAAACATTTGGCATTTAAAGGGCTAAGAGTGCTCTGAAAATCTAAAAATTATGTGCTTCTTGGGGCCTTTCCTCAAATTTCACATCACCTTGTAGCGTGATGCAGGACATTCAAGTTGTTACCTACAGTTTACTTTTTTGTTGCCCACTTATTGGCTGCCACCTTCTTTGGGAGGCAGTGTCATGGGGTTTGGGAGACAATCTGATTCCTGTGTGTTGGCTGAAGCTGTCTAAGCTTTTGGATGTGGGGAGCAGGTTCACGGTGCCAACTTTTGGCTGTAACTACAGTTTGGCCATGACTGTTAGTCCTTTTCTGTGATGCAGTGTCATTTATGTAATGCATAATTTGATGATGGAGCAGTCTCAGGGGTTGCGGTGCTCAGCTGTTGACTTCAAAGACAGGATCGATCCTGGCCGCGGCAGTCGCATTCTGATGGAGACAAAATGCTGGAAGCCTGTGTACCGTGCGATGTCAGTGCACGTGAAAGAACCCCATGTGGATGAAATTATCAGAGTCCTTCACTATGGCATCCCTCATAGCGTGAGGCACTTGGGACATTAAACCCCATAAATCCAAACCCATTTTGGTACTTCTCAGCTTCGCCGCTGGCCTCTGCAGGCCAGCGAAACCTCCCACAAGTTGACGAACGGCAGTTTTTACACCATTCGTAAATGCCTACTTAGACGCTACATCACTGGTGGTTGCCAGATGTGCAAGCGTTTCCGGTAGTTTTTCTCTGTTTCTTTCGTCAGGCAGCTTGCAAAAGATGTTTTACTAGGCTAATAAACGGTGAGGTTCTTTGTGTTCTTAAGGTGGTGCAGCGTGATAAAACAGACACTTAATAGCCATGCCATGCTTTTTTGTAGCCAAAGGCAATTTTTCGCCTTATTCTCATCATCATTTGCCCTTCATGCTTCCTCGAGGGACGGCAGTTGGAAGAAGGTCTCTAGAGCAGCTCCTTGTCTGAAGAAATGCCGAGTGGCATTCTTCAATCCTAACTGCCCATCAAATGGAAGAGCAGTTGTTTTCTCCACTCCACAGAGTGGAGACGGAGTATCGAGTTGAGGCGCACTTCTGAATTCGGCGGTTAGCCTTTCATAGGCAGCAGATATGCGCAATAAACTTTATTTGCTGTTAATCTTCCAGTTAAACACTAAATCATCCTCATTCCTCATCAGTGCACACACTGTGTAAGGAACTTTGTCACTCCATTTGTCACCACTTTGATGTATGCCATCCCTAATTCAGGGGCTGTATAATTTTTGAAATTTTGTTAAATTGCTTGAAAACCTTTGCAATTTCCTGCACCTCTCATTTTCCCCCAAGTCCCAAACCTACGCAGAGTGCAAGTGGGTTTTTAAACTCCAGCTAAATTTTGTTATTCATCAAAGGGCTTGTAGCGCCACCGCTTCGGCACGCAGAAGACGACGAAGTGGTGGGCACGTGCAGGAGAACGCCAGCTCGCGCAGAGGAGAACGCTCTGGGCTTCGGCCTCGCCGGACGCTGCGGCCGCTGCTCTGTCGCTACCTCTTCTCAGGCAGCCTCAAATAAACGTGGCCGTGGTCGCCTCCTGGGCGACCTCAACACTGGCCTCCACATCGTGGTGACCCGGAGAGCCGCGCCTTCTATCCCAGCGGCGTCCCAGCATGGCAGGCTGGCAAGGCCTGGATTTCAACCCCCCCGCTTCCAGCGTTCCGGCCTGCAGGCGTCGGCGGGTGGTTCGCCCAACTGGAGGCTGCGATGTACTTGAACGGCATTACCATCCAGCCGTTTAAACACGCAGTCCTTTGCGACATTCTCCCGCCTGACCTCCTCTGCCGACTCGCCTGCCCTGCCTCGGGATGCCGGCCCTACGACGAGTTGCGCGCTGCCGTCCTCGTCTACTACGGCGCATCGTACTACCCGCTGCCGCTCCATGACGAGGCGAACTCGCTTTCGCCTTCGCCTGCGCCTGCGCCCGCACCAGCATCGCACTCGTCTTCGGCTGCATCCTCGGGAAACAGCACGCCGCAACCGTCACTGGCCAGTACTCAGTACGATGTGGAGGCCAGTGTTGAGGTCGCCCAGGAGGCGACCACGGCCACGTTTATTTGAGGCTGCCTGAGAAGAGGTAGCGACAGAGCAGCGGCCGCAGCGTCCGGCGAGGCCGAAGTCCAGAGCGTTCTCCTCTGCGCGAGCTGGCGTTCTCCTGCACGTGCCCACCGCTTCGTCGTCTTCCGCGTGCCGAATTGGAGGCGCTACAGGCTTTTCTCTCTACTGCTTTGCTGGGTGTATCTGAAGTATAATATTATGCACCAGTGTGTGAAGCTTTGCTCCCAGAGCCATTAGCCCGAGGTAGTAATTTTAGAGCATTGCGTTGCGTTCTCAGCCTGCTTGAGTTTTGAGCCTGAGTTGTGCTGATTCCACGGATAGAACCCAAGTTGGCAGCCTCCAATGCAGCAGTGTATCCCAGTAGTTGCCATGGGAGCCGAGGTGGTTAGATAATGGAATAAAATAATAGCAGGTGGCAGTGTGATGCTCGAGCACCACAGCTCGAAACTAAACTATATCGATCAGTATATGTATATCTGTCTGGCAGGCATTAAAGTCTGGCTGCTTAGTCACGACATTCCTGTAAAATTTGTGGGTGAACCGTTTGGCATGAATGTACCAGATGGTGTCATACGATTCAGCCTGTCGTGCAGCATAAACTTACTAGTTACGTTAGAGCCTTTCTTGCAGCACGGATTCGAACTGACAACCTATGTTAGGTGTATTAATGCTCATTATTCGATCTGCTCATTTTTTATATTCAACCACACTAACATTACTTATTACCCCATCTGTGCAGATTCCTTCTGGCACTATTTGAAGCTGAAGGGTTGCTCGGCTGAGGATCTCCAAAAGCGCCACAAGAAGGTGACGCGCTACCTGGCACAGAATGCTGTGGCCTGCGGCGGTAAATAGCTGTTCAAGCCAATATTCTCTTGTTATATGCATGAATAGATTGGGTAAGCTCATGTGCTTACAAAACTCGTAACTTGACTGTATTTCCTGTCTGTATGGTACACTTAGGCACTGGAATAACCTGCAAATCTCACTGGAATTTGCCTACTATAGTGAGATACTGCTTTACCCAAGTTCTGCTTAAGGATAGTCTGCTACTCAGATGACGCACAGAAGATTATATTTATGAACCAGACTGTTAACAGCACTTATGGACCACATTAGCAGACTGTTCTGAGACCGCACGCAGCCAGGCTTTTCAGCGTGGAAGAGGCAGCTTTAGACAAGGCAGGCGAGCGCTCTGTTCCTGCACGTTAAGTAGATGTCGGATGAATCTCGAAAAAATATGAATGACGCGCCAGGAATATGACTACTACAACCCTTCGGAGATGTGCAGCGCACAGTATACGGCCATGCCAGCGACATGTCCTTCTGTTCAAACTTTCTCTAAAACCGCTGTCACTACGCAGAAGCAGGTAGCAGTATCTGTACTAAGAATTCGTATCTTAAAGGAAAAAAGAAAGCGCAATGTCCACCTTTGGCACAATTTCTGCAGTGATGTGCGTTCTGCCGGCTGACAGTACACCGCTTGCTTGGTGTTGTAGGCCTGACATGTGCTTTACTCAAGGTGTAGCGAGAAGCGCTTTTGAACTAGCCACCAGCGATCACAGAAATGTGTACTCTTTTTACCGCCTCTACAATAACTTTATGGTGGTATGAACGTGCAGTTTTTATTCCCGCAACGTCTTCGCAAGTGAAGCGCGCGGAAAAACGGGCCAGGCGGACCGCCTCGCACTGATAGATGCGGGTAGCATGCACGGACTCATTCTGAGCCGTTGGCAGAACCGTCATTACAGGCCATGATGCACTTGGTCACACGTTGCATGCACGTCTGCATCTTGATTTCTATCTGGAAACAGCTTGGTTGACGTCACTTCTGTCAATAAAGTGCTCTGCATGCCAATGTCTCTCCCATTCCGGACGGTTCCCGCCAGCCATCGTATGAAGCGGCGTGTGCATATTCTTCAGTTGTATAATTGAGGCTTTAATGCATTATTCCTATGGGTTTACGTCGGGCCCGTGCCAATTTGATGTTAAATGTGGATCGTTGCATGAAAGGGGAATGCATAATCAAGATTCCACTGTACGACTTTTGTAACATTTGCATGCATTTGTTGTGTATGCATACTATATATATCACTGATCTTTTCCTTCACCTAGGACAGCCTGAACAAGAGACCTGCTGAAGAAAATTTCTGTATATACGTAAATAAATAGTCGATTTGCTCCAAGTGAGGTGTTTTTATACCTGGCTGTACTGCAGAAATGCATCGAATGTTCAGAGTCAGACTGCTGCTCTGTAGCTGCATATTAATTGACAAATAAAGCGTACTTGGTAATGACTACAGGAATACAACACACTGCACAAATGCACTACAGAAGGCAGACTACAGAGATACGACACTACAGAATTACGTCACTACAGAAGACAGACTACAGAAATACTACACTACAGAAAGACTACAGAAATACTACACTATAGAAGGAAGACTACAGAAATACTACACTACAGAAGACAGACTACAGAAGTACGACACTACAGACTACAGAGGACAGACTACAGAAATACTACATGCCCAAAATACGACAGACTACAGAAGTTTTCTGTCGTAAATTCCTGTAGTGCGTTTTGACTGGGAAGAATTACATAATAAATGCAAAAGGTTCAGGCGGGATTCAGTGCGCCTCGCAGGCACTGGCGAGTGTCGTACTCTGAAATGTTCTGAGGCCGCTCGACAGTACGTGGACGAGGGTTGTCGGGAGAATAACCACACACTTCCAGTTGCCGACAAGGGCACCGCCGGTAAAGATGACCGACCTGCCTCGCGAAAATGGCGGCAGAGAGGTCATTGATCTCGAGCGCGCCACAGATCAGTCTTTCTCGGTTCCTGTCGCCGATAAGCTCAGTAAGAAAGCGGTTGGGCGGCGTGCTCCACGGCCACCGGAGGGGTGTAAGTCGAGGGCCAGGAAATAGTGCTGGGTGGCACACGACGTCGGCATACGTGACCGGTTGGATGGGGGCCGGGTGCTGCTGTTGAGCAACCGCAGACACCTGTGCCCTGAGTGCGTCTGGACTTCTCAGACTAGCGTATGACGCTAGTCAGAGAAGGGACGCCAGGGGGCAAACGTTTCGTGAAGTTTCTGGAGCTCCTCGCCGAGGACAGAGCTGGTCCTTTATGCCGCGCATCAGATGCCGCAGCTTCTTGTTTCACTCAAGGCAGCGTATGCGCGATGGCAGAGACGCGTCAGATCGTCAATAACATACGTACATGATATAGTTAGCTCCACGCTCTCCCGGAGTTCAATGTTGGCGCATAGTTTGGTTTGTTGGGGTTTAACGTCCCAAAGCTACTGAGGCTATGAGAGACGCCGTAGTGAAGGGCTCCTGAAATTTCCACCACCTGGGGTTCTTTAACGTGAACTGACATCGCACAGCACACGGGCCTCTAGAATTTCGCCTTCATCGAAATTCAGCCGCCGCAGCCGGGATCGAACCCGCGTCTTTCGGGCCAGCAGCCGAGCGCCGTAACCACTGAGCCACCGTGGCGGGTATTGTTGGCGCATACAACAGGGTTGGTGTTAAAAAAGGTTGGTGTTAACATGAGTTGGATGGAACGCCGTTGATGTTAACGAAACGGTTACGGATGTGTCTACTGATACAATGTTAGCTATGGCATTCATGGAATGCTGGTAATCTTTGACTTTTGCTGTCGGTGTGGGAAGGTGATTCCATTCTTCTGCTGCGCGAGGCAAAAATGTCTGAAAAAAGCATTAGTTCTGTATAAAAGGGACACCGACTTTGTAGTAATGATCTAATCGCGACGATAGGTGATGTGGAGGAGATATGAATTCACTGCTCAAGTGTGGGGAATGAAAAAGATTTTTTTCGCGCTGAACTCATCATGGAGAGTCTATAGTATATCCAAAAGCCTGACATGAGAAGGTTTACAATTTTTTACAACAATGAAACACGTCTTATAATCAACATGCGCTAAGTTTGAAAAACCTCGGAAAATTAGCTCACGGTCCGACACACTCTTCATAAAATCGACTAAAATGCACCCGTGAGTACAAGTAACGAAGAATAAATCAGGAATCTGGGAGGCTGTATTTGTTTCCAGTTTGTGAATCAAGAATCTGGGTAAAGATGCACGTAAATGTGATCTCCAGAAGAAGCTCACAGCATCGGACTGAGCACCTGCAAAACTCACAAAGAGCCAGTCGATAATAGGCAATTTAAAGTCGCGCCTTGAAATATGCCTCTCTCGGTCACCCTGGAAACCTTCAAGACAATCACACAACTCCTCAGGAAAAGCAAAATCAGCATTAGGACGTCTATAAGACCACGGCTAAAACAAAAATGTTTTCGCAGAAATTCTTCTTGCAAAAAGACTTTCACGGTTAGGCACCCCAGGCAGGATTAAAGCATTGCACTTTTGTAAAACAATCGCGGGTCCCCCTCCACGTGATGGCGCATCACATATAGCAGTATTCATTAGGAGGGAGAGGGGGCATAATTTGGCTCTCTGGAAGATCAGAGTAAAACAATGAACAAAGAGTACAAAGATTCGCGGAAATATTTTTCTCCTCAGAGTAAGCGCTCCCTGACTCGTCTTACGGGTGCCCGTGACATCCAGGTGGCCTTTTGAGATGGCTATGGAACACAAGTGGTAAAGCTATTGTGGCACATAATGTTCGAGCGATACTAAAACGGTATACAGAAGAAAAAAGAACTGAACCATGGGCTAACTACAACAAAACTTTTTAACAGCGCTTAAAATAATATGCAAAAATGAGCTTGTAGGGAAACCTTATCAAAATAAGAAAAAACCAGGGGAAACTGCCACACGCGTCGAGGGGCAATCCAAAAGTACAAGGTAATACCTGCGTTCGTATGCATTTTGTGCACGTAAGGAATTGTTTTACTGCAATGGGGCGCTTGAACATCTTCTTTCTTGTCTTTGTGTTTCGTATTAAATGCATTGGAACATTATGAATGCCATTTAAGCATGTCCATTGTTCCTTCTTCATTTCAATGCAAGGTGAGGGGGTGAAAAGTATGAAAATTTCTTTGCGAGTCTCTTGCTGTGCAGTTTTGACACGAGACGCAGTTGTGTGACGAACATTGAAATGAATTTGCCGCGGCTACTGACACTGCGTGCTTTTCCAAAATTTTACTTACAACACGGTTCAGCGTAACAAAGCAGAGAAATGGCTTTGTCTCGGCAACACACCACTTGCTGTGGTCTTTCGAATACCGAATTTGCGGAGGCTTTTCCGAACCGTCGGTATCTAAGATGGTTTCCTCGATGTCACTGACATCTGTGGGTGAGGGAGCCTCTGACCGCGCCCTAGTAGCCAAGACCGACAGACGATTCTCTCGCCTGCCTCCTTGTAGATCTCAGTGGAGATATCTGGTGGAGAGACAAGTTCGTGCAAACGTTTAATACCTCTGCGCAGTTCATTGTGTTTCTGAATCTCTACCTTAAAAAGGCAATGTACTATGAATACTAGTGGGGTACATACTCAGTGGTATGTGTAACCTAGCTTGACAGCCATTTGAAACGTCCTTTAATTCATGCCGCCGGTCCTACGCGAGTTAAATATAAAGTAGTCTGCGACCGTACACATTAGTGCTGAGGGTTTTGAGAGCGTCCCAAGTGGGGCATTACAAAAATTCAAATATAGCACACGGTGATTTTATATGTTGTGTATTTTTAAACAGGCTTGAATATCTTTCTTCTATCATGTTTAGGACACTTTGAGAATATTTACTAAAGTTTAGTAATATTTAGTTTTCTCAGAAAAGCTTTTGCTATTATTTGCTACTACTTCCCGTGCTCTAAAAGCAACTGGTGATTTTACCAGTGAAGTGCCTGTATTGCCAATACTAAACTTAATTTGGGTCGCTGCGGTGGCTCAGTGGTTACGGTGCTCGGCTGCTGACCCGAAAGACGCGGGTTCGATCCCGGCCGCGGCGGTTGAATTTCTTTGGAGGAGAAATTCTAGGCCCGTGTTCTGTGCGATGTCAGTGCACGTTAAAGAACCCCAGGTGGTCGAAATTTCCGAAGCCCTCCACTACGGCGTCTCTCATAGCCTTAGTCGCTTTGGGACGTTAAACTCCATAAACCAACCATAAACCTAAACATAATTTGGAGCTCTTTATTTTAATAGCTGCTACCAGATGCTCAGAGTGCTATGTTTGAAACAGAAAAGGCGCTAATTGGACGAGGACAAGAAGGAACGCAGAGCAACAGGACAGGCGCCCACTTGCAGCTTTTTTAATGTCACGGGATACCTTACGAACGTAAGGAATAACCCGCACAGGTTTACGAACCAACCAGCCCAAGAAACTACTGCTGAGAATGCTTTCTGCCCGGGGAGGCTTCACGATGTTCGGTCTCCTAACGTAACTTACAAGCATTGATGGACGATTGGCCTACACATTTTGCTTGGACGACGAGCAACTGCTGAGAGAATTCAAGCTCTGATTTTCTTACTTCGCCAAATTCTACTCCAAAATGCATCTTTGCAACCAGACTGCGGCTTAACGCTATAAAATAAGTCTTCAGCTTAATCTGAAATTTCGCGCTGGTCACACACCATGATCGAAAACCCGCCCAAGCTAAACTTACAGACGAGCGTGCGTGGTTGAATATGGCTCGGCACGCGATACAAACCGATATTACACCTTTTTCAGATGCTTCCTTCAGAAAAGCTCCCCCACACAGCGGCCCAATAATTGTGCGTGACACCGCTTTATACCTTAGTACGCATGTATTACTTTAAGACGAGTTCAGATTCCTCTTCAGTGCACCTTTAAGACTTCTTTGCATATTTAATTCTCAGGATGATATATCAGTGTTCACAAAGAATTGAAGATGAAAAGTGTGAGGCAAATGCTCACAGCCTCAGGTTTGTACTCTGCCGTGCCCATTCCGGAATCGGCCCGCTTCCAGTGGAATGCCGAATATATAGAATATTTGCCAGGCTTTCTATTGCATATACCAAACTCCGAGGCTCTAACAAAAAAGACCGTTGCTGTTCCGTCTCTGGTGACGTGCACAAAAGCGCGACGTGGTGTTTTCTAGATCCCCGCACGCTTCGTCGACGTTCGTGACAAAGGAAGAGCCTGTTCTGCAGCAGTTCTCAAGGCAATATCAACTGACCCGCCTTTGCAACAAGTGCTTCTTGGCACTGTGCTTTTGTTGTGCAGTTTAAATTAAGATTTCCCGAAAAAGCGGCACTGTCCCCAAACGACGACTCAGAATGACTGATAACCAAAAGCATGGATAAATATGTAACTTTAGGACAATGAAAACAATGATTGATACCTATGATCTTGTTTGGACCCTTCGCTATGGAGCGAAATCGCTTGCCTCCTTCGGTGCTCAGAATTTTCACGGCACGTTCTTCGCTGTCCTTCACGATTTATTTTCTCAAAAGCAGCGAAAAGTTACCGAGGCCTGTGACCAGTTTTCGCCCGCTTGTTTGATGCACATGCACACCTTGAACTCGTAGGTGGTATGCTGCAGTGGTTTTAAAGAATCGTGTCATATTGACGAGGAAATGCAGAACAAGAAAGGCGGCACGTATTTGTCAGGCAGAGATGACCAAAAATAACGGCAAGCTTGAAGCATCACAAGGCCTTGCAGAAAGTAAGGGTGCATCTCACTATATCAACATTGCTCATTTCATTAGTAATGATTACTGCGTACAAGAATTGTATCTCAAAAATCTGGCAGCTTCCAAACATGCCAGGGTAAGGCCATCTAGTGCAGTAAGTGACCGCTAGTGTCTAGCATCAAACTGCACGAATTTCAAACTTCTTTTAAATCGCAGTACATAATTATTAAACAAGCAAAAGTAGCGATCGCTGTGCCACATACATGCTAATTAGTAACCGGAGAGAGCATTGCAGCTATCCTACCTCATATTCCTTCTTCTCTTTTGTTTTTGTTACAGTCTCGCAATACGCTTTGAGTGCTTCGAAAGTGTAATAAGGTCGAAGAGGTAACATACCATTAGTATCAACATTGTCAAACTTTACCGACAGGCACAATAAAAACTGGCCATTCTTCTTCCCATTATCCAGGTAACTATATTCTTTGTCTGGATTAGTTAAAAACACTGGGACACTATGCTGCAGCCACACAGCTCTTCGGTCTCCTCATTCACCATTAGCACACCTGCAAATATCAGTAATGAGAAAAAGATCTGAGCTGCCTTCAATGATACGCAGTAAAAACTTACATTTTTATCTAAGGCAAATGTAATTTCAAGCGTGGTGTACACAAAAACAAAACACACATGACCTTTCCTGCTATAGAATCATGTAGGCAGCCGCTGGAGAAACTGCGCTTTCCTTGACGATGATATACCAGCAACACATAAATAACGCAAAGCACTCTCAAATACAGTCACATGCTTGAAAAGTTTTCATGCTACTACGCATCAGCCCTTTTGCCCTTCTTCACTCCATCACTCGTTATCTGTCACTACTCATGAATCGTCCAACCGCTCGTAGGGACATTTTATTTTCTAAGCCGGTTCGGAGGCGCTTGTCGCCGTGCACCCGAACAACAGCAAGCACTATTTACACAGGATAGTACAGCGCTCAGCCTCCACAGTAGCCTTTTATGTGAAGCCTGCTGACGAACCCGCTTCCCAACGCCTGTTAAGCATGAAACGCGTTACGCTCTCATTCTCGGCTGATTCAGGCGAACATTGGCCAAGAGCGCAACACCGAACTAGCACCGATGAAACTCTATTTATATGCCTTGGACCACTCGGCCATAACGTTCCTTTTTTTATTGCATGGAGCTTCTGAAAATAAAACCCAAGTTGCTTTCAATCACTTTTACGTTTCAGGACTGGCAGGAGTGCTTTCATGGCAAATAGTTGCTCTATGCAGTTGGACATGGCGTCTGCAACTCTCACTTGGCTTTAGAGAAACGGGAAAGCAGAGCAAATATAACATACAAACATAAAAAACAAAAAGCAGAGCACATCAGGTTACCTTACACTACGTAACAGTGAAGTTAATGAACACAGTTTCAATGTATTAAACAAACTGAAAGAGAAATACGATACCAAGTGTCTAAGAGTAGAAAAGGCCAAAGTGAAATTCACAGTGTAATTCCTAACACAAAATGGTTATATAAAGAAATTCACGTCAATATTTGTTCTTAACTTAATAAACACACAATGAAGGAACAATGCAGCTAAAAGTTCAGTATAAAAGCGGAACAAAAGACAGAATATCACGTAGGCGTCGTACGTTAAAGTGTTAAAGATTATGTCTCAACTGTTAAACGGTCTTTGTGTGATGTTCGTTAATAAGAAAGGTACGAACAATATAGTGTAATTTTCGTAACTTTGTCATTCGTACAGATTACAGGCATGAACAATGGCCTGTGCTCCTTGTCCGTGCAAATCTGACATTGGGTGTTAAAAACCCAGTAGAAAATGAATAATCCTTCAGTGCACCAGAATGTGAATCAAAATAACATAGGACACTCTACCTGCACAGGGGCTCATAGTCACCAGTTGGTATTTTTGAAATAACGTACATGTTGATGCCAAATATTGAATATTTGCAATTCAAGAAGATTTTCTGTTGAATACCAGTTAATCTCTGGATATTTAGTTTTGTCGTGGTAATCAAGACTAGGCTGCAGTAATATATAGAGAAAACAATGAATAGTGAATCTGCAGTTTAATACGCGCGGGAAGTAAGGTTCACAACCGCGACAGTGCATCTTTGACGAAAGAAATATTATTGCTTAAGTGAAATTTGTGCAGGTACTGGGTAAGGTACGAGGAAAAGGTCGCGGCTAGTACCTTATGATCTACGACAATACGAACAAGTTTTCTTTTGAATGTGATAGTACTTAGTAGGTTCCGCAGCTTATTTCTGGATCAAAATTACATGGACTTTGTCTTTTTAGGATTAATATTAAGTAAGTTGATGGACACAGCCTAGGAAGCATAATATTGCAGTTTCCTGCTAAGATGTTTACATCACATCCTGAGATTATCATAGTACTATCATTAGCACTGGGGATAAACGAGGCGGTTCTATCAGTGCTTACGATATTATTGACATAAATACTAAATAAAAGAGGGTCCAGGGTATTTCATTCAGGTAACCCTCTTGAAACAGGAAGAAAACGAGACTGATGCTTACCAAGGCACAGATATTTAGTCCCGTCATTTAAATCGGATGTTATCAGTGCTAAAGGTGTTCCACGAATTCCGGGCAGTCGTAATTTTGTTATCAAAATTTTGTTGTTTGAGCAATCACATGTTTTACTGATGCATATAAAAAGCCCTAGCTTGAAAAGCTTTCAACGGCATTCGGAAGTGGTCTCTCATTCATAAATAAAAGCGCAATTTCGGCTCACTTCGCTTTACGAAAACGAAATTGTGCTTCTGATAGTGTTATTTTTGCCCCAAAAAAATTCCTACTCACGGAAAAAAACATTTTATTTTGTAAGCCTAAAATTTAGAATGACTGATATGGGCCGCTACCGAACAAAACATTTTTATAACCGCCTTTGTATGTTATATTCACCTTAGCTATTTTCATTTGAAACGGGAATATACCCGACTCAAGCGCTAGATTATGTATGTAAGCAGATGAGGGGGCAATAAATTTCTTATGTAATTTACTGGTTTTATCTGCTTGTCATGAATATCTGAAGCCTTACTATTTTTCATTGTAATCAAGTTCCAATAATTTCACCTATGTCAGTGGGTGCGAGGAAAAAGCTTTCTTCGCTTTCGCGTTTTAATTAAGTTTACAAAACCAGATCAGTTAAGCATGGTTATAAAATCGCGAACAGACTGGTGCTTTCTAACATATTTATGGTGAAGTCGCCACCACATATTAGGCCAAAATTGTTGCTGTACATATATAATCAAGAACATTTTTTTAAAATTCATGAAATGTTTGAGGTTCTCTTCTGGTGTAAAATACACTGCTACGGTAGTATCTAGAGGCTGCTTCAGAATTAAAATATCATAATCATTGGTAATCTGACAAACATGAAACTAACGAAGAGTTTCGAGCTGCGGCTACATTTGCGGTGGCTCCACCTTCTCGCGGATTAATTTCATTTAAGAAAAAGCTTTGCATCCGTCAAGCTCAACCAGTTGACAGCTTGGCAGTTTGTCAGTTTCAATAATCATTCTTACATTGCATTTGAAGGCGAATCGGAAGAAAAAAATCAAGGACCTCATTTGATTTTTCTATCAACCGCCATTTCATGCCGAACTCATCTCACCACCTCGGTACGTATCGCCAAGACTAGATCACATTCAAAATGACGGCATCCCTTTCTGCAGATCAAAAACTTTGTTCCAGTCATTCGTACCACGCACATCGAATGAATGGAAACACGTTCCTTCTTCGACGACCACCATCATCAATTATTCATGAACGTTACAGCCAACATTCTCTAACTAGGATGCATTTTATACTGTGTCATCGTTTTTTTTCTTACTTATTCACTTTCCTGAACGCCTTAGCTAATAATGTATGTGTAGGAGTCATGTTTGTACCTTGTCGGTCTCATTAACTCCGGTTTGTAGATTTCATTTTCTTTGTAACCACTCCCCTTTGCAATGCCGTAATGGGCCTGAGGGCAATATGAATAAATAAAAAATAGATTTATTAACAGCTGAGCGCGCATTTGAGTGCAATACATAAGTAAGATTACCTTACTGGGCTTGATGAATTGAGCTAGATTGAGATGATTATGGTAATCACTCTGTACAATGATTGTAGTAGCGAGATTAACATATTTTTACAAAACACGTTTCGTGAGAATTTTCACAAGTTCTGAGCTTGCCGTTTTCTTAGCATTAATCCTCCCATTCAATGTCCACACGGCTGTGCATTTACAATCTAACTTTCTCAAGACTTCTCATAGTTCAAATAAATGGCCCAAAAAAGGAGTGAGGCCATTTTCGCACCCTCTCGCGAGGTGCGTTACAGATCGCCGCCTCTCACTCCCTGTGTTGTATAGCGTCGTCTTCCACCTCTTTCATTCCTTCCTTCTACGCTTTCACGCCCTTTGAGCCAGTTGTTCTGCCGCCGAGGCTATGCAATTTAGCAGGTCGAGTAAAGAGATTAAACGGCTTGACCGGGCCACCAGTGGGTGTTTTATGTAACAGCGCTCGAAGATGAGAGGGCAAGCAAGGCCGTCAAACCAGTGTTGTTGCCCTAGTAGAACGTTAAGTTGGGCGAGTTGGTATAGGTTCATGGTTTAGTGCCTACTGCTCAGTTGGCACTAAATTTTTTTTTTTTCTCACAAAATATTTTCACAGAAGTAACAATTTTAAAATCATTAGCACAAAGAATACATTGAAAACAAATACGTGCAAAGCGCATAAACAATCCAGCGGCCATCTGGATCCTAAATTCCTAAGATTGAGAATTCGAAGAACCATCTTTATTTGCCGCCAGATCTTCGTCTTACAGCGATTCAAATGATAATTTTGACTAATACAAACATGTATTACGGAGATTTTGTTTCTGTTGTAATTATAAAAAATATCTCTGCCTCTCCCGTAACCGAGAGTAGAGTAAGCATGAAATGTTTACGGGCATAACACATTGGTTGTAGATGGTACTAGTCAAAATCTTGAAATGAGTCTAGTGTTCAACACACCACACCACATCGCACTCTTCTTCTTGTGTCGGAGCGATCACCTGCAACAGTGCGGGCTTAGGTAGGCAGGCGCGAACCGTGGCGGCCTTGTCGCTTTCGGGAGCGGCCGCATAATCATGGCGTTGTCGGCAGGGGCGAGCAGTCTTCTGCTGTGGCGTATCACTCGCAAAGCGATCGCTTTCCGCAAGACGCTTCCTATCTCTGCTTTCATCAGGCTGCATTGCTCGGAGTAAGCAGCTGTGACGGTGCCGGCATTGAAATGCAGGACGATGCAGAAGCGTACGCGGACACGACGAGACGCAGGCCTGACAAGATTGTATCTGCAGCGCGTTCGAATACTCCCCGAGCGTGTATACATATGCTTACCAAAGGGGGAACCTTCATGAGCTGAAGGCCTAGCGGCCGGTCTTTTACAAGCGGGAGTGTGGGACCGCAGCGCCATCCTTGGGGACGGTGCGGAAGCGCGGCCCTCTGTCTTAGAGAGTCTCGTTAAATCTCGTACGGTGCCCGGATGCTCTCGTTTCAGTGCCCGGATGAGTGGAATTCAGTGTCCGGATGTTGGCTCTCGGTCTCGGCGTGACGTCACCACACTGCCGACAACGGGAGCTAAAAGCATTTCATGCTTAAAACTGATCAGTTCCCGTCGGAGACGGCCGAGAATCAGCCACACAGCGCGGCGTCGAAAGCCACCAGCGACCGCGGCGCATCGACTGCGCCATAAATTAAAAAGACCCGCAACAATTAACAGGCGAGCAAAACGGCCGCTGGGGAAGCGGCCGCGGGAGACGAAGCACGAAATGCCCTGCCCACGGAATCCCGCATGAACCGCGCGCCAAAAGACAAGCGCTACCACGCAGGTGACTGTAGCGTGGCGATTAGATTCTGGCAGCGGGCAATTCGGACAGGTACTGGAGCGTAACACACCCCATCGCTCTAACCGATCACAAGTAGAGAGCACTGCCCAGCCAACTTTCCAGACAAAGTCGCGTAGATGGTCTGGTAGAGGTGTCGACGCTAAGCGCGCCCACTGAACGCGGCGCATAAGTGAGCGGCGAGCCGCCGGCACAACAGGCAACAATAGCGAGCCCATAATGTCCACCACACGGTCTGCGACGATGCTGACATCAGGTGCTACTGCTGTTACATGCCTGTAAAAGGCCACTGACAAGGCATAGAAAGCGGTAGGTTGCTCTGACTGAGGTCCAGGATTAACAGGGGCCGCGGGATCCAAAAAAGAAGGGCCCAAAAAGTACCGAGTCAGGGTTCGCGCCGGAGACGCGTTTCCTAGCAGGATACGCAAATACGCTTTGGATGGATGGATGGAAAAATTTTATTTTAGTCAGAGAGCATGCGTGGACGATTCCGTGTTAGATGGCCATCAACCCATGGCTGACGGCGACCTGGGTGGCCCACTCCACGGCCCTGGTCTGGACGACCGGGTCTGAGCTGGCCAACACGACCTCCCACTGCTCGAGGGAAGCATCACGCATAATGTCCGCCGGTGGCGGTGCTATGCTGCAGCTCCATAATATGTGGTCATAGGTTGCCAATTCGTGACACCATTTGCACTCCGGCTGAATGTCCGGGTAGATTTTGCTCAACACGTATGGGTTGAAGAAACATTTAGTCTGCAATCGACGCCAGACGCATTCCTGCGCCTTCACCAATTGCTTGTCCGGGGGTGGGTAAATCCTCCGCTCAAGTCTGAAATGATTAGTAATGTCATGAAAGGATACCAGCCCATCTCTCGTGGACCTTCCCGGGACGTCCGGCTCACCTACTCGGCTGACGAAACCTCGAGCATTCATGTGAGCCGTCTCGTTCCCAGGGTTCCCAGAGTGTGCAGATACCCACACAATTTCCGCCTACAAAAATCCCTCGCTCCGTGGCCCGATTCAGCAATCGCGCCGCTGTGACAGATATTCTGCCCCTCGCCAAATTTCGGATAGCTGTTTTTGAATCGCTGAAGATCAGGTCAGCATTACTACTATTTATAGCTAGTGCTATCGCCGCTTCCTCTGCAGTTTCTGGGGAGCGGATTTTGACTGATCCAGAGGCGATCAAGCGTCCCCGCCCGTCCACCACCGCAATTGCAAATGCATCCTTGCCCTTATACTCGGCGACATCTACATAGACTGCCCCGTTGTACTTCCCGTACTTAGCATGTAAAGCTTTGGCTCTTGCCTTACTGCGGTCCTCGTGATGTATTGGATGCATGTTCTTGGGCAAAGGTTTTATGTACAAGCCCTTGTGTATTTCCCGCCTCATCTGAATTTTCGTGTCACCGGCTGGAACGTCAATTCCGATGCCGATCCTTTCCAATATGTCCGTTCCTGCTTTTGTTATTGAAAGCCTACCGAGCTGCATCACCAAGTGCGCCTCCCGTAGTTCTTCTAGGGTGTTGTGCACCCCTAATCCCAGCAGCCTTTCGGTAGACGCATTCTGAGGCAACCCAAGGGCCGCTTTATACGCCTGCCTAATCATAGCCTCTACCTTTCCTTTTTCCGCCGCGTCCAACTTCAAAAAAGGCATGAGTCCTGCTTCCCCTGCTAGCTCCTCCACAATATCCACCGCCTGTTGTAGAGGTTCTTCCAATTGTGCGTCACTGCCTCTTGTTACCCATAGAGTAACGTCATCCGCATAAAATGTATGTTTAAGTCCCGATATCCCTTGCAGCCTGGGTGGTATCTTGATCGAGGCGAGATTAAATAGGAAGGGCGATAATGCCGACCCTTGCGGTGTCCCCCTGCCCCCCAATGGGAAGGGATCCGATTTCATTTCTCCGACTGCAATCTCCGCAGTCCTACCCTCCAGACACGATCTGATGTACCGGAAGGTTCTATCCCCCGGTCCTATGTCCGATAGGTTCCTCAATATTGCCTCATGGGTAACATTGTCAAAGGCCTTAGTGAGGTCGAGCCCCAAGATAGCCTTGGTGCCCGTGCCGTACCCAGGATCAACCACGTCTGTAACATGACGTCCTGCGTTGACAAATTAGCCCTGAAGCCAATTATTGTTGCAGGTATCAACTCATTGTCCTCTACATAACCCTGAAGCCTGTTCAGGACTACATGCTCCATCAATTTGGCCAAGCACGACGTTAGTGAGATGGGACGCAGATTCTCAATGCAGAGCTTCTTCCCTGCTTTAGGAATAAATGTAATCCTAGCATGCTTCAACTTTGGCGGAATCTCCCCGGCCGCCCAATATTTATTCATCAAATTCGTGAGTGCCCCCACTGACTTGAAATCCAGGTTCCTCAGCATTTTATTAGTAACCCCGTCCGGACCCGCTGCTGACGCGGTACGAAGCTGCCCATTGCAAACTTCACCTCCGCCACCGTAAAGTCTGCATCTAATTTAAGGTTTCCCTCTCCCGAGTAATCCGGCAAGCAACCGCCCGCCTCTCTGTTTATGTAACGACTTCGGAGTTCATGTATAAATTCCCCAATCGTGCCTTGATAGCGATGCACTAACCTAGCCATTTGCCCCTTCTGCGCAGATTTGGTTGCCGCCGGGTCTACAAGGTGCCTCAACAACTGCCATGTTTTTTTGCATCCGAATTGCCCATTCATCCCGTCACAAATCTGCCCCTACTGCTTACACTGCAACTCCAATGTGTAGGTTTCGATTTCTCGTTCTAGCTTGGCCATCTTCCTACCGAGGACACCATTATGCCTTTGTTTCCTCCACCTCCGAAGGAGACTCGCATGTGCTTCCCACATGTGTAACAATCTAGAGTCAGCCGTAAAGCCCTCCTCCTCCGTCGGACCCTCTTCTGTGGTACTCTTCACGGCCTGCTTGAGTGTGTCAATCCAGGCTCCTAAGTCCTCGATTTCCCCGTTCACGGTGTCATTCCTGTATTTCCGAAATCGGTCCCAGTCCGTCACTCGAGTTCCTTTCACCGTGTCTTTGTGCTTAGCAGCACTAAATATCGTGGAAAGGATATAGTGATCACTTCCCAGTGGCTGTCCCGTGTTTACCTACTTTGCATCCTTTATACCATTCACAAAAGTGAGGTCTGGGGAGGTGTCTATGCTCACGCTGTTGCCTATCCTGGTATGATCTAGCTGGTTTAAAGCTAACAGAGATGACGTAACAGACAAATCTGGAAAGGCAAAACCTCCTCTCTCCCGTGGTTGTCCAAGAACAGCACGAGCCACAAGCTCGGTACCGTCTGACAAAAAAAAAGAAAAACTGTAGTCTGCAACCGCCTTATGACACGGAGGGGCGGTTTAACAGTACAGCAGAGGTACCAGAAGGCACCGAGCATGACGGACTGGACCAGGTAGCGCCTCTCAAGCAGAGGCAGGTCGAATGTCTGCGCCCTTCGCACACGAGCTGTAGTCTTCGACTGCCGAAGACCACACACCATCTAAATCTTTAATGAATGCGTTTACTAAATTAGAATGCGCACGCGCATAAATGCAAAGGATTCTCAGGTGAAGTGCGTTAAACGTGCAGTCGAACGCCAGCACTTCCACATCTTTTCCGCGAACATACTGCAAATATATCCGCTAGCTAGGGGTTTCCAGTAAACAGCAGGTACTATTTTTAACGTGCTTCGAGACTCTAGTTTTGCTCTCCTAGATTTTTGAAAATTTCCTCAAGAAATCAGAGGACTGCCAAACTTTACATCCAACGAAACATTCTTGGCATACAGCTGATAGTTTTTATATATTATTTTCTATCGAGATGGCTAAAATGAATTCTGCCGGTCTCCAGGAGCACGTTGTCGAGCGAGCCAGCGTAGACGACCCGTGTAGAAAACTAGCGTAGCTTGAAAACACGTGAGGGAGCCACGAAAGATAAAAAGAAAGTTTGTTTATGAGCAAAAGAAATGCGCAATAATTCGTTCGCATCTCGATGTACACCCGAACCGCGCCGTAAGGGAAGGGAGGAACGTGGGAGTAATATAAGAGAGAGAAAAAGAATTGCCGTGTTGGAGGCCTCCGGGATGCTTTCGACCCCCTAGGGATCTTCAACGTGCACTAAATCGCACAACACACGGGCGCCTTTGCGATTAAGATGAAGGCGAAACGCAGAAGGCGCCCGTGTGCTGTGCGTTGTCAGTGCATGTTAAAGATCCCCTGTTGTTCGAAATTAATGCGGAGACCTCTACTGCGGCACCCCTTCTCTCTCTTCTTCTTTCACTCCCATTTTCCTCCCTTCCCTTACGGCACGCTTCAGGTGTCAGCCGACATGAGAGACAGATAATGCTCCGTTTCCTTTCCTCAAAAACCAATTTTCTCGTTTTTTATTGGATGGATTGATGGATGGAAAAAACTTTATTGTCAATAAATTGGTGTTCGTGACCCTTACGGGTCACTGGGCGCCGTGGTCGATCCTTGGTCCAGAGATGAAATTGAAAATTGGCTTTTGAGGAAAGGAAATAACACAGTATATGTGTCATCTCGATGGACACCTTAACTACGTCGTAAAAGAAGGCATAAATTTCAAGTTTCCTTTTTGCTTTAATTGGTTCTTTAATTATCCGCTTCATTCATAATTTATTTAAATTCACCTCAACTCACAAGCATTAACAATATTCGCAGTTATGTAATTTTTAATTCAGTCTTAATGTACCTAGTGTACCACTAATTCGCATTAAATACGAATTAATTCACCTTAATTTATAATTAAATCACATTTATTCTCAATTAGTGATTAACCTTAAGGGGGAAGAGGGTCTTGGAAATAAATTTTTAATAATGAAGTCACAACTATGAAATCTTCAGGCAACATGCATTTTTGCGCGCTCAATCCAAATATCTAATTTACTTTTATGTACAACAAGTCGCTGTGCACTTTAGCAATATGTTAGGTAACTTTTGCCGAGAATAAAGAAATTCTACTGCAGGGAACTTGTTAGGTTGCATGCCATTGGTTTCTCTTGCCATCAAGCTATGCAATAAGGGTAAAATTATCAGCCTGCCTGTTATAGAAGGTGAATTATAGGATTTTGAAATCACCAGTTCCTTCCCGTTTGTGAAGTGGCAAAATCAAAACACTGTAACTCTACTTCTATGATATGCAGGATAATAATTTTGCCCTTATAGCGTACTTTGCAATGTCAAGACAAGCCAATGGCATGCGTCCTAGGAAGTTTCCTGCTGAAAATTCATTGAAAGCTCTCGGCAAAAAGTTATATAATATATTATGTAAGATCACAATGACTTCTTTTACATGAAGTTAAATTGCATATTTGGAATCAGCACTCCATTATTGTGAAATTATTAACAAAATTTTTTTTCTAAGACCAGCTTCCCTCCTTAATTCACTCTTGACACTTTGTATAATCATTAATTATTGAGTGAATTTCGATTAACTGCAATTTTTTCCTCGTTACGTCTCAGTATTCAATCCAATCTTTCAAATTTGGCACCACGCGTTAGCTCCGCCTACACATCAGGCCACGAGGTAGCACAGTGCAGGCATTTTCAAATTTGGCGCCACTTTTGCTGTGGCTCCACCCAATTATTGGATGTTTTTGGCTCTAATTTACTATTCATCTGATTTCGAAAGTTTTTTTTTTCAGCAGCATCACTACATCACCCTCTTTCGATTACAACCATTCGTTTGACGCTACTTCTTTTGAGTTGCCAATAACTGCTGCCGAATCATTTTACGGGCACTACACCGCCGACATAGCGTAGTGATGCTTTCACAGCAATAATTTCGACCAGCCGGGGTTCTTTGACGTGCACTGACATGGCACTGCACAAGGGAGCCTTTGCGTTTCGCCCCCGTTGAAACGCGGCCGCCGCTCACCAGCAGCGACCAAAATCTTGTCACTGTATGTACAGTCTTTGCCAAAAGTATACAACCCATGGGGTCTGCTTCTGAGCTCTTGCGGCGCTGCTCCTCTTGCAGACTCAGGGACCCTAATCTCACGAAGGCGGGTGGAATTAAGTTTTCACTCCTCCCAAGCTTAGAACTCTCAACTACGGTAAAGAGCCTCTCTACATGTCTTGCAAGCAAACCCCTGGGGTTGTATATTAATCTCCCAGGGATCTCCCAGTGATGAACAAATTTTTTTTTTTAATTCCTTACGCCCCGTGGTATCGCTGACTGCTGGCTTCTGTGGTGGATGTCATAATGAGCCTCTTTTTTCCCTTTCGTTCTCTGCTCTTTTAAAAAATACATCGCCTTCAAAGTGACGTTTCATACTTTCACAATATTTAGTGGGATGAAATTGATAATTCTTTACGAAGGACCCCATAGGTGCAGTGTGAAATCAGAAAAATGCTTTCAAAACTTTTGCTTCCATGTGTTCTTATGGAAGGTTGCACCCCAGTCGGCTCCGGCGTCCGAGAGCGCCCCTTATATTTGTAATCACCGTGTTGGTCTAAAAGGTAGTTCCGAGGGATCGTGAATCTAAGTCGGTACAGAGATAATTATAAAAAGCCCACCTTTCAAGATGGACAAATGTAGCTTGTTGATAGCCCTTTCCCGGCAAAATGTTTTCTCTTTGTACCTCTCCTTGCCAGAAAGAGCAATACTGACTCGATATTGGATTTTATATTTGCTGTAAATATATTCCAAAATTCAACGCTTGTTTGTACGACAAGTTAATCTCTTCACTAGCAGGCTTCTTAGCAGTGGGAATAAAAACACTATTGCGCTGGAAAACCGATATAAACATATATTCGTGCAACTAGTCCATTTATCTTAGATGACCTTTGAATGCTAGTCTGCAACTTACCAAAATTTCTTACCTCGCAAAGGCATGAGTTTCTTGGCTGCGTTAAATACTGTATTGATTTGTTCGTCCTGACCAACCATATTAAACCACAGCGAAAAAAACCATGGACTGGCAGAAAGATTATACGTAGGAAAGTTAATTTAAAGTGCGCAAACAATTGAGTGATCAAAAAACCAGACGTTACTTGGCAACAACAAAAACCAGTTTAGTGATGCACTGTCACTGGCGGTACAAACATTTTTCTAGTACTTGACGGAAATGCATAGAAAATAGTTACGGTGCGAATATCTTTGCAGTGCAAATAAACAAAAAAGCAACTCACAAAAATATTTTCGGTCTAAATTGGCATTTTATTAAATTTCCTGAACAGAACTTTTTGATAATAAATTCGCTTGGGACTCAGATATTCTATTGAGTTACTCTAACAAATTGGGCACCGCGTTCAAATGAAACGGAATACAGTGTTGGAGTTAAGACTCAACTCAGATTACTCGATAAGTTCTTCAGAGTGAAAATTGACGTCAACATTGCCAGAGAGGTATAAAATCATTTCCTAGGGTAAAAAGTAATACAATAACGTGTCCTGTAACATTTATAAATCCTGATGCATACGCTCCAAATATACGCTTTTCAGGCATCTACCAAACCAAAGCCGTGTGCACAACTTTGGCTGAAGCAACATTTTATAACCGAAACCACCACTTTGTAGCAAATATCCTCATCCCAGCACTCTGCAAGCAGCGAGCAAGAAGGTCGGAGAGTCGGCATTACAAGACAGCGTGCACATGCGACACAAGTAAATTCACCGGCCTCAGACATGGGTGCTCATGCTTTCTTTACTTGTTCGGTTCCATTGCCACTATTCAAATTCATTCCACAGACTTGCTATACCATAAAGCGAACTGGCTCACTCGTCTTGGAAAACATTAATTGATATTTTCTTTCGACCTCAATGAACCACAGCCCTCCACCACACGAGAGGTAAAACAAAGTCACAGCTGGCGGTCAGAAAAGTTCGCACCGCTGCAAAGGGTTCATGCGAGAGCCTGGCACGCATCCGAATGCGTCCGCAAACTCCGCGACATGCCTAAATGTCGTGTCGCACTGTCCATCGGCCACGCCCGGAGGTCCGTTGGTCCTCACGCACCGCACGTAGCATGCGGCAACGAAGAAGAGTTGCTCCGTGGTCAGAAACTCGAGGCCACGGACACGCAGGTCTTTGTCGTCATGGTGCGCTCGGTACGCGTACAAAGCAGTTTTCAGAGAAAGGGGCTCCAGGTACTGCGCGTATGTGGTACGCTCGACCTGCGAACGTAAATATGTAGGCTTCCAACTTGGACGAAGTTATATCCTGCTGCGTTTCATTAAGCTTTTGAAAAGGGAACTCGCTAACTTCAATCTATACCTTCCGTTAGACGGCAGCAATAAGCCTAACCGCTCACTGGAATGCGACGACAAGGTCATATGAAATCGTATCAGTTGTTAGACCAGTACTTATTCGCTATCTTCAACTGAGCACGATCGCAACCAAACATAATTTTTATTACTAGAACCAGCCCTTGTTTTTTCACTGAACACAACAAAGACAGGAGCAGAAATAAATACGTTTAGAACCGTGAGGACTGGAGACAACAGGAACTTGTAAAGACACCGGCAATACCACAGCGGTCTATCGAAAGCGAAATGGTTGGTGTAACGTTGGTAGGCAAAAAGAGATAATGTGCATTAGAGAATAAAATCTAGTTGTTGCTATCCCAGCAGAGAAAGTTAGAAAAAATTACTGGTGAGATATCAATCGCCGATGGCAGCCTGTGGTGATAAAGTGGACCCTAAAGATAAAAGCAAAAAGAAAGCCGCAGGCACCATTCAGTTAGGCGGAGAGAAGAAATAATTTGTTGAGTCAAGGTTGCAGCCCTAGGCAGAGGAACAGAATAACTCGAGAGCATTGGGAGAGGCTTCGTTTTGCAATGGATGCAGTCTGGTTAATTATCACGACTATTATCATAAGCCGCACCTGTCTTTTCCCCTTTACTATACGTTCTCAATCGAAGGTCGCAGTCAACGCGGACAGTAATTGCAGACACTTTTCGATCTCTCTTTTTGAACAAGCACACAAGCTGCGCGCCGGCGGAAACCACCGTGGCACTGTGCAGTACTGCAAAGGATGTTTCACGCACAGTATGCCAGGACATTTTTATTCCCTGGAGACCAAAATAAACACCTTCATATTCGAGGACCAAATTTTTTCAAGCATATGCAACATTTGATCGAGCTATTTTACTTAGGTCGTTGCACTGAGCGCTCTCAATAGTAATTGGTTTGGTGGTGGGCCTCTCAAGAAAACGTAAAAACAAAATTGCCCTGCCTCCTCCTCCCTCCCTCCACATTGTAACCAGCCAGAAAGTCTATGGCAATGGATGTTTCATCGCAGCGCTATGGCAAGCACAACTTGTAAACCCTTGCGCTCTCACACCTTCAAAGATATTACAACATATTATCAAGACAGTCATCGCCTTCACCCTCGCCCATGTAAAGGCCTGAAGAAGGCGGATGAGCGGCTCCTTCTCCGCCTTCTCACCAATACATTTCTGTGCCCGGCAGCACTAAAACATTTTGACCCCTCCTTTAACGGCAGCTTCCCGCACTGCAGTGCGGTGTCTCCTGTCATCTATCACATGGTGTGGGCCTGCCCCTCCAACCCGGCCATTCCCCCCATCCCCAACCCAACCAGGGAGGACTGGGAGGCGCCCATGCTCGGCTGCCACGACTTACAGGCCCAAGAAGTCTTAGTCGGGCGCGCCCGGGTGGCGGCCACCGCCACTGCGGTCCCCTACTAGTGACCTCCACCTAGTGCTTGTAAGGATCAGTCTCTTACGGGTTGATCCAAACATACCTCCTGTCCCTTATTAATAAATGTTTTCACCACCACCATCACCCATAAATCGTTTACGCCACGTCTCCTGGCCTGCATGGTGAATGCAATATAGTTCACCGTCCCTGTCTTTGACCAAGGTAGCAGTCGAACTCCTGAAGTGAGCTAGCGCGTCTCCGTCACTCACGTATGAAACATGAATCGCGAGAATTATTTCACCCTGAAGAGACGCTGTCCTCTTGAAGTAGTGCTTTTTTCAATCTCTGTATTTTTTTTTCATCCAACTAGAGGTGGGCCTTATACAGACGTTTGCATGAAAGAAAAATAAACCAACTTTTAGTTCCTCTGTCCGTGGCAATGTTTTTGCGCAAAAACCTGTACAAGACGCACGATAACACCAGTCGCCTCAATTATGCAAAGTCATTCCCAGTACACAAAAACCACCACTAGTAGCTTCTTAACAATGCTGAACACTTCGCTTTGCTCTCACCTTAGTGGATGTGGCGTTGTCCATACACTGAAAGTGTTCCGTGAAGGCTTGTACTGCCTCCGGAGTCACAACATAGGCCCATAGAAGGAGCAGGCTCAGTGCTTCAGCCACGCGACTGCCGATCCCAGCGTAGTTGAGGGCGGGCGTGGCTCTGTGGTCGTAGTACGGGAAGCTGAAGGCGTACGGCAGCAGAGACATGTCGGCTTCCTTTCTCTCCGTGTGGAGTACGTACAGGCCGAGCTGTAGGATGATCTCGGACAGGTGTCGGGAAGACGGGTCCAGGAACGACGCTCGAGCTGCGAGTTGCCAGTTGGCCACCAGCGACCCGCCCATGTCAACTGAGCCTTCCTGGTGGGCATCCTCGGCGTCTGCATGCCTGGTTCGGAAACAGCATTAAGGAGCGCCGCATCCATTCCTGATCTATTCGCCTACATGGCGTGGGACAGTCAATCCTTGGACATTTAGAGTAGCATCTGTACGCGTGACAGTTTCAGAGTAATTTCAGAGTCTCCATTGTACTATGTCGCAAAAATGACACGAACAATCAGGTTGCGGCCATCGAGATTGTTATCTACGGGGGCTGGAAGGTGAACACCATGGGAAAGGTGCTCGGTCTGCCTGTGTTGCCTAGGCGCCCTCTTATGACAACTGGGGTGAAGGTGAGGTGAGGGCGGAATAATGTCGGAATTCCGGGGACAGGCGGGCGAACATTGACTGTGCGGCATAGTCAGTAGCTTAGTGAATGTGGTATAGTCACAGTGTATAGAAATAGATAGAGCGGGAAACAGACGTCTATTTTAAGCCTTCCTGGATACAAGCGGTGCGTGACAAAACGTGAGTAGCAAATTCCTGTGGAACATACTGAAAGATTAAGGTACTGGGCATGAGATAATGATTTCCTAAAAGAAATATACCAAGAAAATAAAGTTGAAATTGCATGAGAATGGATAAGAAGCATGAAAACGGTCGAGGTACGCAGAGGATTATGACAGGGTTGTCTGCTATCTTCGCTGCCGTTGTTTCTTTATATCATACATATGTAAATAAGGCTACAAGAAAGTAATCTACATTGTAATGTTTTCCGGAATTGGCGGAACCGTCATGGAGCAGTGGCTCCCCGGTTTAATGTATGTGGATGGTATTGTACTATTAGCTGATAGCCAGAAAGATTTTCGGACTATGTTAAATTCTTGTGGAGTCAAGAGATGTCCTAGGCTCCACTTCGGCCGCAGCTAAGTCAGGGGTAATGATTTTCAACAATACAACTGATCAGGTGCCCACAATACAAGGCCATGAAATAGCCAGACTGGCAGGATACTAACATCTCGGAGTATGCGTAAACCACGACCGGCTTTAAAGCCGGTCGTGGCGTAAACGAAAGACATTTATACAGGGAAAAGCGCGAACAGCCTGCTGAGCTAAGGTGATTAAATAGTGCGCTTACTCAAAGTTGCGGAAAAGGGCTACTAAACTAACGAATAAATATCCACGAAACAGGGATGCAGAAATAAAGAGCTTTAAGGGACATGTAAAAACCGCAGCAGGTAAAAACTTGAATAATTAAATAGAAAAGACACATAGTGTAGGACTATATAGAAAATGGAAAAGGAAGATCAAGAAGGAATCATTCTATCATAACTCAAGAGGCAGTGCCCTACTCATTGAAGCTAGATTGCGATGTCTTAGAACGCGAAGCTACAAAAAAAAAGTTTACCAAGATGACACATGTGCAGTGTGTGGGAAACTCTGTAGAAATAATTGAACATCTTATTGTAGTGTGCAGCGGTATTCATCCGGATGTTGATGCAGACACAGTCACTCTCCGTGAGACCCTATGGCGTAACGAAAAAATGGTCACATTCGATTGTATCTGCGGTAGACGTTAGCAAAAATCGATAGGAAGGTTGGTGGTTTAAAAGCAGGGTTGTGAGGTAAAGTTGCAAGTGTAGGAATATAAACTCTGTTTTTAAAAACGTAGAATTTGTCGACTGATTTAATGCAGCAATAACACCTTTTAAGAGAAATAAACAAAACCCGTGCATGTGGCCACCGCCACCACTCGCTTCAAAGTGGACGCTGCTATCTTCCGTCAATCCAGTTGACAGTAGTAGAGTTCTGAAAAAAGGTTTATTGGTTTATTAGTATGGTTTATTGAGGTTTAACGTCCCAAAGCAACTCAGGCTATGAGGGGCGCCGTAGTGAAGGTCTCAGGAAATTTGTACCATCTGGGGTTCTTTAACGTGCACTGAAGTCGACAGAAACACTGAAGACTGCTTACGTGTGAGAAAACATAAGCCCGTCCGCTTACTTCGCGACTCACTTCGTGAACGCAGTCACCACGCGCTATGGTGTGATGTAACTCGATTCCACGCAGCGGGAAAGCTCTGCATGGCATGATGGCATTCTACTTCTGCATGGCTCTACTTAGCCGCCGCAGCGACACTGCCGCACCTGTTCTGATCTGCGCGCTAACTTCGTGATGGCAGTGGCCGCCGTACGACAGCCCGCGTTCCGACTTGCAGAATTGGTGTTTATCTTCTTAACATTCATAGATCCCTGTGAGTCTGCATACCCCTCCTGGCGCAGTGGTTCAGCGGTTAAGCAATGCGCCACTACCCTGCGATGACAGGTGCGGCCACCGGTGGGGCTTGTACGATCTAAGTTGTCCCGAGCAACCTCACGTGGCCAATCATTAATTTAAGCACAGCCTGCCAGGCTGCATGAGCGCGCCAACTTTCATGGGTGCCATCGACTGTCAACACACACACAGACTAACTTTGTCATCGGATTTCTTATGCGATCGATCGAAGACATGTGACAGGAGGAAATGAACCCAGACATTTTAAGATCTCTACAATGTCTATATTACGGAAGTCCAGTGCAATGGCTTGGCATGACAGGATGATTTGCTTTAATGGCCCGGATATGACAGCCTTAGATCGCCGTTTACTTACGAGGGGGTACCCAAAATAAACCGGACTTATTTCTGTTTGAACTTATTTGTTCACATTTTCAGCACAGACCTTCAATATCCTTCAAAGCACTCTCCACTTACAATCATACGTTTGTCGAATCTTTCATTCCATTTTTCAAAACATTGTTTAAATTCATCTTTTGTGATGCTTGACAGTCCCTCCGTCGTTTTTTTTTTCACCTCAGCAACATCAGCGAAACGCTTTCCATTCGCATGTCTTTTCATTCTACGAAACAAAGAAAGTAGCACGGTGGCACGGTCGGGTGATTATGAGGGTTGAGGAACACAGGTCATGCCATTTTTGGTACGAATTTGTCGTAGAGACAGGGCTGTGTGAGCAGGGGCATTGCCATGGTGGAAAAACCAGTCACCCGTCTGCCACAAATCAGGCCGCTTCCACCAAACACTGTTGCCCAATCTTTTCAAAACATCCAAACAGAAAGCCTGGTTAACTGTCGGACCTTGAGGAACAAATTCTGAATGGACGACTCCTCTCAAGTCGAAAAAGCAAATCAGCATTGTTTGAGGTTTGGTTTCACCTGACGAGCTTTCTTGAGGCGAGGTGAATTTGAAGTTTTCCATTGGCATGACTGCTGCTTTGATTCAGGATTTAATTCAGGAGCACTTGAGCTGTCCCCATAGCATCGTCCTTGAACGTCTTTCTGAATATTTAAAAAGCTTCCATTCCACTTTTTCCGAGAAAAAATCAGAATTTCACCGGCGCACGCTGTTCACGAAAATCAGCCATTGCAAAAACGACACTCACACAAAACAGTCGAGACTCTAAAACTCTGCCTAAACTAGTCTGACCTCCTTCAGCGACGGCACTCGGCTTACTGACTCTGAAATGTTCGTTCTATGCGCTCCTAGCGGCAAAACGGGGTACCACAGAAGCTGTGCCGATTCAAAAAATTAGTCCGGTTTCTTTTGGGTACCCCCTCGTATACGTCTACAGTTTAATGTTGCCCATTCACCCAGCACTGTCATAATACCGTTACATGCGGATATCATTCCTGAAATATTCTTTCCAGAGAAACAGATGCTGGCATCATCTGTATCGATAATAGAATTACATGCAGTTTACAACATTGTTAATGTATATATTAAAGAGGAAAGGTCCCAGTGAGCTACCCTGTGGAAGGCTAGAGTGGATGGATTTAACTGCAGAACGGGCACTAGTTAGCTGAACAACTTGCTTCCTATGGGACAAATACACTGTGTAATTTGCGAAGCCTATCCGCGAATTCCGTAGCGGTGTAATGTTTGTTGTACAAAGCTGTGCAATATTTGCACAAAGATGTTTAATTTTTGCTGTATAATTTGTTTTTGGTAGGGGTGTGCGAATATCAAATTTTTCGAATACGAATCGAATACGAATACTTGATTCCGAATATCGAATAGAATATCGAATAATCAAGGACAGACGCATTTAACCACTACAAAACATTTACTTGAGCACCCAAGAACATCACAGTTCAACTATCGATGATTAAATGAACACAAAAGGTGTGTGTGGCTGCACAAAAAGTATCAAAGTCTCAAACATTATTCTTAGAAGAGTGGAAATATCAGAGAGGATGGCTAGTACACAGCATTGATTAAGGCTAGCTTGCCATCAGCACAAAAGCGCGTTGCTGGGATGAACATAAAAGGTTGTCGTAAAGGAAAACGAGCTGCTCCACACGGTCAGACAGAAGTAGTTTCCTTCTAGCTGAAACCACTCCTCCAGCCACAGAAAATTCTCTCTCACTTGGCACTGACCTGGCACGTATTGTGAGGTACTTCGTGCACAGCTCAGACTATACCAGCTTCGCAGGTACAGCAACAATGAAGCTCACCAGCACAGTCAGCTACGGCATGGCCCTTGGAGGAAGGGAAAATTTTCTTTCCTCGAAGGAAAAATTCCAAGGCAAAATTTTCCTTCATCCATGAGCATTGCTCTGGGCGCCGCCATGTTTTTATGTCTCTGTCGATAGGGCTTGCGGACCGAAATAACGCCGGTGCTCACAATGAATATTCGGCTAGACACGAATATTCGCGCCGGGTCGAATATTCGAAAGAACACGAATACTTGGTTTTCGAATCGAATACGAATACCAAAATTATAATATTCGAAATATATTCGAAAATTTCGAATATTCGCACACTCCTAGTTTTTGGCGTTAAGACCACGTATCCTTTATATAACAATAAAATACGATGGGAGCTACTGTCTGTCCCTATAGCACATCAGACGTTACATTAAGGTCATAAGGCTGTTTCACATGATGCGATTGTAGCAGCAGCGCTTCGTTATTTCCGACGTTTGCGAAAGAACGGTGCGTCGGTGCGACAGAACGTACCTGAACGTACCAGCTCCCACGCGACGATCAAAGAAAGCCAGTACGTTGCAGTTTAAAGGATTCATTCATTTTCTTTGAATTAGTTGCCAGCGAACTTGATTGCGTGCAAGGTAACTGTAGGACCAGTTGGAACTGGTTTAGGGCCAATCTTTGTCCGGGGGCCTGTCCACACAAACATACCTGATTTGTCGTCCTAGTTCTCGCCTCCCGCTTTTTCGAAGTACTGCAGCACAACAGATGTCAAGTTCCAGTCGTGGACCACGGTCAGGTTCTCATCATGAAGCTTCCAGCGGAGAAGCTGCCGACGCAGAGAGTGACGAACGTCCACAATAAGCGCCCGAGCCTCTCGCCGAAGATTGCGAGGGAGAGTGGCGCCGCTGAACCTGAAAATGTGCGCCATGTGTTCGGTCAGTTTTATGTTGTAACGAAATAATAGAACCGAACATCTCTGAGGCTCAGGAAGCCGGCCGCTGTTTAGTTCTTATTTCTTACGTCGTCACCACGACACGGCCGTGGTGCAATGAATACGTAGATATGACTGGTGGGGAAACGAATCTCCATTACTCTTGGTCGTTGGTCGTGGCATACATAGTGCAAGTGGAAACAGCGCTGTGAGGAAAATGTCCAATCAAAGGCTACTATCCTTTGAGATGACGGAAAGAAGGGAAGGGTATGAGCGATGTGCGCAAGCGATATGCAGAAACGCAGAAGAGGCATGTCCCGCATGTAGCAGTATCCCAGCGACAAACGGAATGCACTTCAAACCGCACGCGAAGCGACGAATGAAAAAACCGTCCCCTCACTCGTGCAGGGATTTTTTTCATACAACCTGTAAATTGCTGAAAGCGACGCAGTGCGGTCGGCTCGCACAATCCTGTATGCGCTGTTCAACGCTGCAACGGACAAGGTTCGCTCTTCCCATCTTCACGCACATCTTTGCATGAAATAGGGGTACAAAGAAAATAACTAGCAGTTAATTCTCTCGCTAGGAGCTTTGAGAACTATTTTTTCATCGTATTGGGACCGTATAATTAATCACATAAAAATGATGCCTGCAGTACTGTTTCAAATTTTTGTTCGTAATTGCATCTGGTGCTCCTGCCACGCTGCCTGTGAGACTTGCACAGAATAGGCGCTCCATAGGCAGCGCATTCAACGACTTTGGAATAAGAGACAGCCAGCACTGTTACGAACCAGTACCTCGGCTTTCTGGTCGCTGCTCTGAAAAAACTATCCTCGATAATGATGCATTAGCAGCCTTGTCTTCGGAACGAAAGTTGGCAAATTTTTCGCAGAAACGCTTCGTGGGTTCAAAGTCATCCATTAATTCTTTATCAAGGTAGTCTAAATGCCAAACGATTGCCAATTGAGTTTCATTTGGGCATCACCGAAGTTCCTTTTATCTATCAGTACTAGCTCCACTAACGAAGAGTTGACTCTCCGTTAGAATGCAAGTTATTGCGAGATTGAACTAGTTCTGGAATCCAGAGGAAAGGCACAGAAACATGCTTGCGCGTGTCTCGGAATCGCCTTAAGCAAGAACTTGGTTTCACTTTCCTAAAGGACAGGTGCGATGTATTGCCGCAGTTCAAAACCAAAACTATCAGCGCGTGGTGCACTACGAGCCATCTGTGAAGCAAGGCGGCGCCGGTGACCACGAATGTTTTGCTGAAGCAGAACGCGCCATGCCCGAGCTCCAACTTCTGCTTGGTGCCGTAGAAGTTCAATAGAAGCTCCTGGTTTCCAAACCACGCCGCCACCTGAACCATGCACCAGGACAGCAGAAGGTGCATTTCTTTGTCACCGTACTCCGCCCACATCTTCAAGAAGTCATAAAGAAATGGACGTGAATTGGTGAGAAACTGGACATCTTCATCCTCATATGTCCCCACTCCGTATTCGAGCAAGGCTAGCTTCCACCGCTCCAGCGTCAAGTTTGGGACCATTTGGGGCAAATAATAGTCATTCACCTTCAACGGCTTATGTGCGACCGTGTTACTCCAAAGATAGTACAAAACTTTATCTTCAAGGTCTCGCGTTTCCTCAAATGTCACCGAATCACCTAGAGTTGAAGTGCTGCTTGCTACCATGAGGTTTCTTTTCAAAACTTCGAAATAATGTTCCCTGCTGCCAGGGGAACGAAGTTGCTCTTTTGCCCTCCGGCCCAATATGAAGAATTCCGGTGATGGTCGCAACAGCACATTCTTTTTTCGCCCACTCGAGGTTACATCGACACTGAGGATGCCATCCCAACGAAGTCTGATCGACAGGTGCAGGAGGGTCCGGATAAGATCTGGATGCTGCGCCCTGAGAGGCCACACGATGTTCGCCGTTTCCAGGGCCAATACCACGTTCGGCAGTTCGTTGCAGCGGGCTCTTCCAACGCATTCGCAACTGAGGTAGAACGCTGCGGCGCGTTGCATCACACTTCATCCACTCTTGGGCACCTTCATATCTTGAACAATGTGGGACACACGGGTGAGAGTGTACAGAAGTGCGTCGTCACTGACGCTGACCTCACAGCGACTACTCCAGCCATCGCAGACGTATTGCGTGAAGCTGTCGCAAGGGTTCACGAAGGAGTTGATGGACTCTCGCAGCCGCTTCGAGTAGGCGGCGCATGCCAGCGTGTCGCAGGTCTCGTAGTGACGTTGCTCGATGCGCATTCGAAATGCCAAGAGCGCCGTCACTATAAAGGCCAGAAATACGCAGGGAATCCCGGCGCAGGTCTTCATGCACACGCGGCTATTAGTGGCATCAGGACTCTGAAAGAGTGCGTCATGGGAAGACGAATTAAGTCTCCACTATTTCGTGGACAAACATAAGGGTGTCTGATATGTCTGATGTATTAGAAGCACATGAGCCTGTATAGCTTATGCGGACTTCCCTTTGCTTGTGAAAGTGAGAAGAGCAAGACATTTAACAGAACAAAATGGAGAAGTCGCTTGCTATACAGGTCTCATTCAATGAATTTATATTCCGGCGCAGTTATTTTTAAAAATAAATAACTCTCCACTCTATCCATAGTTGGGACCTTACGAAACTTTTCGCATTGTGATTTTTTAATGTTCAAGGCATCTCACATGTAACGGCGGGATAATTTTGCAGGACGTGAGTATGCGGTAGAAAAATCATTCTTGTGCAGTCAGGTAAATGACTGGCCTCAAATGTTTCAGGGAATGAAAAGAGGTGCATGTTCTGTCCTCTGTTATCATATCACGTGACTGGATCGCGCTGCAGCGCTGGAATATTTTTTGCCTAGAGTGCTCATGGCGTGTACTTTTGTCTATAGTCTCCGTTTAATTCTGGCGCTGTACACGCCGTCGGTACGGAAAGTTTCAACTGGTTGGTTTGCATGAGTTATTATCCAGGTAAAGAATGACGAATGGAACCGTGCTGTATCCAAGAGGGCTAGATTCCCTGTAGCTGCTAGGACCAGTGGACGATGGTGCCTGTTCCTACCCATGAAGTAATGAAACACTTTAACAGCTTTATTAAGGGAAAGCCTTTAATGGCTCATGCTCACGGTGTTCGGCCATGCTCGCGGTGTCCGTCCATGCTCGCGGTGTCCGTCCGTGCGCTGGAATCGTGCCAATTAAAGTGTCTAATATTCAAGAGGGCAGTTCTGCACCTTCCCTCTGGTTCAGGTGTCTACCAAAATGTGTGAGACTGGTACTGCGCCATTTCCTTTCCTCAAAAAAAAAAAACAATTTATGGATTTACCATATGCTTTCCAAGCTCCCGCTCCATTGGTTTCGCGGCTTAAAGCGCTACTAAGGTGTCCACTGCTGATTACAACGGACAACGGTGACGGCAACGACGACGGCAACGCCGCGAAACGCAGAGACGGGCGCCAGACAACTGCGCTCTAAAAGAAGTTTCGGGGAAATGAAAGGCGCGGTAACTGTCTTGCACTCTGATCAATGCTGCGGCCAGTGGTCGTCGCCCATATCGTTCCTGTGTTGGGCGATATGGGCTTAATTATCCGATATGAGGCTGCAATCAGGACCAGTGTCCGAAAATGCTCTCTCTCTCAACGGTGACATTACAAATTACAAGCTGGCCGGAAGGTTTTCCCGCCGCTGGATAAGATATTGGTCAACTGTGGCCTCTCTTCCGCGCAGCGGCGCAACCTCCTCCCCTCCTTAGCAACGGGCGCGCCGGTGGGGGGCGCTGCTGTGCACAGCAACAGTGACAACACAGTAGCGGTAGAACGAGCGCGCGCGTCAGCGGTTGCAGCCGCACCGCCGCTCCTTCGCCAGTCGTCGGCTACTACATCCCAGAACTGCTACTAATTCTGAGAACCCAACACCCACTATTAAACGGATGTTGTTTTCTAATGCTTATACGGGCTCATACTTATATAAAGACGTCCTGGAAGTGTGCGCCATTGAAGGGGTACAATGCAAATATTAACTGCAAAACTCGGTGAGATTATGAACGTCTCGCCTTTCGAATGCAACAGGTTCTCATCAGGGCTTTCTGTGAGGCCTAGCGGGGCTTGTGGTCGACGGAGTACTGAAACCAGTCATGCTGTTGTCCACGATAATTGGTAAAAACTTATCCTTCGGTTTTCGCGGTGCGTTGCTTACCATAATTTGAAAACCCGAACGCCTCTGCCCCTCATCAGGACGCTCCACGGCGGGCTGCGCACACGCGCTCAGAAACCTTGCGTTCGGCTGGCTTGCAGAGAAGCTTGGCTTGATCGCTTCCTCAGCCTCGACGCCCACTTGGACTCGAGTCGCGTTGCGTATGGTGCGCGTCCTGTGGTGCGGTTCTGCGTCAGTGCTCTGGGCTTGCTCAGCTGGAACGGTGGTGAGGACACCAGGAACGCCGCTCGGGGCAGCACCTGAGTCGTCGCTTGCTGTTGGAAGCGGCGCTGGGCCCTCGCTCGAAGGTGGCATTACGGAACGCTCTGTTTCCGTGAGGCCGAGCGGTTGTAATCGCCTCGCGGTGCCGTCACACCGCTCAGTAGTCGGGAGCTGGGACGACGTTGGCTGCTCATCGTTTTTGGTGGTACCAGGAACGCCTGCTGCTCTAATTGTGGATGTCTCGGTGAGCGCTTTATGCGTGCCTGTCTGGCCAGGGGCCTGTTTAACATCATCGGCGACTTCTTGGGTTCTTGTGTCGCTGCGATGCTCAGGTGACCTCTCGGCGCCTCTTTTTCGCTTCTTACGCGAGGTTCTGGACGAGTCCTTCTCCAGTTTCGTGTCTTTCGCGTGTTGGGGTGATTTCTTTTTCGTCCTCTTGGAGATTCTGGAGGACTTTGACACCTTCGTGGTTTCCTTGGACGCGGAGTCGGGATCCATGGCCGACGCCGCTGGAGGGCTGCTTCTTCTTCGGCACGTTCGAATGCTACGCGTGGCCACGTTTTCTCGTGAACGCGAACAAAAGTAAAGAAAAAGAAAACACCAAGTAAAGTGCCTTTCCAGCTGGTTAACAGCAACAACAACGAAAATTTTACATTCTGTCTAGCAGTCTAACGATAATTATTTTCGATGCTGGACTCCCGGGCTTCGTCGGCCATAAACCCATTGCCGCTTGGTTTATGGACGCCAATTTTTAAAATACCGACGGGTGTAGATCAGTGGTAAGGGGCCTTTGCCACTACAGTGAAATACTCGGGTGCGAACCCAGCTGTGGCAACCACGCCTCGATTAAGGCGAAAGGCAAAAGGTGACTGTGTTATGTCAGCACGCGTTAAAAATCTTTAGGTGGTAGAAATTATTCCGCTGCCATCCACTTCGGCACCAATTTTTTTCTTTCTTTCGTCACTCCCACCTTCATCCTTCCCTTGCGGCGTGGCTGAGGTGCCCACCCAGAAGTTGGACAGGTACTGCGCCATTTCATTTTCTCAAAACCAATTTTTCGTTTTTTTTTTCAAAGCGTCTAGCGTTGTAATGAGGACGTCAGTGGGGTAAATTGGTCAAACTGCCTTGGACTCTGGAGTGGACAATGGCCATCAAAGAATGTTTTTTTTTTTTTTGCGAATGTGCCTTGGATGACTACCCTGGCAAATACTTGAGTGTCCCCCTTGATGCTTGTTTGGAAAGCTAGAACTATTGGACTTTTCAGACGGGAGAGATACGGGGGAGACCAGAAAAGTGAACAGAAGACAGCCTCTCAGTTGTTGCCAAAGCTGCAGTGTGCAACGTCTTCTGTAACAGTAGACACTGATGTGTACTAATCCAAGTACCGTATTGTTCACGTCTAACAGTTCATAGGCTACGCATGATTTTCGCGATATTTATGCGGGCTTCTGAATGGGATAGGTGCTGCAGGACGAATTTGTTAGGAGGGTAAACGAAGGGAGGCTGGGACTAGGACACCTGGTTTTACGGTAGTTTGTGAACCAGTTTCTCTTTTTTCTGGTCGTCACCGATCCTTTCATCCGCACGGTGTGCCAAGTGGACTTGGCCGCGTGCTACCAGATTTTGTAGTCTCCACCGAAAATGCTTCGGGGAGGATTTCTGGTTACTGCATAAAGAAACTGCAGCTAGCGCTCGTTTTGTGACAATGCGTTTGTCCAAAGAATATTTGTGTGAAGTAAACGAAAAAAAACTGTACCGGGCCTTGTGCGATGTTTTTCGACAGTGGAGGCCCAGGCACTGACTTTTTAAAAAGAGTCAAGAAAATGCACATGCCTTCAGGATCAAAGGCTCCTTCTCAAGCTGCATGTGGGAAGGTTATTCTTTATGAAGTTTTCAGAGACAAGGGATATTTTTCTACTGTGCGATCGCGTTATTCAATTTTTAAGCAGCCAGAAACAATAGACCATGTTTTGGTACACTGCTAGGAAGATGTATACGTAAGGATGTATTACAGAAAAATAATAAAGAAAGGTTTTCTGTTACACTCACACGGCATTCGCTAATTACATGTAGGCAATGAAGGCGGGGTACTGTTTCATTTAATTATGCTGATGAGCCTCCACTGAATATGGCTGTCGTGAATTACAGATGACCACTTAAATCCGGAAGCCAGACCTGCTCGAATTTACTTTCGTGAAAGTATGCATTGGTTTGCCTCAATCTGAAAAGAGACATCGGATATTCCCGACTGGCACTCAAGAGTACTGCCCTTATTACTTCTGACGTAATTTTAATTTTATAAAACGAACCTGTGGCTGGCTAACCACAATGTCGTCAATATATGCATATATATTGGCCTCAGTGACTTCCTTGCACCTGTTCTTGAGCATGAAACGACCACTTCAACCATGACGTAATCATGCAAGGAAGTCGCATGCTACTGCACACACTTCTTGTTTGCACAATGACCTCGAACATGAACCTATTCAAAGGAAGACGCGTTGTTCACGCCACAAAAAAAAAACAATTCGAGAAACCAGTTGACTAAAAACTTTATTAAGTAACTTGCAGATTGAGAGCCAGGAGTTTGGGATCTGCACACTAGGAGTTTGGGGTCTGTTGGAGGGGATCTCCCATCCCCTCCAACACTGTATGGTGATGGAAATAAATCCTTATTATTATTATAACAAACGAACACGTCATTGATAATTACAACTTAGAACATTCCTGTAGTCCACAAAAGTTAAAAAGTCATTTACAGTGCCATTATTAGCACTTGAGCATTCAGGGTGAGAATACGTAATAAAAGTATGCCTGCAATTTCAAAAATGATGTTTTCGCAAGTATTGTTTGAGCATGAAGCAGGATAAAAAAAACATATTGAAGATATGTCTCCCTCCTTCCTTTAAAAAGGTCATGCTACAACACTTTTTCAAAAGCACCCATTTCATACGACAGAGGGATTAACACGTCCACCAAGCAAGCGCGGTGAAGTCACTGCTTCCTCATAGTTGTCAAGGCGTGGCCCCCACTGAAGGGAGCGTCGTACCTGCACACAACGAAAGGGGAAAAAAAATTGTAGGGGGCAGTGAAGCTCCACTTGAAGGGTATCACGCCATAGCGTTAATGAATTATTGCCCGTATATGCGGAATTGGCCATTCTCCACTTTCAATTCATAGGACTCTGGGAGTCCGCATACCACTCCTGGCGCAGTGGCGGGCCCGTTTAGCGATGTGCCACTGCCCTGCGATGGCAGGTGCTGCCACCTGTGTGGAGCTTGTGACACCCAAATTGCTGTTCCCGAGCAACCTCTCGCTATCAATCATTAATTTAACTGCCACCAGCTGCCGTGGTTAGTTTGGTCACAATCCAGTGGGCAGGCTGTGATAGCGTCAAAAGGCCACGTGTCTTAGGTGAGGTTGCTTCTGCGGGGATTTTTCGCTCACAACGCCGACACCGACAATGCCGAGGGCGACGACGACGACACCGGATTTTCTCCGGAACTGGAGCCTTAAATAGTATAACCATCTAATTTTGGTTGCTTGCTTTCCTGTGTACATTGATGCGCAGGTCACTACTATTCGTTAATAACTATGTGGTATTCGCCTACGACCGCTAAATAAGTTATAATCGAATTTTTCTGTCATGCAGTTTCGGTTTCACCAGCCGAACGACAGTTGTGACGTCAAAGTGTGGCGGTACGTCACACGAGGCATGGAAAAACTGCGATATAATCGCTACTTCACCTTTTTAATTCACTACTGTGCTGAAGCCAACCTTGCTGAAGAGTCGCAATGACAACGAATATAGAAGCAGCGATCATATAGTAGTTTTTTCATGCCTCACGTGACCTTTAGCTACATTTTCACGTCACAGTCATCGTTCGGTGGAACTGGAAGATCACGTGAAAGAAATTTGATTATACATTATCTAGCGGTCGTAGCAGAATACCACGGGGTAATCCCTGTATAATAATGCATTATGCGTCATTACAAACAGGAAAACACGCACTCAAAAGTTAGGTGTCTATACACCCTTAATGCTGTCGCGATAAAATCGAAGCCTCTCGTTTTCGGAGAAGAAAAAAAAATGATGGGATTGAAATGCTGCAGAGAGCATAGTAAGGCTTATCATGCAAAACACCATGACCCCGGCCCAATGAAATAGCACCCTAACAAACACTTCAATTTTCATGGCCCTTCGCTGGTGGGAAATTTCAAACGAAAACGATATGGAAGGACAAGTAAGCACGTTGAGCGGTATTCACACACAGGATTAATGCCTCTCCATGTGGAGGCAAATCTGCATCACATGTTTCCCTCACTTGCAACTCGTAGACAGGTGCAAGTTGCTCCTTGCGGATATTAGATGCTAACCTTGTTATTTTTACTATGCCCGGTACAGCAAGTGCCAACGCTCCAAAAAGTCTCAGTGCGGTTTGGTTAAAAAAACTTGTGCCTCCAAGTTAAAACGATTTGATGCATCATACCCACCAATTCCGGACTAAAGTATTTTTAAACGAGATCCAGCTTACGAAAGCAGTTTTTTGACTTACCGCAATATTCCCCACTTGTTTGATTACGCGCTGATAACATGAGCTACGAGCATTTCATACTATTTTGTTGTTGTGGTTTTACATACAATGCATATCTCTTTTCTCATGTATCTGTTGTTAGGCTTATTACTTGGTTCTTTTTTCATGTGTTGATGTAATTTTGCTATGCACTGCATTTTTCTATTCATAACATCCTGCCCATTCTGTTAAAAAGTGTTCAAAATGTGACGCCCCCATTACACAATGCCCTACGGGCCTGTAAGGTATTTCAAATAAACAAATAAAAATCATAAATCTAAAAACAATAATAGTATACTGGACCTAGCCTCGTTTCTGCACTAGGTAACCTACACCTGGCTTCTTCATGACAGGCGTCTTCAAACCAAGCTCGATAAAGCCGCGACCGTTGTTAAAGTCATGCGTTACGTCGATAACTTTAGTTTTCTATCGCACTAGTAACGCTCGGCAAACTGCTGCACATTTTATTTTGCGTATTCTATAGCGGAATTAATAACTAACAAGTGACTACGGAGCTTCCGACTAACAATAAACTCAGGTGTTATATGTGTAGTAGGAATACAAGTAAGAAAACAGGAGTGGATGTCACTGGGCCACGATCCGCGGCGTCCTGTATTACTCCGCTAGCCAATGGCAACCGCTAACAAAATGAGTTTTCTTATGTTTCATTTTATTAAACAAGCCAGGAGCCAAAATTCCTAAGCTTGTAAAACTTTTTGTTCTTAAGAGCTTTTTGTTCCGATAAAAAGAAAAGCTTTAAGAACGGACTACTTTTCGTCATGGAGGAATTTTGTGCGGCGGCCCTAAATGTGGACGGAGCTTCACTGCAGACTTAACTTGTATCCGACTATAGACTATAGAACAAGCGAACATGTGTTGTTGGATGTACTCACCATGGTCTCTGAAGAGCTTTCTGCCCATTAAGTCGGCCCAGTCGAGTTTTGTTAAGCGTGGAATCGCAAATACATGCGCAAAAGTCGCGTTGCAGAGGTCATTTGTGCATGAAACGAAAACCAGTTTCCACGCAAGAGTGAAGAGGCTCATTGCTGCAGGATATCTCATGAAAGTTTTGTCGAAAATAACCGAACCGATGAGCCGAATGTCGTGTTTCATGCTTATTTTTGCACAAACTACAGTTGATAAGCGAGACAGCAATTTCCGCTCTCAGAAATGGTTTGAATGGGCAAGTTATTTTGCAAAAATTTGCCTTTGTAACACGTACTGTTTTTGGCTTCCCAGTGCGAGCGATTCTTGTGATGAACCCTCTGGGGATATTGCGGGTTTAACTTGCTACCTTGTCTCTAACAGCTAGGAGATACGTTTACTCTCTACTACCGGCAAGTTCATCGGGACAAGGGTACATACAGCACATCGGAATTTCAGGTAGTGCTTGCATATATCAACAAACCTACATTGACAGAAATAGATTACTTAATCCCGCGATTACCGTTTTTGTGGCCCACACAAGTTCCAACAAATATACTCCTTTCCTGAGTACTACTTGTTGGGGGGCTATTTGGTGCATGTTTCCAGAAAAGGGTTGTAGCGCCGAAACAAACTGGTTTCCTGAGATTCTGCACAGCTAAACCTTAGGTACAGTGAGCTTACCCTTACTGCGAGCAGCAATTGCATTCACAAAATCGGCAACTGCTTCCACACCATCTGCCTTTATAAAGGTTAGGTACATTTGTAAAAGAATGGTCTATAAGTGGCTAGTTTGTTCAAGGACTTACCATTATTACTTACAAGCTCCTTCCCCTTTCCTTGTGTTCTCGCAGACAAAGCTTATAAGACGCATTTTCTGTGTGCACCGGCTTCAATTCTTAAGTTACACAAACCTACAGGCTATGCTTACTGACACTCACTGAACTGGAACTACATGCACTGGTGAAACCCAAAGCCTCACTAATCTATGCATAAAGCATGACTTGTCTCGTCACTGTTGTCACCACAGTGGTTGACGCCATCGCATGTCAAGTTGCCTGATATGCAGAAGCTGTTGAGACATTCAAAGTCCCGGCACTGGAGACCTGCAAGCAAAAATACTGCCAGCTGCTAAAACAGCTGCAACAAAAATCCAACAGCAGTGGTCTAACAAGTATATGACTTGATGCATTCTGCAAATTAAATGACGGTAAGCCTTATATTACGAAAAACATCCTTGTGGTATAGTTACCTGAGATTAAGGAAGTCAAAAACATCTCGTCTAACGACAAAAAATAACAACTGCAAATAAAAAGATTTTTGTGCAGTGTTAGCATCGTATTGCTGCATTAGCATTGGGATACACTGCTACATTACTCTCAGGCTGCACTAACACTGCTGTTGTGCACAGATGCACACAGCAAAATAAATTGTGTTGTGTGAAAATCTCGTGGACCCACACAATATTTTCATCACACGAACTTTGGGCTTCTCTGCAAGTGCATATCGCAGTGTACTTCGGTTTAACTTGGTCTAGACGACTGTTTCCCTCCAAGAGGTTGGTTGTCCTTGTAGGCAGTGATGATTAGCCTGAAGCCACTTTCTTGTGGGCTCGAGTCCTCCGTGGTGTACTTGAGGGTGGCATAGTTCGTTCGTGTAAAGATGGCCCCCACATCCGAGTGGGTGCTCCCACATGAAAGATCCACCTGTGACCAGAAGGAATATGTAGACTGAATCTCACAATCTGGCACCAGAGAAAATTCGACTTATGTTCCCCTCCACAGTGACCATGTTGCACGTGGAACCTTTACTTACGATGTACTGATGTATGATCCTGAACAAAATACGACATACGTATGCGCAATTCAACAACTTTTCCTGAACAACTCCAGAAATAAGCAGCATGATGTATTTATACGTTTAAAAGTTCATGAGCAGAATTTTGTGTCAGTGTACTTTTGCGTTGTTCTTAGCAGGATTAGAATGTTTGGATAAAACACCAGAATAAGCAGCCGGCTAAGTTCTAATAGCAGCCAAGCATTCTGAATTTATAACACAGTGCCCTTTACCATACAAGGTGAAAGCGAAGAATAACAATAATTTTTTTCTTTTATCGAGATGAAAACTGTTGGGCCATGGATGTAATAAGAGCAATGTGCTTGAGAAGAGCAGCAAATTAAATATTGTTCGCAAGAATATTTTCATGACGATTTCATTCATTCATCAAGAACAATTTTTGTGCATTATAGCTTAACAGGATTAATTGAGTGAGTTTGCCACTGCGACAGTAGGAAATAAACTCCAGTACCACCAGTGGAACAATCATAGGGCGCCAAAATATTTGAAAACCTGAGGGTTCCCAACATTTGGAAGTTGGCCTACACCCCCCCCCCTTCCGCCAAAATTCCAAGGGACCTCCAAAATTTTCGAACTAGGCCTATCTCAAAATATTGATTGTGGAAAGCGGATTAAACTATGTGGATTAAGCGGTAATTAACTGTTGTATTAAGGTGGATTAACGGATACGATAAGTAAAATTCGATGTGGTCATCTAAAGGAAGAAACTGAAACATTCTAAAAAGTTACCAATATAAGCCATATAAGGGCAGCGGAATAGGTTCCGACCAGAGTTTTGGCGGAAAAATCCCAAGAAGAACATTAGGCACTCATTGTCGACACCATTAGAGGCAGCCTAAATGTTATCCTATTACTTCTTCTTTATGAATGCGGTTAACAAGGCCCCCAAGTCTTTGCCCTCCCCTCTATATGCTTAAACATCCATTTGTGCTGCCTTCACTGGAAAGATTTGCTAATAACGGTAAAATCAGCTTGCAAGCAAAGGTCCCTTTCTACACTAGTTTTCATTCTGGTTTTTTTGCGCAAAAGACACGACACAAAAGAAACGAGGTAGACAGGACAAGCGCTTTGTGTCTTTTCGTGTCGTGTCGTGTCGTGTCTTCTTTTCTGTCGTGTCTTTTGCGCAAAAAAACCAGAATGCTTAGGCACCAACTAGCCTGCAAAAACATACTCGCTACACTAGTTTATACGACTTGGAATTTGCATAGGCTACCACAGTTCTTACTCAGAGCTTCGTAAAATAGACGCAGATACACTTCAATTACGCATTTATCCTAAAAAGTGTGCTGTCTAGAAAAGATCCATGCATGCTACTGACGACTATTTACTTGCGATGAACTCTGTCCAAATTGCGCATGCGCGCGGCCCTTCTAACAGAAATCATGCATAGATGCCAAAGCAACGCATTTTTTCCTGGCTTTTAAAAATTCTGAACGCAAAGAACATCCATAAGGAGTCATTTTTCTCAGCACCTTTGGGTTCCCTATGGCATCGGCCCCATCAAAAATCACCAGATGATCGTGGCGGTCCAAGGCCAGCTTTTCAAAGCGAAGCATGAAGCGCTGTAGATGGAGTCTGTCTGGAAGCTGATAACACAGTCCAGGTTGTTCTCGCCTTCTGATGTCAGCACGGCGCCGTCAATATTCCTGTAGCGAGGCAGTGCGCCTCTTTCGCGCACAGTGACGAGGTATTCACTGCAAACATAGTAAAATAAAGGTTTGGGGTATCACCTCCACATACAAATATTTATTATTTCATTTTCTCCATGGCAGGCATAAAGAAGAATGCCTGACATCCTTACACAAAAATGCATGCGTCACTCATGTGATCCCGTTGCTCAGAGTGCATAAATTTAGAAAATTCCTTTTTTTGCTGCCGGGCTGATATTGTCAGCTCATTTTCCATACCCTTTTTCCTTAACGGTGCGCGCTTAGCTATCGTCGGTCCAGATGACGGACCACGCAGTTTGGTGACCCTGGACCAGGGCATCCTCGAATACTGCGTTTAAACAACGTTTTTTCTCTCTACCTCTCTTCCTCTTCTGTGCATTGTAAAATTATTACTATTAACACCTATTCGCGTCCTGCGTTCGTCGCACAAGTCGCTGACTGCTGGAAAGGGCAGTTTGGTCAATCGCTTTTCTAGTTAGCACAATTCACCTATTTTCTGACGCCTGCCAACTCTGTTATTACTATGGCACAAAGAGCTTGGGTTTAGCAAAAAAAAAGCATTTTTAAAAAATAACGGCAGGCTTCTCTGAGAGACCTTTTATATACTCGATTGACATATGGGAAAATTGCATGCATAGCATAATTAGTTAAAATATGCACATCACTCAGTGGATTCGCAACCAGAAGCCATGTATAAAGCCATCTGAAAGCGTGCTCTCTTGTCTATTAGCCTGCAAAGATACACTTTAGAAGCCGTTTCGCAAAAACGAAAGCTCTGCGCCATGTCGCAGCAAGTAAAACAGTTCCACAAATGTACGGTCAGGCCGGAATTAAACGCCAGCACGCATAAGCTGTACTTTTCAACTTTTCAGCAAAATATCTCTTTGCAGCTGGCTTACGAAGCTCTACTTCGGTGGACCCTTTAACATGTACCAGGCCAGCTACTCAGTGCAGAGAATTTCCGACAATTTGGGGGAAAAATTTCGAAAATTAGAGAATTTTAAGATACTTTTACAGAAATATTGAAGGTAACAGTTTATTCTTACGATGTAGCAAATATTTGATTAAAGTGTTTCTATCGATCGCACCGAACACTGAAAACTCCCACAGAAAACCAATGGTGAACGCTCTTGACGATAGCAAAAATCTTAACAGAAAAGAATTCATGACTGCTGTCGGCGGATCTCCGGATATTTTTATTATTATATTGAAAACTTTCATTATATGAAAGAACTGAGTTCATAAAAAGTTTCACGCTCAGAATGCTTTTGTTCAGATTTGATGGGTATGAATATTTTGTTTTGGTCACAGGTTCTGTTCGCGTTTCATTCCGGCCCGACTATACAAGCGCCAACGGTGATGGTGTTTTGACTCAGCTAGCATGCACAAAACGTATTAACTGAATGTTGATGAGCGGTTCCTACGATTACTATGAATCCCGGTCTCCGCCAGAATCGTACAGGGAATAGCCGCGTCGCGATCGCGGAGTATCCGCTTCTTGTCACGAGCGACGCCGACTGCTTTTCCGAGGCGCACGTCAGCTGAGCCACAGACTACAACGGCGATGCGTGGGCTCTCGCCTTTTTCCACCCCCAGCGTTCTTTTTTTACGGGCCCTGGGGGTAAACGGAGGCGTGCACGCCCACGAGGCACAAGGATGGCGCATACATTGCCCAGCACGGCTGCAAGTGCGAAGTACAGCGCTCTTATCCGCAGATACTCACAGTACTTGTTCTGGTCCGCGAAGGCGCCGTGCGTGCACGTGAACAGCGATAGCAGCAAAAACTGGAGCACGGAGAAAGACCAGTGGTCTCGTTGGACGTTGGCCATGGTCAGTCCGGCCTGCGGATTGGGTTAAGTCGGCTTTCTCTCACGCACAGCCAACGCCTGCTCGGCTCGCCTCCACACGCGATAGTATCTCTCGCGTCATCCAGGGCTAGCCGACGCCTTCCGCTAAGAGGTGGCGCCACCGAAGCTTGTACCGCGGGGGGTCGTGCCAAGGCGATTCGAGTCTTCTTCGGCGGCCGCAGGCGCTACTGCCTCTTCTCCCCACTAAAAATACTGCGCGCGACTCGGAGAATATGCGTGGCAGACGGACATATCGGACAGGAAATGGGACCTGCAACAGCAGGACTGGGAATTATGCATCACCGCATGGCGCGACAGCGTTCGTGTGCTAAGTGTAAACATGTTTGTGTCTTGCAACGTTACAAGCAGGAACTTTAGCAGCAGGGACCCACGGAACCGGGAGGCGGTCGCCTCCCACCATTGCCCCAGGGAAAACAGCGGCCCCCCCCCCCCCCCCCCCCCCCGTCTCCCCTCAGTCCTCAACTGCTTGTGCACAGACCAGTTTGCGCTCCAGATAACTAGATTTACAAGAGTTAGAACCTCACCTTTTTTTTTTGTTAGCGAAGGTCCTCGCGAATTGATAGTCGTTTTCTGCAGTTCATCCTTTCGCTAAGAGCAGGAATCTGCTATTTAATCTGAGCGAAGTTGTCAAAAAACTGAACTGCGATGCTATCCAGGATGCTTCGAATTCTGCGGCGCCACACGGCAGCGAAAGTAACCCCGTTGTTTCCTTACTTTCGGCACAGACGGCACGCCTGTACCACACAGTGAAAGGGAATCAAGCGAAAGCAAGAGGAGGAAGGCACACAACCAACACGACAACTTCATGCAAACTCTAACCTTGTACACTTTCAAAAGTTTCCCAATATCAAGTGTAAAAACTGTGGGATTTTGAACATGCTGCAAATGCTTTAATTGTAATATCTGATAACAAATTGTTATCATCACCGTTGTTCTTTAAAGATGTAGTTAAAAAGCATCCCTAAGTCAAGGATACCTGGGGGCCACAGGAGAGGAGGCGGGGTAGGAAGCAGAGACTCCATCCGAAAAGACTTTCTACGGGGGCTGTGTCTCTCCACAATTCATCACATGAAACCTAGCTTTAATTTCCTTCGCTAGAAATTTTATTGTCGCCATTCATTTTGTTATTTTTTTTAAGCAATTTCGATTTTTGCGCATGTTAAAAACCTACAGTTTGAAAGGGAAAATTTACTCCGAGCCCACCCCAAGAGGCCTGCTTTTCCGTTGCTCGTTTAGCTCCCTCTCCCATTTATTCCTGACTGTGCGGAGCAGAAACCCACCAGTCGAGAAAGAGATTTGTTACCCTGTTGCTATCCTTACAGCCATTTTTTTACTGCTGGACAGATACTTTGCATTTTTTTTTTAGAAAAAACACATTGAAAACTTGGAAATGTACATTTTATTCGCCGCGGTGCCTCAGTGGGTAGAGCCCTGAGCTGTTCAGCCCGAGGGTGCGTGTTTTATCCGGGCCCCGGCAGTTGTAATTCAATGGAGCCGATATGCATGACGCGTGGAGCTGACAGCAAATTTACAGGAGATGATGAAAGTCTCCTCTGGGTGCCCCGTAGAGGGTCCATTCAGGGGAGAAAAAGCCGGGGGATGGGGAGGGGGGTTAGGGCAAGGTGAGCTGGAGATATAAAGGTACGGAAGTGGGGCTGGCGCCAGGTCACCTGCTCAGATTTAGAGAGAAATTTGGGAAGGGGAGGGGGGAATACTGGAGCCGTTTCTCCCTATAGTGGAGAGAAATATAGTTATAGTAACCAGGAGATAGCGCGCACAGCCTGGGTCGGTACTTAGCCCTGTTAGCTTGACGAGCGCTCGAGCTAAGTTGAGGGCTGCTTCATACCTATGGTTGCCTGCATCAGCAGATACTCATAGAAGCAGAAATGACCTGGTGGGAGGTTGAATAGAATTGAGAATTTTAGAAGCAGGGGTGTGAATCCAGCATCCAGCTTAAATCCAGATTGTTGTTTTTGCATTACTAAAAATTAGTGTGCTGTGGTTGAGATTGCCAAGGCAATTGCGGCTTCCTCCGCTGCTAGTGAGAATGGAGCTTTGTTCGAACCCGAAGCCATAGGGTGGAGTGTGTTAGAAACTACGCTCAAGGCGTAGGCTTTATGATTGGCATATTATGCTGTGCCCACATAGACTGCATCGATATTTGCGTGCTAGTGTTTGTGCAACGCCGTGGCTCTGGCTTCTCGGCGAGCTGGGTGGTGAACCTGATGGACGTTTTTGGGGAGTAGATGGATTGCTAAATAGGGTTGAATTGCTCCCGGGGACCTTCCTAATGGCAACTGGCCGACATAGAACGATGAAAGACCGCGCTGTCTAGCTCGCACCCAGCTGCACAAAAGCATCTGGTGGGCTGGACTCTTGAGAGTCCCTGACAGCAACAGCTCCCAGCCACCCTACACGATACCAAGCCGATGCATCAATAGGCTGTAATTATAAGGCTCAAAAATCAATAAATGTTTTCCCAGTACCATGAAATACGCCCTTATACTGCGCGATCTGAGTGTAAGTAATAACTCCTGATAGTCGACATTAATCCAAAGTCCTCCGCGTCGACGTCTCATTCTCTCTTCCTTCTTTCAATCTATCCTTGTACCCTTCTCTACCATCAGGGTTGAAGTGTCTGCCGAGAAGAGCACGATTTACTGCGCCTTTCCTTTCGCTCGAAAACAATTCTTTCATCTTTCTTAATACCCCCCGCGGTGGCTCAGTGGTTAGGAAGCTCGGCGACTGAGCAGGCGTACCTGGGATTGAACTCGACACGGCGGCCGTGTTTCGCGTTTCAGAGACGCCGACAGTCATCACACTTCAAGAAACAAATACCCCAGTTAAACTCCTGAACTATACAACCCACCTACCCACGAGCTCATCCACACACAGAGTGGCCACACTGGTCCACCGGAACTATACACGACCGCAGACCACCCGATGTACATAGCAGATGTGTACTGTCCCTTGGTAAAACTGCTTACCAAGGCCAGAAAAGGCCCTAGTCTCTACATCTTAAACGTGTAGAGCCCCTCTAAAGGCAAAGTAGCCCCTTGAAAAAAGCACTTCAAATCAGCGCCAAATACCCACTCATGGAGCTAGGCGACCTTAACGCTAGACACGTTAGTTGGGGATACGCATCCAACTGCAGAAAAGGCGCGAAACTTTGCGAACATTATGAAAACGAGAGAATCACACTCGCAAACGACCCGCAACAACATACACGCATTGGAAACAGTGGTCAAAACAACACCATTCCCGATATCACCCTCCCAAAGAACATCACGCACTGTCACTGGTCGAACACGCACACCTCTCTAGGTAGCGACCACTACATTGTTCAGACCTCCCTCTCACTAACTTCCGTTGCCCACCGCGTCAGAAAACAACTCAAGATCACAAGCTTGGATCGGTTCCTCAACCTCCTTATAAATGTCCCACCGACATCGAACATCTAGCATACTAGATGGCAGACCTCACTAGGGATGTAAACACGGCCACGTATGATATACCGAGCAGTTGGTAGTAGGGGTGATCGATAGCAGACGACTACACATGTGGGAGGCCCACTCCAGCCTGCAAAAACAGTGGCTTAAAAACAAGCAGAAGCGCTCCCTGAAGCTTAAGATCTCGGCCCTGATAAAAGACATGGAAGCACACGCAGTGCAACGAAGCCGACCGCAATGGGGACAGGTGCGCGACCACCTAGCTGGAAGCCTTGGGTTAAAGGGCGCGTGGAAATTCCAACGCTGAGTACTAGGACCCGATCACACCAGGACCATACAACATCGTCATGTAACACGTATCATATATAGCCTAGACATGGACGACGACACCCTGGTCCAGAACGTCAAAGCCATATACTTCATGACAACACCCAAGACTGCTCTTCCACCCTACTTGAGAGAGCAAAACCCTGAACTAGACGAGGACATAAGTGGCAAGTCCGAGCAGCCATGCTCCAAGTTCTAACCAAATCTGCACACTGAGCTGATCAAATCGCCAACAAGGCTCTAATAAACTTATTTGACAACTCTATTCAAGCTATATCGAACCTTTTCAACAAGCACTGGAATCAAGGCACTCTCCCTGAAGACTGGACACACGCTCAAGTTACCTTCATCCATAAACCCCGCAAACCACCAAGCCTGTCAAATTTCCGTCTAGTCTCGCTCAGCTCTTGTCTCGGCAAGCTTTTAGAACACGTAATCCTCAACAGGTGAAACACTCACGTGCAAACCAGCAACCTATCCCCCCCTCGATGCCGGGTTTTAAAAGATCCCTCCACGCAGGACATAATGCTTCAATTATCCGAACACATCCTCCACCCCCGGCACTGCAATCGAACCCGAGCGCTGCTTGCCTTAGACTTATAAAAGGCCTTTGACAACGTATACCACACTGCAATAATAGACGCTCTATCCAATCCGGGTTTTGTAAGTCGAACGCACCCCGACATCGCCGCTCTGCTCAAGGATCGCACCGCAGCAATCGGGAACGGTCCGATGAAATTCTCCGCTTTTCCTCTCGGTAATTGAGGAACGCCTCAAGGATCGGTGCTGTCTCCCTTTTTAACATCACACTCATCCCGATGGCCCACAGACTTTCACATATTCCGAGTATCTCCCATTCTTTCTACGCAGACGACGTTGCCCTGTGGGCCACCACAGAAAATGTCGGAAGCATAGAAGAAACTCTTCAGGTAGGAGCGAACGTGGTCGCGGAGTGCGCGGCCTCCGTAGGCCACTCTTGCTCCCCTGCCAAGTCCCAACTCCTGTTAGTCCCACAAACCCCAAGTAAAACGGATGACCGCTCCATGTTTATCACTATAGAAGGGCAGCCGGTGCCAGAAGTATGCAAGCTTCGCGTGCTAAGCATGTTCCTGTAAGACAACGGGGCTAATACGAAGACTATCTCCCAACATACTGCCACCAAGCACCAGATCATTCGTCTGATCGAACGCATAAGCAGTAAACACCGCAACATGCGCGACCACGACCTCCGAAGATTGCTACAGGCATTCGCTATAATCCGGATGCTGTACTCCCTGCTCCTCACCAAAATGGAGAAAGAAAAATAAGATGCACTAATCAGACCAACCTACAAGGCGGCTTTAAGTCTGCCCAAACGCACCCCCATCTTTCGTCTCTTAAGCACGGGATTCCACAACACACTGAGTGAGCTAACGGAAGCACACCGTGTCGCCCATATAGACAGACTGTCTTCCACTACCACTGGTCGCCACGTTCTAACCTCACTACAGCTCCGACCGATCGGTGCATCTCCCAGTAACTCCAACAAGGTTCCGCAATACGAATCCGCTGTAGTCTACGTAGACGCCGCAGACTACTCCCACCCATAAACTTGCGCTTTTTGCGTACTCTCCAACTACCTACAACATACGACACCAGGCTCTGTCAGGGCAAACACCTCGGTAGAAGCCGAAGAAGATACATGCTACAGCCTATAAAATTAACACCTACAACTCTCAACCACCTCGCCCATTCAAGCAGTCATGGTACCGGCCTGTTCGGGCAATCCCGGTAACGAAGCGGCCTATTCTGCTGTTCTAGCGTACGTCAACCGAGGCGATGGTGTAAAACTTCTTCAATGCTCATAAAGAGTTTGGGCGTCAGAAGACCTCGCTACATGGTCGGTATTCTTAGTCGGGACACCGCACGACGAGGCCGCGTCTCGCGCCCGCTTCACTAGAGCCCTTGAGACTCCAGTGGGGAGCAGTTGAGGAGGGCAGTCTCTCATGCCTCTCGTGGGGGTGGGGGAAGGGGGAAGGTAAGGATTCTGAGTACATGTCCAAACCATGTGAAAGATATCGCAGATGTCTCCAGAGAACGGGAAGCGCCCGTCTATGTTCGGATCAAAGTGTTTTGCGATGGCAGGACAGAGAAGAGTTCCTGTTGGCAGGCGCAGCAGAGTTCGCTCCTCCGCCTTCCTCAGCCCCTTGGCAGGTACTGGGTAGAGACGGTGGCTGTCGCAGTAATGAATTAAGATTTCGCGGAACCACAGAAGCGATTTACGAGCTTCTGAGCCAGGAGAGCTACGATGAGGAGCGCGGTGTGTGAGCGCTCGGGCGGCAGCATCAGCAGCATCATTGCCTAATATACCCTGGTGGTCAGGAACCCAGACTACGTTTATGCGAGTTAGATCGGCGGGAGCCCGTCTTATAATTTGGGCGGCAGCGAGAGCTATTGCAACTTCCTTCAACTGAGCGGCCCCTACCAAAGACCCAGGCAGTACGACAGACCGGCTGATCACATATCACGGCATCACGCTACACTACCACGAAAAACTTCAACTTTACCCAAGCCACACACGTCCCTGACAAAACAACAGACGACCTGGCGACAACTCCAGGCTCGCACCTTTCCTTGCCCAGCGCTCCTTGCGCTTTTCTTTCCTTCTACGTAGTCACACCCCCGAATATTCCCTCTGTTGGGTCCAAAGAGCCACATCCGATCCATATTATGTTCATCTGCCGACAACTGCAACAACCAGTCCAATGGGCCCTCGCCGACCCGGAGGGGTGGGAGGTCGCGGTCTCTACCTCCGACCCGTCCTCGCAACTGAGGCTGGTGCAGTGGGCGGAGAAGGTCGCCGTCAGACACGGGCTGCCGGCCACGACCCACGCAGGAGCCGTCCCACCTCTGAAATTTGAAGTATAAGAGCTCCGCCATTAATAAAGTTTATCGCCACCACACCGCGTTTTGTTGGATCTGAAACGCAAAAAAGCACCCGTGTGCTGTGCAATGTCAGTGCACAATAAGGATCCCCAGGTAGTCGAAATTATTCTGGAGCCCTCCCGCGTTTCGATGGAAGCGAAGCCCTTCTTTGTGCTGTGCGATGTCAGTGCACGTTAAATATCCCCAGGTGGTCGAAATTATTCCGGAAACCTCCTCTACGGCACCTCTCCCTCTTTTTCCTCTTTAATTCCCACCTTCCTCCCTTCCCTTACGGCGCGGTTCAGGTGTCCGCCGAGATGTGCGAGACAGATACTGCGCCATCTGCACCTACGACGAACCCCGACGCAGATCTCGCGCTAGGGCGCTCCACAAACACTATGGCACGGAACCGTATTCTGTTTGAGTGGATGCCGCATGCACAGGCGAGGAGAGAGAGAAAAAAACTTTATCCGCACAGAAATTCGGGGCACGCCCCAGGGTCCCCGCACGACCCCACTGCACTCAAGTGTTTATGTTCCTAAGGTCCATAACACTGGCAGCCCAGCCGTTGGCGATGGTCTGCACTACCGGGTCCTCCGAGCGCAGCAGTCTCCCAGTCCTCCCCGGTCTTGAGGTTCTCTAGGTCCCGCGGAGGAGGGTCCGCCGGGCAGAGGGAAATGATGTCGAGGGAAGAGGCGAAGGGTTCTGGGCATAGGGCGCATGCCGCAGTGGCGAAGGAGGGATGATAGTGGGATAGGTTAAGGGGTGATGGGGAGAGTGTGTCTGTAGACTGCGCCAGAGTGTTGCGTGCTTGTTATCTAGGAAGGGGTGGGGCGAGGGGTATAGCTTACGTGAGGCTCTGTATGCCTGGGTCAGCTCACTGAATGAGTGCATGCGATCCTTCGTGAATCCCCGATCAGAGGCCACCTGAGCCCGGTTTAAGGAACCTCGGGCTAAAAGGTTGGCGGCCTCGTTTCCGGGATTCCCGGAGTGCGCAGGCACCCATATCAGCTCCACATGGCGGGGCGGGTGTGTATTGGGCGAGTCCAGTATGTCAAAAGCAGGGACAACGACTCGGCCTCGAGCAAAATTTAGAATCGCAGTTTTAGAGTCACTTAAAATATACCGGGCTTCCGTGCGAGTGATAGCAAGTGCAAAGGCGGCCTCCTCTGCAGCCTCTGGAGACGTGTCTGGAGGGAGAGGTAGTGTGAGGAGGGTGGATGAAGAGGAGTCCACCACAGCTGCTGTCGCTTCATCACCCGTGCAGGCAGCGTCCACCCATACGGCGTCCGGCTCGGAGGCGTACGCTCGATGGAGTGCCTTCGCTCGGGCTCTGCGGCGCTGCTCATGGCGGGACGGGTGCATATTCCTCGGAAGCGGCCTGATGAGAAGCTTCCGGTGAAGGGGCCGTGGGATGGCGAGGAGGGTTGGGTCGTTGGCCGGTATTCTGATTCCAAGGGAGTCCAGGATATACCGACCTGTGGAAGTTTGTGTGAGCCTGATGTATTGGACCTGTCGGTGGGCCTCCACCAGTTCCCCGATCGTGTTGTGGAGGCCCAGACCTAGTAATCTGTCTGTGGGTGTGTTGAGGGGAAGATGAAGTGCTACCTTGAATGCCTTGAGAATCAAAGCATCCAAAGTGTTTAGGTCCTGTTTGGATAGTTGTAATTATGGGGTATTGTACAGCACACGGCTGAGGAAAAAGCCATGAATGAGGCGACATAGGTCGTGCTCCTTCATGTCTCTATGATGTCCCGAAACCCTGCGGATGAGGTGCGATATCGCGCCTACAACCTCCTTGAGTTTCTTGAGGGTAGTGCTGTTTTTGCCACCGTCCTGGATGTGCAGGCCCAATACACGGAGGATGCCAACCTGAGGTACCCGGTCACCATTCAGTTCAATGGCAATGGGGGAACGGGGACAGCGGTGGTTATTAGGCCGGATGAGGAGCAGTTCGGACTTCTGTGGGGAGGAAGACAGTCTGATGGTCCGTGCGCAATTTTGAGTGAGAGTGGCTGCTTCCTGTAAGGTGTTCTCTATGTCGCCGTCACTGCCATCAGTGGTCCACAGGGTGATATCGTCGGCATAAAGAGTGTGCTACAAGTGGGGAATAGTTGCCAATTTTCGGTCGAGGGGGATGAGGGTAATGTTAAAGAGAAAGGGGGAAAGGACGGACCCTTGAGGGGTGCCGATACTCTGAAGCGGGTAGCAGGGGGAAGACAGAGGGCCGAAGTGTATCTCAGCCGTGCGGTCAGTGAAGAATGCTTGAATGTAGGTATACGTGCGCGCACCCACATTCAATGGGGATAGAGCAGTCATGATCGCCTGATGTTCAATGCGATCAAAAGCTTTGGAGAGATCCAAAGCTAAGACTGCCTTGGTGTGACCTGGAAGAAGCAGGTCAAAAATATCGTGTGTGAGTTGCAGCATGGCGTCCTGTGCGGATAGATGGGAGCGAAATCCCACCATCCTATGCGGGTAAAGATTGTTGTCCGCCATGTGACTTGTGAGTCTCGCTAACACAACATGCTCGAGGAGCTTCCCGAGGCATGAGGTTCGCGAAATCGGGCGAAGGTTTTGAAGTGTAAGTGGTTTGTTGGGTTTAGGCATGAATATTACCTTCGCGTGGCGCCAAGACTGCGGGAGGTTACCATCCCTCCAGCACTGTTTGAAGTATTTCGTAATTTGGTTGATCGATTGGTCATCCAGATTACGGAGCATGGAGTTTGTGATTTGGTCTGCACCAGGCGCGGAGTTGGCGCAGAGAATCAGGAGGGCCGCTTTGACTTCCGTCTCAGTGATATCGGTGTCCAGTGTTGGATTTGCTTGTCCTGTGTAGTGGGGTAGAGGTATGGGGCCGCCTGGAGATGTGTACATGTTTTGAAGTGTGTCTAGAAGGGTATCGGGATCGTCAATGTGTTCATGTGGGAGGCGTGTCACGTGGTGCTGTGTTGCTGATTTGGTGCGTGTGGGGTCAGTGGCGAGGACGCGGTTGTAGCCATCACAAACCCTTCCCTCTAACCGATTGCCACCCTACACATATCCTCCGCTGCCACTTCAGAAGAGGCCGAAGAGGCCGCCATTGCCCTGGATATAACACGCGCGGAGGCCCGATTTATACTATCTGATTCTAATACTGCCACACTAAATTTTGCTCGGAGGAGAGTTCACGTCCCTGCATTTCGCATATTGAACTCCTTCGCCGCACACCCGCCCCGCCACGTGGAGCTGATATGGGTGCCTGCCCACTCCGGAAATTCCGGGAACGAGGTCGCCAACGCTATAGCCCGAGGTTCTCTCAACTGGTCACCGGCGGCCTCCGATCTCGCGGGAGCGCATGCACTCATTCAGTGAAAGGACGCAGGCCTGTAAAGCCGAGCGTCGACTCTACCCGCCACCCCATCCCTCCCTCGACAATTACCATCAGACACCTTGGAGGCGACTCCAAACACGCACGTTACCCTCCCCTTATATACGCTCGCGCTATCACCAAGTCCACACAGACCCCTCTTGTAACCTCTGCCACCACCCCAAAGCCACTCTCGACCATATCCTTTTCCTCTGCCCGGCGGACCCTCCCCCGCGGGGCCTGGAGCACCTTACCACTTGGGAGGCATGGGGACCCTACTGCACTCCGAGGACCCGACCAAGCAAACCATCACCGTAGGCCGGGCTGCCAGCGTCATGAGCCTCCGGGACATGAACGTTTGAGTACAGTGGGGCCATGCGGGGGCCCAAGGACCCACGTGTCCCAAACTCCCCAGTTTCAAATAAAGTTGTCGCTACCACCACCGACGCAATTTGCTTTCCTCAAAACCAATTTACCCATTTTACCTTCCTTTCTTCTTCCACTCGCACCATCTTTCCTTCCCATACGGCGCGGTTCCGGTGTCTGCCGAGATATGTGAGACAGATACTGCGCCATTTCCTTTCCTCAAAAAACAATTTACACTCCACTACGGCACTTCTTTCTTCCTTTCTTCTATCACTCGCTTCTTTATGCCTTCTCTTAGGGTGCGGTTCTCGAGTCCACCGAGATGCGAGACAGATACTGCGCCATCTTCTTTCCTCAAAATCCAATTTCTAATATCGGTTCCCTGACGTCCTTTCAAGCTTACTATCCGAGCTGGGAGGTCACAAGCCCCGGAGGAGCTCTGGACTAGCCTAAGGGCTGGGTACTCTGAAACACTAAGTTTATACAGGGGGCTAAGATACAAATACCCCCCACCACACAAAGAGCTAAGCAAGGAAGAAGCCGCAAAATGGCGGAAGCTACAGACAGGCTCCTTCCCCAACTTATGTATAATAAGCAAGATGTTCCCGACACAATACCGCGCCACATGCCCTTGATGCGAAGCTAGGCCAACACTATACCACATAACATGGGAATGCGATAGAAACATATCGTTCCACAAACACGACACACCAAGTGCGGAGTAATGGGAGAGCCGGCTCACCAGCTGCGAGCTAGAGGCCCAAAGGGCACTCAGAGCACACGCAAGCGAGGTGGCTAGACTCAGTGGAGCCCTGGACTAGGGGACCACCCTAGGCTAAGGAGGCAACCTCAAGACTTGAAGAGACTTGAAGACGACCTCCACCGCAGGCTAAAAAAATCAAAAAAAGTTTCTACTCACTCACTCAAGCTACACTAACTTTCGACATGGCTCACCCACGCTGGCTTGCTCGACGAAGAACGTGCTTATGAAGACGGGCAGAAGAGTTGATTATTCTATTTCAGCCTTGCCGATAAAATAGCATATAAAAGATGTGAGCTGTTCGCCGAAAAGGTTCCGCTGAATTTATAATCAGGCAGTTCTCTCTTTCTGAACGAAATTTTCACGACGCTAGTCGAGCAAAGCTAGCTTCTGGAAGGGCGCTAAGAATGTTACCCTGCACATAGTGGGTCCTCTAGCAAATGGCGCCATTAGCGGTTCGACTAACGATGGTGAGTCTGCAGTTTGCTGGTCGTCGCGTCTTGTTACAGCTCGTTCTCGTCATTGTCGTAAAAGCTTTTAGAACCAAAGCTATTTCCTCCCCTTCTCCCCGGTGTACAAAACTACCTTGGGAGGCAGCAGAGCGGCAATTATTTAAATAGACATTAAAAAATACGGAACTGTAATAAAAATGAAGAAACCTCCAAAATTACAAAGCAAAATGGGCGCCAAGAAAAATAAAATAAATAAAAACATAAATAAAAGGAATGAGGGACGCTGTAGTGGATGGATGGATGGAAACAACTTTATTACACCAAAAAAAATAAAAAATCTTCCAGGGTGGTCTCCTACTGGTCCAGGAGTCCACAGGCTTGCGCTTCACGTAAAGCCCGATCCACTAGCCATTTCTGGCCGGCGGGCTGAGCGGTCCGTAAAGCAGCCTCCCAGGAAGAATGAGTGGGATTGGGGATGGGGAGTACTGCCTTTGGGGAAGGAGATTCCCAAAGGTAGTGGAAAAGTGTAGATCTGGGCACGCCACAGGTGGTACAATCAGGAGGAAAGGTGGGGTGAAAGCATGGGAGACGGTGGGGGGAAATAAAACAGCCTGTCTGTAATTGCCGCCATGTGGCGCTGGATGAGGGCGACAAGGTACTGTGGGGTGGTGGCAGTGTCATGCGGCTGAGTTTGTAGAATGTTGTAATTTGATGATATGTATACAGAACCGATGTAGCCTCGTTCGCAGGGTTGGGTGCCTGATCATCCGGGGTCCGAGAGGAGAGTTCTCGGGCCAGCGCATGAATGCGCTCATTACCGGGGATCGAGGCATGCCCAGGGACCCACGACAGAGTAACCGTTCGGTCGAGAGAGGTGACTGTGGCAAGAATACGATGTGTTGCCGGCGTCGCCACGCCCTTTAGGTAGTGGCGGTACGCGGCCTGGGAATCTGTGCAAATTTCGATTACGTTTTTGTCAATGGTGGAGTGGGCCAAAGCAAGTGCGATGGCGGCTCCTTCCGCTTCTGCAGGCGAATTAGTCCGGATAGTGGCGGCGGCCCCCAGTGTGCCGTCTTCATAGGCTGCGACTGCCGTGAAATATCCTGGTTTCGAATTTTGTGCCCCGTCGACATAAAGGATATCGGAGCGGTTGCTGTATGTTTTCGTGTAATAGCTCGCTCGTGCCTGCCGCCTACCCTGATGGAAACTAGCGCTCATATTGCGCGGTAGGGGCTTCTGATATATGTGATCCTGAGTGCGCAGAGAGATCATGTAAGGTGTAGGACTTGTTGGGGTGGGAATGGGTGGATTGAGACGTAGCTGTCGCAGTAGGCGTTGTCCTGTTTCTGCGCGACTCAGGCGGACTAATTGGTTGGTGCGTTGAGCCTCTATTAATTCGGTCACTGTATTGTGGGTACCAGTGGCCAGGAGACGTTTCGTGCTAACCGTCCGTGGAAGCCGTAGGGCGGAGGTGACAGCCGTGCGTATTAGGACGTCTGCCTGTTGTGTTTGCCGCTTAGTGAGTATGTGGTATGGGAGGTGGTATATAATGCGGGTAATGATTAGTGCATTTGTCATATTGAGGGTCTCCCGTTCAGACAGCCCATGATTGCGTGCTGCCACCCGCCTGATAAGTGCAGCGACCTGTTTGGTCTGTTTTTGCAAGAGCTGAAGTGTGGTGGTTGCATCGAGTGTGTTGCTAATGAGAAGGCCGAGAATCTTCACCTGAGGCACAATGGGCACTGGATTGCCGTACATGTGTAGTTCGATCTGGGGGTCACTGGGGAGGGGCTTCAGTTGCAGGAGTTCCGATTTATTTGGAGAGCAACGGAGGCCTGTGTTAGCTAAATGAGTGGTGGTGATGTCTATGGCAGATTGCAGGATATCCTGGGCTGTTCCAAGGGATCCTCCCGTTGTCCACAGGGTTATATCATCTGCGTATATGGCTGTGTGCAGCCCTGGGATAGCAGCAAGGGCCTTTGCCAGTGGCGCTAGGGCAATCTTAAAAAGTAAAGGTGACAGAACCGCCCCTTGTGGGGTACCCCGGTAAGGCAGGGGGAAAGGCTGGGAGGCAATATCCCCAAGGTGGAGTTCTGCCGTGCGTCCCTGAAGGAAGGCCCGAATATATTGCCATATGCGGGTGCCGCATCCCGTGGTGGCTAATGTCGTGAGGATATGGTCATGGCTTATTGCGTCGAAAGCCTTATGAATATCCAGGGCCAGTACGGCTCGCGTACTGGCTGTACGGCGCCTGGTGCAAAATAGGGACTCTTTAAGGGCAAGAAGTACGTCTTGCGCCGAGATGTTTGGGCGGAAGCCGAATTGAACGTTGGATAGAAAGCCTGTTGTTTCTAGAAACGATTGCAGGCGATTGAGAATGACATGCTCGAAGAGCTTGCCGACACAGCTCGTTAAGGAGATTGGGTGCAAATTTTGAAGAGTGAGGGCTTTGCCCGGTTTGGGTATAAATCGCATGCTGGCATGGCTCCAGACTGATGGGAGCGTCCCAGCTTGCCAGTGGTTATTAAAGAGCTCCGTGAGTTCCTGGAGGGAGACATCGTCCAGATTGAGTAGTGCCTTGTACGTTATGCCATCCGGCCCCGGCGCCGTAGAGCGGCGAATACTGAAGAGTGCTCGGCGGACTTCGTTTAAGGTGATGTCGGCATCAAGTTCTGGGTTAGGTGGAGGTAGATTAGGTGGATCTGCCGACTGAAGAGATGTGGGTATATAAGTGTCCCGTAGTTGGCCAATTACGTCGGTGCCCTTTTGGAGCTCTAGTTGTATTAGACGTTGTGTGTTTACTTGTGTCTGAGATTTAGTGGTTGTTGGATCCAAGAGAGCACGTAGGAGGGACCACGTGCGTTTAGTGCTTAATGTACCCTTGAGGTCGTTACAAAATGTTGCCCAGTTTGAGCGGGCTAGCGTGTTCGCATATTCTTCTGCCTCGCGAGTGAGAGCGGCTATGCGGAGTCTCAATTTCCGATTGCGTCGCTGGTGACGCCAGCGCTTGAGAAGTCCCTGTCGGGCCTCCCATAGATGAGCAAGATGCGGATCAATCTGCGGTGCCTTAGGGGTATTTTTAATGCTTTTGTTGTTCGCCTGGATGGCCTTCACCAGACTTACCTGGTGCCGGGGCATCCTTGGTCAGACGCTGTAGTGAAGGTATCCGGAAATTTCGACCACCTGGGGTTCTTGAACGCGCACTGGCACCGCACAGTTCACGAGCCTCTACAATTTGGTAACATTGGTAAATTGGTTTTTGAGGAAAGGAAATGGCGCAGTATCTGTCTCGCATATCTCGGCGGACACCTGAACCGCGCCGTAAGGGAAGGGAGGGAGGTAGAAGTGAAAGAAGAAAGAGCGAAAGAGGTGCACTAGCGGAGGTCTCCGGAATAGTTTCGACCGCCTGGTGATCTTTTACGTGCACTGACATCGCACAGCACACGGGCGCCTCTTGCGTTCGCCTCCATCGAAACGCAGCCGCCGCGGTCCGGTTCGAACCCCGGTACTCCGGATTGGTAGACGAGCGCCTTACCACTGAGCCTCGTCCCCGGCGGCCGAATTTCAACAATTTCGCCTCCATCAAAATTTGGCCGCCGCGGACGGGATCAAACCCGCGTCTCAGCAGCCGAGCGCCGTAAGCGCTGAGCCACAGCCGCAGACAAATTAAAAATAAATAAAATAATAATGAAAATAAAAGCATACAGTTGCACAAAGGATTCGAGAAAGTAATGTGTACATAATTGCAGAAGGACTGCAGGAAAGCAGCATTCCGTCTGCATTAAGGTTTGGCATAATTGCGACGAACCTGTGTCAATTTTTCTTTCTTAACCACGCACACAGTACCAGTGCGCACAGCTTGCGTGGCAGTGGTGGTTTTCCGCAATCTCAGCGTGAAGTACGCATAAATTTTTCGTCGCCTGCAGACAGATTGCTAGCCCTTGGCATACACAACACACTACCCGAACTGTGCGAAGCACACCTCACTTCCCAATACGCACCTCTCACGCGATCCAAGGCAGGCAGGGCTATCCTAACGCCGAACCCCTAACCGAGGACTCGAAACAACTCTTCCCCGAAGTACACAGCATGCTCACTGTCAAGCCCCTACCTAAGAACATGCACCCTACGCACAACGAGGGAAGGCGCAAGGCGAGAGCCCGCGCCTTACACGCCACAAACAAGGAGTACCCCGCGGCCGCCTACATGGACGCGGTGGAATATCTAACACCGCACAAACCGTACGGGATACGCGCAGTAACCGGTACGCCCCTAACAGCCGCCACGATATAAACCACCTCCTCCGAAACGGCGGAGGAAGCGGCAATAGCATTAGCCATAACCAACACCTCAGCTGATATTATTTTCAGCGATTGCAAAGCAGCCATGCGCAACTTTGCGGCGGGGGGAGGTGGGGGGGCGCGTCTCCCCCATCTCTCTCGAAATCCTCCGAAGCACCCATAAACCCCCGCAAGGGAGATCGAGTTGTTATAGGTTCCGGCCCACTGGGGCAACCTGGGGAACGAGGCAGCCCGCGATTACGCCCGAGGTTTCGTCGGCCGGGTAGTGGGCTCCTCTGACCCGAGTTTCTCGAGGGATGGCCTGAACTCGTTTCACGACATAACACACCACTTTCGCCTCGAAAGACGCATCTTCCCTCCACCGCATAAATCGCTCACGAAGACCCTGGAGACCACCTGGCGTCGCTTGCAAACCCATTCCCACCCCACCGCGGCGGTACTTTCACTCATGTACCCCGGGTAATACTCCCCCCAGTGTAACAAGTGGGGCGACACACCCATACTAGACCGCATCCTGTGGAACTTTCCGAAGGATCCACCTCCCCCGCACCTAATTCAGCTCCAAACTTCCGGGCAGTGGGAGGCCGTGCTGCAGAGCTCCGACCCGGAGATTTAACTCCGGGCAGTGGAGCGAACCAACAAGGTCGCCGTAAGCCACGGGCTGACGGCCATCTAGCGCGACCAAGAACTCACCTTGAACCAGTTTCTGTCGGTGAATAAATGATTTCCAATCCAATCCAATTGCACCACAAAAGCTCTGTCGAAAGCATGCGGACCTATGTCGCAGTGCATGGAGTGAAGTCCTGCGCACGTGTCTCCTTTCTCTCGTCCAAGTTGGTGGCGTGGAAGGTGCCTTAATATACAAGGAACGAGACTGCATGCGCATGCAAGCAAGATTCCTCCCCTCCTCTTCACTCGCCGCGGTGGCTCAGAGGTAAATAAAAAAAAGAGGTGGCTCAGTGGTTCTGGCGCTCGACTGCTGACCCGAAAGACGCGGGTTCCATCCCGGCCGCGGCGTTTGGGGAATGTTGGCACTAATATAGACTGCAGCTTTTCCTGGCGCGTCCGTCTCTACTCTAGCCCTTTTATCACGTATGGAAGGGCACTGGTACCCTATATATCGTATGATTGGATACAACCCATTATGTTCCTGTGCCAAGAACCCTCATGAATGCAACGACCTGTTCTGTGGATCTTCTTCTCCAGTTGAATCATAAAAAAGCACTTGCGACTCTGCAGCAAATCTGTTCTTACAACCACTAACAGTGCACTTTGTTTCCGTCGCCCTGCCCTTGCTAACACGAGCTTTCGCTTATCAGTCGGACACTGAAAGGAAGTGATTTCATTGTTGTTATATTTGCATCAGCAGCATTCGAATTTCGCCTCGCTCGATGCGGTCATGCAGCCTGTGTTGACTCCATATGTACAGGTGGTGGTGGTGGTGAAAACATTTATTCAGAAGGGACAGGAGGTGTTTCGATCAGCCCGTAAGTGACCGATCCTTACAAACACTAGGTGGAAGTCCCTAGTTTGGGACCCCAGTGGCGGTAGCCGCCGCCCGAGCGCGCCCGACGAAGGCTTGTTGGGCCTTTAAATCGTGGCAGCCGAGCAGGTTCGCCTCCGAATCCTCCCGGGTTGGGTTGTGGATGGGGGGAATGGCCGGGTTGGAGGGGTAGGCACACAACATGTGATAGGTGTCCAAAGACACCGCACTACAGTGCGGACAGTTGCCGCTAAAGGAGGGGTCGGAATGTTTTCGGGCTGCCGGGCAAAGCAATGTATTGTTGAAGGGGCGGAGAAGGAGCCGCTCATCTGGCTTCTTGAGGCCTTTACATTGGCTACGGTAAAGGCGATGGCTATCTTGATAGTATGTTGTGATATCTTTGAACGTATAGACCGGATTAAAATCGGGTTCCTGATCAGGTGCGGAGTAGAAAACAGCCAAGTGAGAGTGCGCGCGGGCGGCTGCGTCTGCTGCCTCGTTTCCTGCCAACCCCTGATGAGCAGGGGCCCATATGAGGTAACGGTGTGCGGGGTTCGTATCCCGTATGCAATTTTGGTGTATTCGATAGGCTAGGAAGGGATTGCAGCCTTGTAAGACGTTCCGACAGTCCCGTCGCGAGTCGGTGATTATGTATTTCGAATTGGAATGTGAGGCCGCGAGAGCAATCGCGACCTCTTCTGCTTGTGTTGCACTGCGGGCTCTGAGAGTGAGGCCGTTAACTGTGTTGCTGTTGTGAACTACCGCGGCCGTGTACCATCCCCCGTGGTGAGGGCCGGAGGCGTCCACGTAGTATACACCTGTTTTGTTGCCATAATATCGGGCTAGCGCTTCCGCTCGTTCCAGGCGCCGACCATTATGGTCTTCATGTTACATGTTTGCTGGAAGAGGCCGTACGTGGAGGGCACGTCTCCACAGTTCTGGGATGGGAAACCTGTCTTCCATTGGAGGGGTGTATTGGATGTGGAGTCGAGCAAGAAGGCGGCGACCCGACTCCGTTAGCGACAAGAGCGTGTAGTGGTTTGTAAGGTGCGCCTCCCGGAGCTCCCGGATAGTATTTACCGCCTCAAGGGCCATAAGCCGGCTGTTTGAAGTAGTGATGGGGAGGTCAAGGGTACGTTTAACAATTTTGCGAAGGATGGCCTCAAGGGCGTCCTCCTCTTGTTTCCGTAGGTGGAGATAAGGTGCTGAATAGAGAATTCGACTAGTTACGAAGGCGTTTGCCAGCCGCAACGCATTCTTACTTCGTAACCCTCCGCGTTTGTTGGAAATCCGGCGGACCGTGCGGCCCACCTGGTCCCCCACCTTACGGAGTTTGGCCAATGTAGTGTCTGGCCGTCTGTGTTTGTGGATGTAGAGTCCGAGTACCCGTATCACATCACTTTCGCGTACGGGACCACTCTCAAGAGAAAGAGATATTTTATTTGCGCACTTCTGTGAGGGGCGGAGGTGCACAAATTCCGATTTTTGAGGGGAACATTGAAGACCGCAGCGGCGGGCTTAGCGGTCTACTATCGTTGCCGCTGTTTTCAGGCTGGTTTCAATGTCCCCTGTGCTGCCCTGCGTGGCCCACAGAGTGATGTCATCGGCGTACAGGGCGTGCTTCACGCCGGCGACGCCACTCAGCTGGGCTGGCAAGTGCATCATGGCCAGATTGAAGAGCAGCGGGGAAAGTACCGCGCTTCGGGGGGTTCCCCGCGTGCTGAGTAGGTAAGGACCATGTTCTCTATCTTGAATTAGAATGTAACATTGACGATCCATTAAAAATTGGCTTATGTATCGGAATGTGTTGAGGCCACAGTCGGTGTGGCTTAGATTAGTGAGTATGATCTCATGTGTTACATTGTCAATTGCCCCTTTAAGATCCAAAGCGAGTACTACCCGGTCATTATGGGGGCATTCGAGGGGGTCAAGGACTTCCCGATTGAGTTGTAGGAGGACCTCCTGTGCGGATCTGTGTGGGCGGAATCCGAGCATGGTGCTCGCAAAGACATGTTTGTACTCAAGATATGTAGATAACCTATCCCGCACCATCGTCTCCATTAGTTTGCCCACACATGAGGTGAGAGAGATAGGGCGGAGGTTATCTGTGTCAATTGGTTTGCCAGCTTTAGGGAATAAAAGTGACCAAAGCCGTTTTCCATTCGATATGCAGGGGGGTGTCCCCGGGCCAAATCGCATTGACGTATTCCAGGCGGGACTGGTATGCCAAGTCGGGCAGGTTCGTCAAAAGCTTGACGGTGACCTTATCCCGTCCTGGCGCAGTGCCCCGTTTCATTTTGGCGAGAGCCGCCCGCAGATCATGGAACTGGAAAGGTTGATCCAGCTCCGCGTTCTCTCTGACTGCATAAGAGTACGCAGATCGACGGGGGTCTTGGGCTGTACACAGATACTGGTCCCGAAGTTTTTGTGCCAGTTGAGTCGTGTTGCCAGGAAAAGCGTGCATGGCTCGGTGCAAATGTTTTTGTGTTTCGGTTAGTGTTTGGGTTGGGCCGATTAGGGCTCGAAAGAGACGCCACGTGTTTCGGCTGGACATTTGTCGAGCGGCCGTGTTGCATCTATCCACCCAGTTGGACTCGGCGATTTGGGCCGCGTGCTCTGCCGCTTTCTGGGTAAGCTCGGCAATTCGAGCTTTAAGCTTTCTATTGCGTTTCTGGCGTCGCCAACGGCGGACGAGGCTGCGACGGGCTTCCCAGAGGTGTAGAAGGTGGTTATGCACGTCCGTGACCGCCTCTGAGAGCTGGAAGTGTGTTTCTTGCGAGGAAAGGTGTATCAGCAGCTGTTGGAACCATGCTGGGTAGCCTTGCGCGGAAATGGGTGTATTATCAAGTGAGTTAACTTCTGCCAATCCCCTTCTCTGTAGCACCTGTATCGGTGCACTGGTCTGTGTTTGCACGTTCTCTAGGCATTCTGTCTTTTTATTTTACTTTCGCGCGTGGCCAAAAGAACTCGTGTGCACGCGAAGTGTTCGCACGTGACAAAGAAGAAGCAACCTTCCTGCAGCGTCGGTCATGGACCTCGACCCTCCGGCCAAGGACGGCTCGAAGACGCCAAAGGCATCCAGAATCTCCAAGAAGGCGACGAAGAAAGCACCCCAGTACGCGAAAGACACCGAACAGGAGAAGGACTCGTCCAGAGCCTCGCGTAAGAAGAGAAAAAGAGGCGCCGAGAAGTCACCCGATCATCGCAGCGACACAAGAACCCAAGAAGTCGCCCATGATGGTAAGCAGGCTTCTGACCAGGCATGCAAGCATGAAGCGCTCGCCGAGACATCGACGATTACAGTAGCAGGCGTTCCTGGTACCACCAGAAACGATGAGCAACCACCGTCATCCCAGCTCCCGACTACTGAGCGCTGTGACGTCACCGCGATCCGATTACAACTACTCGGCCCCACGGAAACAGAGCGCATCATAGTGCCAGCTTCGAGTGAGGGCCAAGCGATGCTCCCAACAGCAAGCGACGCGTCCGCTACTGCTGCCACAAGCGGCGTTCCTGGTGACCTCGCCACCGTTCCAGCTGAGCAAGTCCAGAGCGCTGACGCAGAACCGCAGCACACGACGCGCACCATACGTAACGCGGCTGCAGACCAAGCCGGCGCCGAGGCTGAGGAAGCGCGCAAGCCGAGCTGCCCTGCAGACCAGCCGAACGCGAGGCCTCAGAGCGCGCTGCCGCAGCCCACCGTGGAGCGCCCTCAAGATGGGAAGAAGCCTTCGGGTTTTCGGATTACGGTAAGCAACGCACTGCGAAAAACGAAGGATAGGTTTTAACCAATTTCCATGAGTGATGACGTCTCTAGCGCTGTACTGCTTTCATCACGAGCCCCATTGGGCCCACCTAAAAGCACCGCAGGGAGCCTACTGCATTTCAAGTAGGAGATATTTTGCATTGTCGCAAGTTCGTGGGCAATTAAATATGTTCATGGGCTCATAGAATTGTTCAGTAAAAATTTCCATTTTAACCCTTCATCAAGGAGGCTCACAGGAAACCGTAGTATTAAAATGAGTCAATTTAAACGTGCGCCAATAATATCATTTTGAATCGGAGTGGTTATGTCCCACCATTGCTCCTGCTTTTCTAGTTCTGCTTTTTCCCACTCGCTGCTGCTTGCTGCCTCCTGATTGTGGGCTGAAGCTGCGTATTTTTGAAATTTTGGCTGGTCTTGTCCTGCAGTGCTGCATTGCCGTTTTGTGGCACGTTTTAATATTTTTGTGGAGGATGTAGCTAAGAGTTGTTGCTAAGAGAAGGATAGAAACTATATATACTTGAACGCACACTGCACACAGGAAAACAACAAACGCTGCTGAAAAGTTTCGTTCCCAAATGGGTAGTAACCGGCTGTAATGTCTACTGGTCATAGCAGCTACCAAGAATTTTGCACGTTTTTGACCACTACGGCTACATTCGGCGAGCTTTATCTTGACAATAACTGATGCAGGCAGATCAGTTAATAATGCAGTTCCACTTTTTCGAACATTGCGGACAAACAGTGCGTATATCGTAAGATTGAAACGCACATCATAGGCAAGAAAGCACAAGGTACGCGCGTTCTCTGGAAAAAATTTGCTCCAGGTTTTCGCCGCTGCCCAGTCGCCCGGTATTAAGGCGAAAGCCTTTATTGCCTCATACGGTCGTTAGCAGCCGTGTCGGCAGCCTTGTCGGCAGATGTGTCCGCGTTTTGAAGGGTGTGCACCGAGATATGCGAGACAGTTATTGAGAAATTTCCTTTCCGCAAATACAATTTTCAGTTTCTTTATTACGCTCCTCTTTCTTCTTTCACTCCCACTTCCTCTCTTCATGAATGGTGCGGTTCGGGAGTTCACCGAGATATGCGGGAGACAGTTACTGAGTAACTTCCTTTCATGAAATACATGAGTAATTTCCTTTCCTGAAATACAATTTTCGGTTTCTTCATTAAAGCCCGTCTTTCTTCTTTCACTCCCACTTCCTCCCTTCCTGTACGGTGGGGTTCGGGTGACCATCGAGATGACAGAGAATTTCCTTTCCTCAAAAAGCGTTGCGTTCAAGAGCAAGGCATCGCGCCGAATGGATGGTGGCGTTTCTACCTTCCTGTACGTTTCGGTTCGGGTGTCCACCGAGATGACAGAATTACTGCGCCATTTCCTTTCCTCAAAAAGTGTTGCGTTCAATGGGCAAGGCGTCGCACCGAACGTGTGGTGGCGTTCCTCCCTTCCTTTACGATGCCGTTCGGGTGTCCACCGAGATGACAGAGAATTACTGCTCCGTTTCCTTTCCTCAAAAAGCATTGCGTTCAAATGGCAAGGCATCGCGCCGAACGGGTGGTGGCGTTCCACCCTTCCTGTACGGTGCGGTTAGGGTGTCCACCGAGATGACAGAGAATTACTGCGTAATTTCCTTTCCTCAAAAAGGATCGCGTTAAAAGGGCAAGGCAACGCGCCGAACGGGTGGTTGCGTTCCGTGGACTGCCTGGCAGCGCTACAACACGCTGTCGCGTTCCACTACTAAAGGCGAGCTGAAGCGTCATTAATTAGCAGTTAATTGGTATTTAGTCATTAACCTGTAATTAGTCTCTAATTAGTAATTGGTCATTACTTCGTCATCAATTATGTGTGAAGTCATCCAGTGGTGACGTCACCAGTGTCATATAGGCAAAGTGGTGCGGAAAACGCTTTCGCCCCTATGCACTTTAGACAGACAAAGTGCCCCTGAATTTTTTGTTTTTGGAGGCTACAGTATGAACGTTCCATCATACCATGCGACATTTTAGGCGAGTGGATTACTAGACAGCTCCGAATAAACTATTTGCCTGATATTCACGTTCCATAAAAGTTTTTGTGGCCATAAAAGGGGATAGCGGGGCAGAACGTGGTATGGAGCAAAACGCAACAGCTTGTTACCACCCCGTCGTACTTGAATGAGCTAACATGCTACCTTGGTATTTATGCGTTATGACCCGCCGCATGAGCATCATAGAAAGCTGCTGAAAAGGCGCAGCATTTTGTCCTTTAGACTTGTCAGAACTGTGCAGCTAAATCAACCTGGTGTCCAAGGTTAGTGCAGGTTAGTAATTACCGTTGTTTATTGGTGTCATGTTATGCAAAGTTATAGAATTTTCGCGGCCGTGGTGACTGAGATAAAATCATTTTAGCAGCACGCTAGATGCTGAGCAAAACGCGATATTCTATCATGGTTCGGTTGGACTAAAGTAAATGTAATGGCTTTGTTGCTTTCTCTAAAAGCTGTGCGCGTGTTTTTCCGTTCTCTAGGAAAGTCAACGTACAAACGAAAAAAAATTGGCAGTGGCTTAGCTGTGGTTAAGCCTGGATCTACAAGCGAAAAGGAGCAGTTACGCTCGGTTTGACGTCAAGGCTGTCGCAGATCGCGCACAATGCACTGGGAGCACCACAATAACAGTGGGGGCGTTCGGCCGTCCACACACTGCCTGTGCGGAGGTGGAGGAGAAGATGGTAATAGGCGCGGTTAAAATCAGGGGGCGCTTTGGCTCTCTAAAGTGCTGCAAGGCGAAAGCGTTTCTTGGCGCAGTTTTTTTTTCATATTTTTTTTTTCCATTTTTTTGTTTTGTTTCTTGTCTTGTTTTGTTATTTTTCTTTTTTTCACTTCATTTTCATTTGCTTTTCATTCCTTATTTTTTCTTTTGCATATTTTGTTGTTCAATTTATTTTGATATTTGTTTCATTTCTTATTGTTATTGTTTTTAATCTTCCTTTGCTCACTTTTATTGTTTTTTATTTCTATTTTATTTTTTATTCATTTTATTTTATTTATGACACCCATGTATTCACTACATGCGTCTTTATTCATGCTCAAAACTTGAGCGAGCATTCGTTGCGGAGTGGTAGCGTCTCCGCTTCAAATGCCGAAGGCCCTGGTTCGATTCCCATACACGACGCAGTTTCTTTCTAAGTAAAATCCGTGCATTCACTAGATGCGGCTTTATTCACGCTCAAACTTTGAACCTTCGTGACGGAGTGGTAGCGCCTCCGCTTCAAAGGCCGAAGGCCCTGGTTCGATTCCCAGCGTCTACGCAGTTTCTTTCGCACTTTCAAGCCTTCGCGTGAGCCGGCCGCGGTTACCTTTGACCTTTAGCGGAGTGAATATGGCCGACCAACTCGCTCCTTCAGATAGCCCGGCTCGAGTTATGCCGCGCCGGGCACCTGTGGCGCTACTGCCGCTGTGACCTCATACCAGCTGTAGATTATGGGCGACCAACTCGCCTCTTCAGAGAGCCCGGCTGCAGTTACGGTGTGTTTGCCGCGCTGCGCACCTGTGGCGCTACTGCCGCTGTGACGTCATACCAGCTGTAGATTGTGTTTTCTTTCTCTCAGTCGCAACAACATCAAAAACAAAATATAAAAAAATTACCGTAGGCGCTTTGAGTCGCCGCGCAGCGGTGGCCGGTAGCCACGCGTGACCTGTAGACGCTGCGCACGGCGTTCCTTCAGTTGGAGGCGCTGCGCTTTTGCTTTCGCAACCAATCAAGCTTAACCAAAGCTGAGCCCCCGTCAATTTTTTTTTTTTTTTTAGTGACGAGTAGGCGGCGACTGCTGCGGCCACCTGCGCCGGGTGTGACGTCACTCGTTTCGGGCATGAGCAGAAGTGGCAAATCTGGGCTCCGGCTCACGCGAAGCGCGGTGTTGACTATCCTAGTAAAGCTTACCGCTTCAAAACAATGAATGCCGACTAGCGCACCGAAAACGTCAAGAAACCTGTGCAGAGAGGCAACCTCGGAGATATCGGGGCTCTACCCTGCGCGGTAAATTTTGGGTGGGGATGTTCAACAAGTGCCAAGCAGTGTGTGAATCCTGCCTCTGGCAATGCTGGACAGACTCGTTTAAGATGTATTTAGCATCCCAACGTGCGAGGGCTAAGGCGATGGCTGCCTCCTCTGTCACCTCAGGCGTAGAGCCCGATGGAAGACTGACTTAGGGAGGGGGTTAGGGTTGGACTGTAGCCACCTGTTACAGCGTCATGCGTTGTTCCTGCGGCGTCTAGCCAATTGGTGTCCTGGGCTTGTCAGTAATACTTGTAAAGGTTATTAGGAAGGGGTTGAACACCTAGAAGGGTATGGATGTAGTAAATTTAAATAGGGTTCGTTGTGCTTTTCAGGGGGCTTCAGGCATCTCCAAAAGTGGTGATTCGGCGGTGATGAAGAAGGAGACTACTGATGATAAAGATCATGAAACAAAGAAATATATTTGCAGAATTTACAAGAAACTAAAAGTTAAAGAAACTAAGTCACGCAGACAAATCAACAACTGCAAGTTAAATAAAAAACAACCTCCAACAAAGAAATAACTTACAGTAAGTTACTTATCGACTGAATGCATTAGTTAATATCTAGGTGCTGTGAAAGATACGTTCCAAGAACGGAGGTTCCACCTAGACTGACGTCCAAAGCTTTCGCGCCCCATTTTAAGGGTTCCAGGAATAAAGAAGCTAGGGCGAGAGTCTATCTCCCGAGTAGGCTCTAAAAGATTGCCGATAGCAGTTAATGGAGCCAAATTCCTATGCTTTCGTTGCAGGGAAGAATAGTATGGGGATTTTACTCAGTCGGCCTTGTGCACTGTTATATTTTACCTCCTAGAGTGGGGTAAAATGCGACATTTTAATGTTTTAAGTTTAATTACATTTGACTGTTTTTCCTATTAAGCAGTACCCTTCATCTTTGGTGAACGTGATGCCGGGATGGTAGGGAATAAGTCGAAAATATGTTTTTTCACGTCTCAGAAAAAATACGGCGACAGTTTTCATATTTATGCCCCGTTTTGCCCCTCTCCTCCCAAGTAGTCAGTCGCCTGAAGCATTATAACAAAAGAATCCTTTGTTCGCTACACTCCTGAATCATTCGCAATGTCCACCTGGCTAAGCAAAAGGCCCCGGCTAAAACAAGATGTGCCCTTGCTTTAAGCAGTGTGGTGAGCCGAGAATCTTAATAGAACACTAATGAAAAAGGGTTGCAATGATGGGTAATAAACATTCAAATCTAGGCGTATTTACTTTTACGAATCATGAATTTGTTACCGCATCCTCAATTAAGTCTTTATGAAACCTCAGTCATATCGGGTTCGATCATGGCCGCGGCGGTCAAAATTGATTTGAGGCAAAATTCTAAAGACCCGTGTACTGTGCGATGCCAGTGCACGTTAAAGAATGCCAGGTGGTCGAAATTACCGGAGCCCTTCACTACGACGTCCCTCATAGCCTTCGTCGCTTTAGGGTATTAAACCCCCGTAAACCATAAAATGTATTCTATATGACTCAGGTTTAAGAAAGTCTTCATTGCAGATGCAGTAAAGGATTCATGATTGTTAGAAATGAGTAGGCCTGGATTTAAGCTTTTATTGCTCATCATTGCAACTTTTTTTCATTTGTGTTCTATTCAAATTTTCGGCTCTGCAAACTGTGTAGGCAAGGGCACATTTCGTTTTGGCCGGGACCTTTTGCTTGGTCAGATGGACATTAAAAGCAGGGGTGTAGCAGACAAAGGATTACTTTATACACATTCATGTGCTTTTTGATATATCGCACATAAAAAACTCTTGAGCCCGAAATAGCGGCGACCTAATTCATTTTTCTGTGGTGCACCCTTTCAGAGCCCTCAGGTCCCCAAGAGGCGCCTCTGCATCAAATGTTGCGCCGGGACATCCTGCCTATTACTCGCCGTCTTCGCCACTGTGCTTCTGGCATTTCGAGCCCCCTCCCATGGACGTCAATACAAGACCTGCGACACGCTGGCATGCGCCGCCTACTCGAAGCGGCTGCAAGAGTCCATCAACACCTCAGTGAACCCTTGCGATAGCTTCACACATTACGTATGCGATGGCTGGAACAGTCGCTACGAAGCCAGCGTCAACGACATTGCGCTCCTGTCCGCTCTCACTCGAATGTACCACATTGTTCGAGATATGAACGTACCCAAAAGTGGTCAAAATATGATGCAACGCGCCGCAGCGTTCTACCTCAGTTGCGAATGCGTTGGAAGAGGCCGCTGCAACGAACTACTACATGTCGCGCTGGCGCTGGAAGGAGCGAACATCGTGTGGCCTCTCAAGGCGCACCGTCCAGATTTCCTACACTCCCTGCTGCACGTGTCCATGAAACTTCGTTGGGCAGGTATCCTTACTTTCGAGGTAATCAATACTAAGCGAAAAAAGTACCTGCTGCTGCGACCACCGCTAGCTTTCTTCATATTAGGCCGCAGGGCAAAAGAGCAACTTCGTTCCCCTGGCAGCAGGGAGCATTAT